>NC_133326.1:122666144-122997394 GCF_042186555.1 Aquarana catesbeiana
GAGGTTCACAGTGGTGATGATACACGAACACATTTATCCTATCACTGCACCCTTTCTTACCAACTGAGGGATTCCCTTTCTACAAGTGGGCAGTTATTTATCTCCTCGGATTAAAAGACTTTGGGACTTTGCCACATACGTTTTTTTTTCTCTTAGGTTTTGTATGTTGGCCTACAGTGTTCAGCTGCTGAGTTCATATCAATCAGGTTTTGCACTGTCTGTTCTTTCTACTTAGTGTTTTATCATTCAATATATATCAGTCTAGCAGCATTACCATGGAAGTATTTCAATACTTAGAAAAGAGAGAGGTTAAGATTTGTGATATCTTTTCCAGAAAGCAAACTGTGGGTGAAGGAAGTGAGATCTCCCATACTTTTCGTAGATTAGGGCACATCTTCGAGAAAAAGGTCAAGACATGATGGGATATCACTTCCTTTGAGCAATATTTAGAAGCTAAACTAATCCCAAGACGCCTTAGGTGGGATGTCCCACCTAATGACTGTCTTATGGATAGTGAAGCAATAAAGGAATGGAGTAAATTTTTTATAGACAAAGGCCTAGAGCTTATGCCGCGTACACACGAGCGGACTTTCCGGCATACTTGGTCCGCCGGACAATCCGACCGTGTGTAGGCTCCGGCGGACTTTTCCGGAGGACTTTTGCCCAAAAGTCTGCTGGACCTAGATTTGAAACATGTTCTAAATCTTTCCATCGGACTCAGTCCGCTCGTCTGTGTGCTGGTCCGACAGAAAGCCCGCTCGTCTGTATGCTGGTCCAACGGACCAGATACGACGCAAGGGCAAGGTATTGCATTTCGCGCTCGCTGCAATACGAAAAACAAGTTTTCCTATTGCGGCGAGCGCGGGGCATACCAGGTCCTTAGGTCTGGTATGGATTTTAAAGGGAAGCCCCCAAGTCGAAAAAACGGCGTGGGGTCCCCCCTAAAATCCATACCAGACCCCGATCCGAGCACGCAGCCCGGCCGGTCAGGAAGGGGGGTGGGGACGAGCGAGCGCCCCCCCCCCCTCCTGAACCGTACCAGGCCGCATGCCTTCAACATGGGGGGTGGGTGCTTTGGGGGAGGGGAGCCCTGTGGGGCCCCCCCAAAGCACCTTGTCCCCATGTTGATGAGTCAAGGGCCTCTTCCCTCTTCTTGCTGAGTAAAACCTACTATAGGAATGAAATGAACAACTTGTTAAGTGATAGTAATACCTATAGTATCCTGACCAAGGACCCGATGTTGGAATTTAAGGATCAACTCCTTTTTCTTGTGGAGAGAGGGAAGCACATAGAAGTGCTCAGTGCTAAGGAGGCTCAATATTTGGATCCCCTGTTCTGTCGTACACCAATCATCTACTTTCTGCCCAAGATTCATAAGAACAGTGTTAATCCACCGGGTAGACCCATAGTCAATGGGATTGACTCAGTCTCCTCCAGATTGGGTCAATACATTGACACCTTCCTCCAACCGCTAGTTATGAAAGCGAATGCATTCCTAAAAGACACAAAACATATCATACAGATTTTAGAATCTTTGACCATTACATCCTCTTGCTTTCTCATTACGGCAGATGTGGGCTCTCTCTATACGATCATTAGCCATGAGGATGTGTTAACCTCAATACAGTGGGCTCTGGGATCCTGTCGAGGAGGCATCAGAACTTTTTGGTTGACAGTTTGACTTACATATGTTTTTATATATGTACATCCTATGTGTATATGTTTGACTTATATTGAGTGCTGCACTGCTATATTTTGTGAATTTTCTCTTAGGTTTTGTATGTTGGCCTACAGTGTTCAGCTGCTGAGTTCATATCAATCAGGTTTTGCGCTGTCTGTTCTTTCTACTTAACATTTTTTTGATTAGCTGTTGGAGAGTCACTGTGAGATTTTTCATTGCCGTTTATACTTTCATAGTGTAGGCTGTTTGTAATGCTGTGTGTATCAGGTTAACTTGATTCAATATTACTGTAGTCTAGGTTAACTGCCATATCCTAGCCTAGTATTTACATCAGTTACTTTAGTGCAATTTAACCTATTCTTCACCTGTTGATTAATGCTGGCATACTGCCATTTACGTTGCTTTTTTGACAATATACATACCTTATTTACAATCCACTAGCCTGGTGTTTGTTTTCTATATGTCAATACCTGTGGTAGCATACTAATGCCTAAGCAAGGGTTCAGCAGCCTGTAGATCATGGACAGGTGACTGGTGGATCGTGGTGTGGACTTGCTGACCCGCCATTCCAGAGCATCAAACAGAGTGCAATGCAGAGGAACCCCGAACCCCTTTTGACCCCGCAGAAGCATGCCGTTGAAGGGGAGCTTGCAGAGTGCCCCAGTTTACTTGAATGGATCATGATTGGCAGGTGGTAGCACCCACCAAAGCAACAGGGGGTTTAATTCCTGCTGCGGCATGTGTTCACCTTTGGTTGCTGTCTCAGCAGTTAAATGGGGTGGGGATTGGGGGAAGTAAACTCAACTACAGGGTTTTATCACCCCCCCCCCCCAACTTTACGTGTGAACAAGCCCTAATGGTGCCACTGTGGAATGCAACTAAGGGCTCATTCACAATTGCAGCAGGCACTGCTGCTCCTTTGAAAAGCAATCCAAGTGTGTTTGACAGGTGGTGAGGAGGCGATATGTTGCCTTCTCACCAACTGATTTAAACCCATGATTGCCGTGCAATGCATGTGTTTGCGACATGGTAGTATGACAATTAGAGGTTTAAATCAGGTGTGATCTCCCATGTTGTTAAGGTAGATCTGCACCTCTTTAAGGTTTCCTATCCCTGGCCTAAGCTAATATAGTTCTTTGCAGCACACTAAGATATATCCAGATGTGTCAGAGGGGACAAAGTGGTTTACAGAGTCATGGCAGAGAATAGAGGACACATATCAAATGGCTCCTGTGGGGGGGGCACTTTCTCCTTGAACTTATAGCCCTCCCCTGCCCCAAAGCATCCCCCATGTTGAGAGGTATGTGGTCTGGTATGGTTCAGAAGGGGGGCGGGGCATTTCCTGACCTGCCAGGCTGCATGCTCAGATAAGGGTCAGGTATGGATTTTGCGGGGGGGGGGTGGCTTGGGGGTTCCCCTCAAAATCCATACTAGACCTGAAGGGCCTGGTATGGATAGGGAGGGAACCCCACAACATTTATTTTCTTAGATTTTCATTGCCGGCAATTCTTTTTTTTTTACATTCAGCTGTCAGCAGGGAACCCATGACAGTTTATATTGACAGCTGCCCCCTTCTTGACAACCAGCTATTTACAGTCTGTGTTAAGGACGCCGGTGGTAAATTATTGCAGGTTTTCACTACTAAAATACCGCATTACTTCATAAAATAACTCATGCAGTATTTTAGTAGTGTTTTTTTAGTGAATGGCAAAAAACTTATTGAAAAATTCTGTGCGGTAATTTACCGCATACTCGGATGCGGTAAGATACCACTTTGTGAATGGAGCCCTGTGTGAGGAGTCTCCATGGGGAGGACTTGTGGAAGATGTAAGAGGTTTTCTGTGATGAATACAAGACTAATGGATGAATGCCTTGATTTCCTGAGCTTATGCCTGTGTAACAATGAGGGAAGCAATACCAGGCACCTCTGATGCGTGCATATGCAGGTGAATAGAAAAGAGATTGATCAGAAATATTTAACATGTTGCTTTCTGACATAGTCTTCTAGTGCCTATAGACAATACGGTTGATTTAGTAACAGCAAATAGACTGTGCACTTTGCAAAATGCAGTTGCATACTGCAAGAGCAGTTGCTTCAGAGTTTAGTAAATGAGGAGAAGCTCTGCTGACTTCCATCATCCAATCACATGCAAGCAAAAATGCTGTTTTTTTTTTTTTAATTTTCCTTGCATGTGATCAGGTATTCTTTTCCAAATCAAGCTTTTCCTTGTTAACTAAGCTCTGGAGCAACTGCACTTGCAGTGTGCAACTGCACTATGTGAAGTGCACAGTCTATTTGCCTTTAGTAAATAAAACCCAAAGAAATCATTTCCCTATCTGGCTGCAATCAGTGCTAGCCATTTCATGTGTTCTGTGGCTAATTAAAACCTGATAAGTTAGTTACTGAATAACATTAACCATGGAATCTATATACAAGCAGTCCCCAGGTTACAAACAAGATGAGTTCTGTAGGTTTGTTCTTAAGTAAAAATTGGATGTAAGTTGGAACAGGTACATTTTTTAAGTATAACTCCAGACAAAAAATAGGATTTTTTCATCATACTTACCTGTAAAATCCTTTTCTTGGAGTATATCACGGGAAACAGAGCAACCATAATAATGACTATATGGGATGTTCCAAAGCAATGCACACAATCACAGAAACTGCCCCTGAGAAGGACTCCTTCTGACGCCCAAAACATACTGTGGCCAAAGCAATATTCTCCATGGCTTTGATATCTATCTGTTAAAATTCTGTGAATGTATGAACAAAAGACCATGTAATGGCCTTAACCATTTTCACTGCCAGGTCCGTACGGCGTACGGACAAACAGAAGTGCCTGCAGGTGGCCAGGTCAGTACGGCGTACGGACCTCATTTCTCCCTCTCCTATAAGCTTATGGTTTCTTCAATTACCATAAGCTTATATCAGAATTGTTCAGCAGACTCTGCTGAACAATTCTATAACTCTGATCAGCAGATTACAACCCGCTGATCAGAGTTATTAACCCCTAATGTGACTGCCCCCCCACCCATGTCGCCACTTCCCTGCCCCCTGCCTCCCCACCCTGCCACACCCTTTTATCTAAAACTGCCCACCCAGTTTCCTCTCCTATCCCCTTCATCCCCAGCATTGATTACCCCACCTCCACCTGATCCGACCCCCCACTGCAAACCCGCATCCCGCAGCCACCATCATTAGCCGGCATCCCTCCTCTTCACCTCCCGCCGGGTTCAGGTGCTGCGTGGGGCTTGGGGGGTCCAGATGTGTCTACCCGCCAGTCAGATCGCCCCCCAACTGCCCCCACACCCCGATCCATGGCCGCTCTGAGCAGCATCTCTCCTTCCCTTCCCTCCGCCTGCAGCTTCTCCCTGCACAGATCTCCGTGATCTGTCAGGCTGCGGATCGCGGCGGGGGGGAGCAGTGTGGGTTGGGGTGAAGTTAGGGCTTGGGTGGCTTTACTAAACTCCCCCTGTAGAAGAGAGGGCACTGTCAGAAACCATGAACCAGAAGTTCATGGAGAAGTACAGTAAAATCACACTTGTTTATTAATAAAAATAAAAAGGTAAATAGAGTAAGTGTAGTCAAAGCATAGCCAGAGTCCAGTAACTGGATCGGGTAGTCAGCCAAGCCAGAGTTCAGTAACCAGATCGGGTAATCAGCCAGACAAGAAGTCAGGGATCCAAGTAGAGGAACAGCAAGCAGG
The DNA here is from genome assembly GCF_042186555.1 of Aquarana catesbeiana. NCBI lineage: Eukaryota > Metazoa > Chordata > Amphibia > Anura > Ranidae > Aquarana > Aquarana catesbeiana. Next base: position 122,671,533 of record NC_133326.1, read on the forward strand.
ATAAAGAGCCAAAAGGGATGTCAGCAAAGCCAGTTTTTAACAGGAACACAGGAGATGGTTTCTTGTGATGTGACCAAGGCGAAGGCAGGAATGAAGTGAGCTGGATGTCTTTAAGTAACTGACAAGCAGATGCACAACAGCTGCTTAACTGTGGTGAGCCAGAGTCCAGTAACCGGATCGGGTAGTCAGCCAAGCCAGAGTTCAGTAACCAGATCAGGTAATCAGCCAAGCAGAATTCAGTAACCAGATCGGGTGATCAGCCAGGTCAGAAGTCAGGGATCCAAGTAGAGGAACAGCAAGCAGGATAAAGAGCCAGAAGGGATGTCAGCAAAGCCAGTCTTTAACAGGAACACAGGAGATGGTTTCTTGTGATGTGACCAAGGCGAAGGCAGGAATGAAGTGAGCTGGATGTCTTTAAGTAGGCAGGACTGACGAGCAGATGCACAACAGCTGCTTAACTGTGGTGAGAGAAGAGAGCTGGCAATTAGCTGACAGCTGAGCAGCCAGCTCAGAGAAGGAAGGGCTGAGCCCTGACAGTACCCCCTCCTCAAAGACCCCCCTCCCTCGGAGGACCACCAGGCTTGAGGGGAAAACATCTATGGAAATCATGGAGGAGGGCAGGGGCATGTACATCCGAGGATGAGACCCAGGAGTGTTCCTCCGGACCATACCCCTTCCAATGCACCAGGTACTGTATGCGCCCACGGAACCTACGGGAGTCAACAATGGATTGTACCTCATACTCCTCATGGTTCTCAACCTGTATAGGGTGAGGACGTGGCACCGAGGTGGTAAAGCGGTTGCAGACCAACGGTTTCAATAAGGAGACATGAAACACATTTTAGATGCGCATACTAGGAGGAAGGTCCAACGCGTAAGCCACTGGGTTAATCCTGGGAAGGATACGGAAAGGCCCAATAAACCGAGGTGCGAACTTCAGTGAGGGAACACAAAGTCGGAGGTTGCGAGATGACAGCCACGTAGGTATTGCTCCAAGGACTGCTTGACTCTTTCTGCGGCCTCATTAGACTGCGGGTGATACGCAGAGGAAAAAGCAAGCTGAATTCCCATTTTTGCACAAAAGGCTCGCCAGAACCGGGACACAAACTGACTACCCCTTTCCGAGACAATCACCTTGGGTAGCCCATGTAAGCGAAAGATCTCCCGAGCAAAAATGGAAGGCAGTTCCTTAGAAGTGGGCAACTTTTTAAGTGGAATACAATGACACATCTTTGAGAACCGGTCAACCACCATAAGGATAACCATGTTGCCTTGGGAGTTGGGCAACTCCACAATGAAATCTATAGACAGATGGGTCCAGGGCCTGTCTCTATTGGGTATGGGTTATAGGAGGCCCACTGGAAGGTGCTGTGAAGTCTAAATCTGAGCACACACGGAACAGGCAGCTATGAAGGCAGTTACATCAGCACGTAGACTAGGCCACCAGAATTGTTGGGAAATGGCCCAAACGAATTGATTCTTACCAGGGTGGCCAGCTGCCTTGGGAGAATGGTAAGTCTGGAGCATGGCAGTACGGAGACACTCTGGGACAAAGCAGTGGTCACAAGGTTTCTCAGGAGGAGCATCGACCTGAGCAGCAAGAATTTTGTCATCCAAAGGAGAAGTTAGACTGGCGCGAACAGTAGCCAGAATACGATCAGGAGGAATCATAGGGACCGGAACCGACTCCAACTTGGAAGTGGAGGAAAATTGTCGTGACAAGGCGTCAGCCCTTACATTCTTAGTACCGGGTAAGAATGAGACAATGTAATTGAAACTTGATAAGAAAATATCCCATCGGGGCCTTCTGGGAGAGAGGCGTTTAGCCTCAGACAAGAATGTGAGATTCTTATGGTCAGTAAGAATGAGAACCGGCACAGTGGTGCCTTCGAGGAGATGTCTCCATTCTTTCAGGGCTAAAATGATCGCCAACAGCTCTTTGTCACCAATCTCGTAATTGCACTCCGCAGGTGACAATTTCTTGGAAAAGTAGCCACAAGGATGCTCAGAAGCATCAACCTCAAGGATAAAAGGTAACGTAGGATCAGGATGTGCCAACACAGGAGCAGAAACATAGGCAGCCTTGAGACTTTCAAAGGCCTTAACGGACTCCGGAGACCAACTCTGTGGGTCACCATTCTTTCTGGTCATATCGGTTAGGGGCTTGACCAGAGACGGGAAGTTGCGAATAAACTGCCGATAATAGTTGACAAAACCCAGGAAACTGTATCTTCTGTATTCATGGCCTTCGCCTACTGTCAGAAACCATGAACCAGACCGAGACAGAAGTACAGTAAAGTCACACTTGTTTATTAATAAAAATAAAAAGGTAAATAGAGTAAGCGTAGTCAAAGCATAGCCAGAGTCCAGTAACCGGATCGGGTAGTCAGCCAAGCCAGAGTTCAGTAACCAGATCGGGTAATCAGCCAAGCCAGAGTTCAGTAACCAGATTGGCAATCAGCCAGGTCAGAAGTCAGGGATCCAAGTAGAGGAACAGCAAGCAGGATAAAGAGCCAGAAGGGATGTCAGCAAAGCCAGTCTTTAACAGGAACACAGGAGATGGTTTCTTCTGATGTGACCAAGGCGAGGGCAGGAATGAAGTGAGCTGGACGTCTTTAAGTCGGCAGGACTGACGAGCAGATCCACAACAGCTGGTTAACTGTGGAGAGAGAAGAGAGCTGGCAATTAGCCGACAGCTGAGCGGCAAGCTCAGAGAAGGAAGGGCTAAGCCAGCCCTGACAGGCACATGCAGCGATCACTTCTTATCACTGCTATGTGCCCACTGACATTGATAGCTGATATATAGTAACCACGAGTGTTAGAATGTATAAGACTGTAATTTTCTAAATGAATGGAATCTCTTTACAGATTCTCATTCATTTAAGTAGAAGAGAAAAGGGACTATCTTCAATCCTTCCCCTCTGTCTCAAAAAAAAAAAAAAAAAAAAAAGAGATATGGGGGTCGGTTTAGACCTCTGATATCTCACCAAAGACTGTAAGAAAAAACAAATGTAAAAAGTAAAATAAAAAAAACAAACAAAAAACACAAACATAGTAAGACCCCCCAGGCAGGTCCGCCCGCACAAATTTTTCACCATTTTGCAAAAATTAAAAAGTTAAAAACATTTGTTATTTATTCACTCAATACAGGTTAGGCTTTTATATTTAGTAGGAATTTTGTAAAATTTACTGTGTTTTTATCTGCTAATAATGGTTTTAGTGTATTTTTTGCAAATATATTGGTTTGATAAACATTTTCGAAAATAATGTGGGGTCTAAAAAATCAGTAGCACCTTCTTTTTATTCTACTTATCATGTGCTTTCAGAAAATATATGGTTTGGGGGTCTTTCACAAATTCTGAAAGTTATAAGTGAAAAATAAAAAAACAAAGGAAAAATTGCAAAAATGGTCTGGCCACCTGAGTGTACAAAATGGAGCACGTGACCTGGCAGAGAAAGGGTTAAATCCTGAGCCACTGATACCTGTTGACGGATGGCCCAAGATGTCCCCACACACTTGGTTGCGAGCGCTTTTAGCAAAAAAAAGAGGCGGGGGACCTTGCCCTTTCAAGCCTTGGGCTCGAATAATTAACTGGCAAATCCAATGAAAATAGTTAACTTAGATGCCTCTTGCCCATCCCGAGTTCTACTGGCAGCACAAACCAGGATTCCTGACCTGTAGCAATGTGATGGCGATTTCTACCTAGCTCACTTCCGCCTAACGATATATACCATTAGTTATTACAACCTTGTCTATATAAGAATCAACCAATGCGGTTGCAGCTATAACCCATGAGATCAATTAGGAATGATAATTGTGCTAAAATACAAAGATCTAATTTATTTATACAGAAAAGAAACGTTAGAATAATCAGATATTATCAAATATAACGTAGATGATACACATACAGTGTTGCCAATGGACAAAGATAAATAATACAAAAAGGATATGTTGTTACAATGGACATACAATTGCTATCCATGTATTAAGACAAATCATAGGACAGGAAAAGTTACAGAAAAGAAAAGAGAAATAAAATAATACAGTAACGAAAATAGGATACACAGATCTTACGTTACCATGCTTGCCGGGAGCCACACTGAGCTAAGAGAGAGGCCGCATCAATGGGCGCTTTGATTTTTATGTTCCCTCTCTACCCATCCCCACCAAACACACCCCTGGACTACTTTCATTGGTTCAGAAGTGGCATTGAATCCTGATTGACTGAAATTCAATTCTATTTGGTCATCATGCTTCTCACATAAGAATTAGAATTTTCAGTGCCTTCCTGTCTACCATGTTTATGGTAGTTAAAGCGGGGGGTCCACCTTTTTTTTTTTTTTTTGGAGTTCATTCACAAACTTTTCTTCTCAGCATTACATACTCACATATTGTGTGTAATATGTCCGCCTGTGTCAGATTTCGTCGGAAAGAATAACTTATATTATTCACTGCAGGCGGTTCCCATCTTCATTGTGGGCATTTGAAGCCTACAAGCATTTATTTCCTGGATGTGGTGAATGCTGTGCTCCCAGCATTCACCACTCGTTCCCGCACATGCTCAGTGGCATCCTGGGAAGCCTGAGACTAGCTCCCAGGAGTCTGGGAGAGGCTAGAAACACGCCTACTCCCACGGGAGGAGAACCAGGAAGTGCAAAGAAGAATAGAAAAATAAAAGGTAATTACGGCGATTTAAATTTTTTTAAATGGCATGTCAGCATCTAGGCAAGGAAGAGAATACATACAGATATTGTTCAAAATTTGGGTGGAACCCCGCTTTAAGTAAGCAACCCTCTTTGATCCTAGCATAACCAGTTCCGACAATAGCATGTCAAGGACCCCTAACCAGGTGGTGAAAAAAAAGTCTGATATGGCTCTCTACAAACAAAAGGTTAACTTAGTTATCACCTGCCTATTGAAGACATCAAACAGCTTTTAAGAAACAGGAAAAAAGAAGTCTTGTAAGCTGGGCCCATATCTCATCATGCTATCAGACAGCCTCGACTTCCCAGGGTTATATCTGAATGATGCCTGAGGCTACAGACATCATTCAGATACCGGCATTTTCAGCCGGCGATTCCGTACACCATAAGAATGATCATAGCAGCTGTTCCACCGCTTGATCGTTCTTACGGGCGGCGAAAGGGGACGTCATCCCCCTCCTGCCGCCCTCCGGTGCTTCTACCGACTCACCTCAGCGATCGGTGAGTCGGATAGAGGATCCGCCGGCGCCGGATGTAGATCATAGAGATTTCTGGCAGAACAGATGGTCGCCGGAGTCTCTATGATCGTTCAAAAAAACGGCGCCGCCTCGGCTGGGAAGCGGTGATCTTTATTTTTTTATTTTTTTTTATTTTAGGCTTCCCAGCCTAGAGGTGAGATGTGGGGTCTTATTGACCCCATATCTCACTGTAAAGAGGACCGATCATGTCATATTCCTATTACAAGGGATGTTTACATTCCTTGTAATAGGAATAAAAGTGATCAAAAAAAATTTTTTTAAAAAAGTGTCAAAATGAAAAATTTTAAGTATAAATTAACAATAAAAAAAAAAAATTTTAAAGCGCCGTGAGCTCGCACGCAGTAGCGAACGCATACGTAAGTCCCGCCCACATATGAACACGGTGTTCAAACCACACATGTGAGGTATCGCCGCGAACGTTAGAGCGAGAGCAATAATTTTGACCCTAGACCTCCTCTGTAACTCAAAACATGTAACCAGTAAAAAATTTTAAAGCGTCGCTTATGGGGATTTTTAAGTACCAAAGTTTGGCGCCATTCCACGAGCGTGTGCAATTTTGAAGCGTGACATGTTAGGTATCTATTTATTTAGCGTAACTTCATCTTTCACACTATGCAAAAAAATTTGGCTAACTTTGCTGTTTTGTTTTTTTTTAAAGCATGAAACGCGTTTGAAAAAACGCGTTTGAAAAATTGCTACACAAATACTGTGCAAGATAAAAAGTTGCAGTGACCGCCATTGTATTCTCTAGGGTCTCTGCTAAAAAATATATATATAATGTTTGGGGGTTCTATGTAATTTTATAGCAAAGAAATTATGATTTTTGACATGTAGGAGCGAAGTGTCAGAATTGGCCTGGATGCGAAGTGGTTAAGAAACAGGAAAAAAGAAGTCTTGTAAGCCGGGCCCATATCTCATCATGCTATCATAAAATATATTACGTACATTATCCGCCTGTAAAAACATAGAACCTTCCCCACCACCACTGAGGCCTCCTCTTCCTTTCTTGAACACGCTGGAACCCATCAAGGTAGACTTACATAGTTACATAGTTACATAGTTACATAGTAGGTGAGGTTGAAAAAAAGACACAAGTCCATCAAGTCCAACCTATGTGTGATTATGTGTAGGGATGAGCTTCGTGTTCGAGTCGAACCCATGTTCGACTCGAACATCGGCTGTTCGATCGTTCGCCGAATTGCGAACGATATGGGCCGTAGGCATGTGCATCTCGTTTCGTTCCGAATCGAAATTCGGACAATTTTTTCATTATTCGGACATTCGGATGCATCCGAATTTCCGAATTACAAAAGTAAAGAATTTAAATGAATCCGAAAAAAAACGAACGAATTCGAAAACATATTCGAATTGAATTTGAAAACATATTCGAATCGAATTCGAAAACATATTCGAATCGAATTCGAAGACAAATTCGAATCGAATTTGAAAAAAATAGAAAACGTTTTTCTAAAAAAAAAACTATAAGATAGAATATAAAATAATAAAGCAATAGAATATATATATATATATATATATATATATATATATATATATATATATAATTATTTTTTTATTATTCTCTTCTATTGTTTTTTATGCTTTTCTTTTCTATTATTTTATATTCTATAATAGTCTTTTCAATTCAAATTCATTCTATACGAAATTCGAATTTCGGAACATGGCTTCTGAAGTTTGAATTTCGTATAGAATTAATTTGAATTTGAATAGAAAAGATTAGAACAGAAAATAATAGAAAAGAACAGACTAGAAAAACAATAGAACAGAATAGAAGAAAATATAATATATATATATTATATTTTCTTCTATTCTGTTCTATTGTTTTTCTAGTCTATTCTTTTCTATTATTTTCTATTCTATTCTAATCTTTTATATTCAAATTTGATTTCAGTCTATATGAAATTCGAATTTTGGAAGATGTTTTATATATATATATATATATATATATATATATATATATATATATTTTTTTTTTTTTTTTTGGATTTTGGAAGATGTTTTATATATATATGTATATATATATTTTTTTTTTTTTTTTTTTCTATTCTGTTTCATTGTTTTTCTATGCTATTCTTTTCTATTCTATTCTAAACTTTTGTATTCGAATTTGAATTCATTCTATACGAAATTCGAATTTCGGAAGATGGCTTCTGAAAGTAGAATTTCGTATAGAATGAATTCAAATTTGAATAGAAAAGATTAGAATAGAAAATAATAGACTGGACAAACAATAGAACAGAACAGAATAAAATATAATATATATATTTTATTCTATTCTTTTCTATAGTTTTTCTAGTCTTTTCTCTTCTACTCTATTCTAATTTATTTATTTTTTTTATCTATTCATTTTATAAGAAATTCCAATTTCGGAAGATGGTTTTATTTATTTATATATATAAATAATATATATATATATATATATATATATATATATATATATATATATATATATATATAAATATATATATAATATTTCTTTCTATTCTGTTCTACAGTTCTATTGTTTATCTATTCTATTCTTTTCTATTAGAATTTGATTTCATTCTATTTCTATATAACCATTTTCCGAAATTCGAATTTTGTATAGAATGAATTTGAATTCAAATAGAAAAGATTAGAATATAATAGAAAATAATAGAAAAACAATACAACAGAATATATATATATATATATATATATATATATATATATATATATATATATATATAAAACCATCTTCTGAAATTCGAATTTCGTATAAAATGAATTTGAATTTGAATAGAAAAGATTAGAATAGAGTAGAAAGAATAGACTAGAAAAACAATAGAACAGAATAGAATAAGATATAATATATATATTATATTTTATTCTGTTCTATTCTATTGTTTTTCTAGTCTATTCTTTTCTATTATTTTCTATTCAAATTCAAATTCATTCTATACGAAATTCATACGAAGCCATCTTCCGAAATTCGAATTTCGTATAGAATGAATTCAAATTCGAATAGAAAAGTTTAGAATAGAATAAAAAAGAATAGCATAGAAAAACAATGAAACAGAATAGAAAAAAATATAATATATAAAAATTATATTTTATTCTCTTCTGTTCTATTGTTTTTCTAGTCTATTCTATTTCTATTATTTTCTATTCTAATCTTTTCTATTCAAATTCGAATTAATTCTATACGAAATTCTAATTTTAGAAGCCATCTTCCGAAATTCGAATTTCGCATAGAATTAATTCAAATTTGAATAGAAAAGTTTAGAATAGAATAGAAAAGAATAGCATAGAAAAACAATGGAACAGAATAGAAAAAAAAATAATATATATATAACCATCTTTCGAAATTGGAATTTGGTACAGAATAAATTCGAATTAGAATAGAAAAGATTAGAATACAATATATTATATTTTTTTCTATTCTGTTCTATTGTTTTTCCATGCTGTTCTTTTATATTTTCTATTTTATCCTAATCTTTTCTATTGGAATTTGATTTCATTCTATACGAATTTCAAATTTCGCAAAATGGTTATATATAGTTTACTTTTTCAAATTCAGTTAATGTTTTTTTCGAATGCGGTATAATTTTTTTCTAATTTTATAGTTTTTTTTGAATGTGGTAGAATTTTTTCGAATTGGATAGTTTTTTTCGAATGTGGTAGAATTTTTTTGAATTTGACAGTTTTTTTCGAATGTGGTAGAATTTTTTCGAATTTGCCAGTTTTTTTCGAATGTGGTAGAATTTTTTCGAATTTGATCGTTTTTTTCGAATACGGTCGAATTTTTTCGAATGCGGTCGAATTTTTTCGAATTCGAAACGAAATGAATTCCGAAAACGAATGTAATGAATGCAACTAATTTAACTAAACGAATTTAGTTAAATAACGAATCGAAACAAAACTAAACTAAACAAATTTTTTCATCCTGCACATGTCTAATGGGCCATTCGCGCCAAATTCGTGTGGCGCGTCACGGCCCATAATTCACTGCGGCATCGCAGTGCATTGCTTGCTGATGATTGGCCAAGCATGCACTATAACCCGCATGCTTGGCCAATCACAGCGCCGCCTTAACAGAGAGCCATAATTGGCCAAAGCCAAGGATGCTTTGGCCAATTATGGCTCAGGGGATTTAGTACACGCCCCACACTATATAAGGCCGCCTGCACGGCGGCCCTGTGCAGTGTGTTCCGGTGTGCTTAGAGAGAGAGAGAGACAGTGTCATTTAATTTGAGTTAGCTAGATTAGGCAGGACAGTCAGTCAGTTAGCTGCACTTAAAGTGTATTGTGTATATATATGCATCCCAGGTGTTGCATATATATATATATACACTGTATTCAGTTTAGCTAGATCCGTTCCTGTTATCTTCTAGACTATTTACATTTAGTGCAGTGCGTCCTGCTCACAGTGTTCAGCTAGATCCGTTCCTGTTATATTCCTACTGACAGGCAGGCTTGTCTTGTTACAGTATTTTGAAGAAAATTACTGGTGTTCTTTTAAACCTATTAGTACCACAGTCAGGCAGCTAGACTATTTACATTTAGTGCAGTGCGTCCTGCTCACAGTGTTCAGCTAGATCCGTTCCTGTTATCTTCTTACTGACAGGCAGGCTTGTCTTGTTACAGTATTTTAAAGAAAATTACTGGTGTTCTTTTGATCCTATTAGTACCACAGTCAGGCAGCTAGACTATTTACAGTTAGTGCAGTGCGTCCTGCTCACAGTGTTCTGCTAAACCTACAAGTTAGTGGGGTGCGTCCTGCTCACAGTGTTCAGCTAAACCTACAAGTTAGTGGGGTGCGTCCACCTCACAGTGTTCAGCTAAACCTACAAGCTAGTGGGGTGCGTCCTGCTCACAGTGTTCAGCTAGATCCGTTTCTGTTATCTTCTTACTGACAGGCAGGCTTGTCTTGTTACAGTAAATACAGCTACCTGAAGAAAATTGCTGGTGTTCTTTTGATCCTATTAGTACCACAGTCAGGCAGCTAGACTATTTACAGTTAGTGCAGTGCGTCCTGCTCACAGTGTTCTGCTAAACCTACAAGTTAGTGGGGTGCGTCCTGCTCACAGTGTTCAGCTAAACCTACAAGTTAGTGGGGTGCGTCCACCTCACAGTGTTCAGCTAAACCTACAAGCTAGTGGGGTGCGTCCTGCTCACAGTGTTCAGCTAGATCCGTTTCTGTTATCTTCTTACTGACAGGCAGGCTTGTCTTGTTACAGTAAATACAGCTACCTGAAGAAAATTGCTGGTGTTCTTTTGATCCTATTAGTACCACAGTCAGGCAGCTAGACTATTTACAGTTAGTGCAGTGCGTCCTGCTCACAGTGTTCTGCTAAACCTACAAGTTAGTGGGGTGCGTCCTGCTCACAGTGTTCAGCTAAACCTACAAGTTAGTGGGGTGCGTCCACCTCACAGTGTTCAGCTAAACCTACAAGCTAGTGGGGTGCGTCCTGCTCACAGTGTTCAGCTAGATCTGTTCCTGTTATCTTCTTACTGACAGGCAGGCTTGTCTTGTTACAGTAAATACAGCTACCTGAAGAAAATTGCTGGTGTTCTTTTGATCCTATTAGTACCACAGTCAGGCAGCTAGACTATTTACAGTTAGTGCAGTGCGTCCTGCTCACAGTGTTCTGCTAAACCTACAAGTTAGTGGGGTGCGTCCTGCTCACAGTGTTCAGCTAAACCTACAAGTTAGTGGGGTGCGTCCACCTCACAGTGTTCAGCTAAACCTACAAGCTAGTGGGGTGCGTCCTGCTCACAGTGTTCAGCTAGATCCGTTCCTGTTATCTTCTTACTGACAGGCAGGCTTGTCTTGTTACAGTATTTTAAAGAAAATTACTGATGTTCTTTTGATCCTATTAGTACCACAGTCAGGCAGCTAGACTATTTACAGTTAGTGCAGTGCGTCCTGCTCACAGTGTTCTGCTAAACCTACAAGTTAGTGGGGTGCGTCCTGCTCACAGTGTTCAGCAAAACCTACAAGTTAGTGGGGTGTGTCCACCTCACAGTGTTCAGCTAAACCTACAAGCTAGTGGGGTGCGTCCTGCTCACAGTGTTCAGCTAGATCCGTTTCTGTTATCTTCTTACTGACAGGCAGGCTTGTCTTGTTACAGTAAATACAGCTACCTGAAGAAAATTGCTGGTGTTCTTTTGATCCTATTAGTACCACAGTCAGGCAGCTAGACTATTTACAGTTAGTGCAGTGCGTCCTGCTCACAGTGTTCTGCTAAACCTACAAGTTAGTGGGGTGCGTCCACCTCACAGTGTTCAGCTAAAGCTACCTGTAGAAGGTTGGTGGTGTTCTCATACTACAGGCAGGCAGTTGATTTTGCTAGCTGCAGTATCAGTACATATATATATATATATATATATATATCCCAGCTTAGTGCAGCTACAGGCCATTAGTATGTCTGGAAGGCCAAGAAGGAGAGGCAGACAGTCACAAGCCAATAAGAGAGGGCAAGCAGGCTCTGTGTCTAGTGCTGGTCGTGGAGACGGTGCATCCTCATCAGCACGTGGCCATGGGACACGCTTGGCCTTTTTTTCGGCAGCTGGCCATGTTGAGCCGCAACATGCGGAAGACTTGGTCGAGTGGATGACCAAGCCGTCCTCATCCTCCTCATCCTCTCTCACCCATGCCCAGGGTACTTTGTCTGGCAAAGCAGCGGCCTCTTCCCTCGGCTCAATGTCATCAGTGACTCCTTCCCTAGCCCCACCATGTCCTCCTGAGTAGTCCCTCGAACTGTTTGACCACAGTGTTGGGTACATGCTCCAGGAGGATGCCCAGCGTTTGGAAGGCTCTGATGATGATACTGAGCTCGATGAAGGCAGTAACACGAGCACGGACAGAGGGGGTGCCCCAGAAGGACAGCAATCTGGCAGTCATGCTCCCCCTGCTGCAGCATACTGCCAGGTTTGCTCCAGTGATGAGGAGGGAGGGGATGATGAGGTCACTGACTCAACGTGGGTGCCTGATAGGAGAGAGGAGGAGGAAGAGGAGGCGGCACATCACCAACGAGGCAGGATGCCCTCCAGGGGCCAGCCTAAGGGCAGCACATTGACTGCATCACACCCCAAAGCTCCACATGTGCAGGACGCTGCAGTCTCTGCGCGCTATTCAAAAAGTTCTTTGGTGTGGGCCTTTTTTGAGACGAGTGCATCAGATCGCACCGCTGCTATTTGCAACATATGTCTCAAGCGTATCTCGCGTGGCCAAAACATCTCCCGCTTGGGTACCACATGCTTGACCAGACATATGTTGACCTGCCATGCAGTTCGTTGGCAAGCGTATCTAAAAGACCCACACCAAAGAACAAAGAGGACCTCTGCTTGCTCCTCATCAGCTGAGATTTCCAACCCCACTAGACCTTCAGTCCTCTCTGAGACCTGCAGTGAGAGGAATGAAGGTGTAGAATTAGGTGTGTCAGAGCCACGTACTTGTGGGCAATCTGATTTTGGTACACCGACGTCAGATTGTACCAGGCAAATTTCCCTGCCCCAGCTGCTGCACCGCCGAAAGAAGTTTGCTCCCAGCCATCCACATGCCCAACGGTTGAATGCTAGCTTGGCAAAATTGCTAGCACTTCAACTGCTGCCTTTTCAGTTGGTAGACTCTGCCCCCTTCCCTGAGTTTGTGGAATGTGCGGTTCCTCAGTGGCAGGTACCCAAACGCCACTTTTTCTCACGGAAGGCGATTCCGGCTCTCTACCAGCATGTGGAAGGCAATGTCCATGCCTCGCTGGACAGGGCGGTCAGCGGTAAGGTGCATATTACCGCTGACTCATGGTCCAGCAGGCATGGACAGGGACGTTACCTAAGTTTCACGGCGCATTGGGTGACTCTGCTGGCAGCTGGGAAGGATGCAGGACAAGGTGCAGTAGTGTTGGAGGGTGTTCCGCCACCACGCCTCCAAAATGCTAATGATTGTGACACACCTCTCTCCTCCACCCCCTCCTCTTCTTCTTCCTCCATGGCCTCTTCCTCGGAACCAGCGGTGCTCCGTATTCGTTCAAGGGGCTACGCAAGTACGCAGGCCAAAAGATGCCATGCGGTGCTTGAGCTGGTGTGCTTGGGGGACAGGAGCCACACTGGGGCAGAGGTTCTGTCAGCTCTGCAGGGGCAGGTTCAGAGGTGGTTGACGCCACGCCAACTTAAGGCAGGAATGGTGGTTTGCGACAATGGCACCAACCTCCTCTCTGCCCTCCGACAGGGACAAATGACCCATGTGCCCTGTTTGGCTCACGTCCTTAACTTGGTGGTGCAGCGGTTCTTGGGCAGGTACCCGGGCTTACAGGATGTCCTGAGGCAGGCCAGGAAAGTCTGTGTGCATTTCCGCAGGTCATATAATGCCAGTGCTCGGCTGACGGACCTCCAAAAGGAGTTTAACCTGCCCAAGAACCGCCTAATCTGTGACATGCCCACCAGGTGGAACTCAACGTTGGCCATGCTGCAGCGGCTGCACAGGCAGCAGAGGGCCATCAATGAGTACCTGTGCGACTATGGCACCAGGACAGGGTCAGGGGAGCTTGGTTTTTTTTCCCCACGCCAGTGGGCCATGATCAGGGATGCATGCACTGTCCTGTCACCATTTGAGGAGGCCACGAGGATGGTGAGCAGTGACAGTGCATGCATCAGTGACACTGTCCCCCTTGTCCACCTGTTGGAGCACACGCTGCGTGGAATAATGGACAGGGCACTTGAGGCAGAACAGAGGCAGGAAGAGGAGGACTTCCTTAGCTCTCAAGGCCCCCTTTATCCAGACAGTGTTCCTGCGTGCCCGCCGATCACACAGGAAGAGGACGAGGAGGAAGAGGAGGAGGAGGAGGAGAAAGATTGTGTCAGTATGGAGGTGGAGCCTGGCACTCAGCATCAGCAGCAGTCTTTAAGGGATCAGTCCCAAGAAACACATGGACTTGTACATGGCTGGGAGGAGGTGGCTGCGGACCATGTCGTCCTTAGTGACCCAGAGGACTCTGGACCGAATGCCTCAGCAAACCTACGCTGCATGGCCTCCCTGATCCTGCAAAGCCTGCGTAAGGATCCTCGTATTCGTGGTATCAAGGAGAAGGACCAATACTGGCTGGCAACCCTCCTTGATCCACGTTACAAGGGTAAGGTTGCGGACCTTATCTTGCCATCGCAGAGGGAGCAGAGGATGAAACATCTTCGGGAGGCCTTGCAGAAAGGTCTGTGCAACGCGTTCCCAGAGACTGGGAGGTTACAAACTCCTGTTTCTGGACAACGTGTTGCTGAGGCTTCGGTCAGTCAAAGAAGGAGCGGTGGAGAAGGTGGCCGTCTGACCGATGCGTTCAGACAATTTTTTGGTCCGCAGCCCCAAGGTATGATCGGTTCCAGCAACCATCGCCAGCGTCTGTTTTACATGGTGCAGGAATACCTAGGGGCAAGATCAGACTTGGACACCTTTCCCACCGAAAATCCTCTGGGTTACTGGGTCTTGAGGAGCTTGCACAGTATGCAATTGAGCTACTGGCCTGTCCTGCATCCAGCGTTCTTTCGGAACGCACATTCAGTGCTGCTGGAGGCGTGGTAACCGATCACAGGGTGCGTCTGTCCACTGACTCGGTCGATCGACTGACCTTCATAAAAATGAATGAGTCTTGGATCACCACCAGCTACCAAGCACCTGATGCTGATGTAACCGAATAATTTTTTTTGAAATCTCAGATCCCTTCAAAGACTGCCTATGCTGATGCTGAGTGACTATCCCTGAGTAATTATCCTCTTCCTCCTCAATCATCACGCTGATAGCTTGTAAGAACATTTTTGGTTCTGGGTGCCACCACCAGTGCCTAAGGCACAATTTTTCAGCCCCTGTTTAACAGGGGCGTGTAATTACGATTTTTAAAGTAATACTTTGCAGCAGGGCTCGTTCCTGCATTCCAACTAGAGTGTCTGTGAAGGGTTGCAGTGTTGTGGCACCAGCACCAGTGCCTAAGGCCCAATTTTTCAGCCCTTGTTTAACAGGGGCGTGTAATTACAATTTTTGATGCAATACTTTGCAGCAGGGCTCGTTCCTGCATTTCAACTAGAGTGTCTGTGAGGGGTTGCAGTGTTGTGGCACCAGCACCAGTGCCTAAGGCCTAATTTTTCAGCTCCTGTTCAACAGGGGCATGTAATTACAATTCTTGATCTAATATTTCACAGCAGAGCCCTGTGAGGGCTTACAGTGTTGTGGCCACAGCAACACCTAAGGCCCAAATTTCTGCTGAGTATATAGGGCAGGACCCTACTTTCAAACAACTAACTTACAAACGACTCCTACTTGCAAACGGAAGGAGACAACAGGAAGTGAGAATAAATCTACCCCTAGGAAGGGAAATTCTCTCCTGTAAGAGTTAATATGGGAAAAACATTTCTCCTTTCCACTGATGCTTTCCAATCCATTGGGACAAAAAGTGAGGTGAAATCTTCTGAAGAGGAGGAAAGACAGCAAAACAAATGTCACAGGGGTGATAACCCTTCCCTATGTTTTCCAAAAAGCTTAAAAAAGATTTTTTGGCTGGAGCTAAACACGTTAAAAATGTACCCGTTCAAAATTACAAAGAGATTCTACTTAACAACAAACCTACAGCCTGTATACTGCTGTTCAGAGTATATAGGGCCTGGTGGCCCCACACCTTTCCTTATTTTAATTTGGGTGCGGGGTTCCCCTTAATATCCATACAAGACCCAAAGGGCCTGGTAATGGACTGGGGGGTACCCATGCCGTTTGTCTCACTGATTTTCATCCATATTGCCAGGACCCGACATTACATTAAACCCGCAAGCAGTTTTAAATGAGATTTTTTCCTTTAAAAATGACATTTGGTGCAGGGACTGTTCTAAACACGGGAAACACGCGTCACTTTACAGGCATACTATAGACACCCCTCAGGTACGATATTTAAAGGAATATTTCACTTTTTTTTTTTTTACTTTAAGCATCATTAAAATCACTGCTCCCGAAAAAACGGCCGTTTTTAAAAGTTTTTTTTGCATTGATACATGTCCCCTGGGGTAGGACCCGGGTCCGCAAACCCTTTTTAGGACAATACCATGCAAATTAGCCTTTAAAATGAGCACTTTTGATTTCGAACGTTCGAGTCCCATAGACGTCAATGGGGTTCTAACGTTCGTGCGAACTTTCGGTCCGTTCGCAGGTTCTGGTGCGAACCGAACCGGGGGGTGTTCGGCTCATCCCTAATTATGTGTGATTATGTGTCAGTATTACATTGTATATCCCTGTATGTTGCGGTCATTCAGGTGCTTATCAAATAGTTTCTTGAAGCTATCGATGCTCCCCGCTGAGACCACCGCCTGTGGAAGGGAATTACACATCCTTGTCACTCTTACAGTAAAGGACCCTCTACGTAGTTTAAGGTTAAACCTCTTTTCTTCTCATTTTAATGAGTGGCCACGAGTCTTGTTAAACTCTCTTCTGTGAAAAAGTTTTATTTCTATTGTGGGGTCACCAGTACGGTATTTGTATAATGAAATCATATCCCCTCTCAAGCGTCTCTTCTCCAGAGAGAATAAGTTCAGTGCTCGCAACCTTTCCTCATAACTAAGATCCTCCAGACCCTTTATTAGTTTTGTTGCCCTTCTTTGTACTTGCTCCATTTCCAGTACATCCTTCCTGAGGACTGGTGCCCAGAACTGGACAGCATGCTCTAGGTGTGGCCGGACCAGAGTCTTGTAGAGTGGGAGAATGATCGTTTTATCTCTGGAGTTGATCCCCTTTTTAATGCATGCCAATATTCAGTTTGCTTTGTTAGCAGCAGCTTGGCATTGCATGCCCTTGCTGAGCCTATCATCTACTAGGACCCCCAGGTCCTTTTCCATCCTAGATTCCCCCAGAGGTTCTCCCCCCAGTGTATAGATTGCATTCATATTTTTGCCACCCAAATGCATTATTTTACATTTTTCTACATTGAACCTCATTTGCCATGTAGTTGCCCACCCCATTAATTTGTTCAGATCTTTTTGCAAGGTTTCCACATCCTGCGGAGAAGTTATTGCCCTGCTTAGCTTAGTATTGTCTGCAAATACAGAGATTGAACTGTTTACCCCATCCTCCAGGTCGTTTATGAACAAATTAAATAGGATTGGTCCCAGCACAGAACCCTGGGGAACCCCACTACCCACCCCTGACCATTCCGAGTACTCCCGATTTATCACCACCCTCTGAACTCACCCTTGTAGCCAGTTTTCAATCCATGTACTCACCCTATGGTCCATGCCAACAGGCCTTATTTTGTACAGTAAACATTTATGGGGAACTGTGTCAAATGCTTTTGCAAAATCCAGATACACCATGTCTACGGGCCTTCCTTTATCTAGATGGCAACTCATCTCCTCATAGAAGGTTAGTAGATTGGTTTGGCAAGAACGATTCCTCATGAATCCATGCTGATTACTGCTAATGATACTGTTCTCATTACTAAAATCTTGTATATAGTCCCTTATCATCCCCTCCAAGAGTTTACATACTTTTGATGTTAGGCTAACTGGTCTGTAATTGCCAGGGATGTGTTTTGGGCCCTTTTTAAATATTGATGCTACATTGGCTTTTCTCCAATCATCTGGTACCATTCCAGTCAGTAGACTGTCTGTGAAAATTAGGAACAACGGTCTGGCAATCACTTGACTGAGTTCCCTAAGTACCCTCGGATGCAAGCCATCTGGTCCCAGTGATTTATTAATGTTAAAGCGGGATTCCGGCCACTATAATTTTTTTTTTAAAAGTCAGCAGCTACAAACACTGTCCTGTCCTGGGTGCCCGCGATTTCAGCCGCCCGAGGCCGACCCGTCCCTCGGCTCTCGGGTCTCGGCACCGCCATCCTAAGTAAGGGAAACAGGCAGTGGAGCCTTGTGGCTTCACTGCCAGTTTCCTACTGCGCACACGCGAGCGGCACGGCGATCTGTGAATGGCACAGTGGTTTTCTGGGAACACACACAGTTCCCAGAAGGCAACGGGGCCGCTCAGCTAGGAGCAGAACACGCTGCGGAATAGGAAGAGGCAGATTAGGAAGACTGCCTAGCAACAAGGGTTCAGGTAAGTTAAAAAAAAAAATTTTTAATGGTTTTTTTTTTTTTTTTTTTAAAGATTTTTCATGCTATTTTCTATTTTAGGATGGCCATCCACTTTAAGTTTCTCAAGTCTAATTTTAATTCTGTCCCCTGTTAACCATGGAGGGGCTTCCTGTGTTGTGTCATGAGGATAAACACTGTAGTTTTGGTTACTGAAGCCCCCCGATTCACGCATGAAGAGTGAGGAGAAGAATAAATTCAATACCTTCGCCATCTCCCCATCCTTTGTAACCAGATGTCCTTCCTCATTCTTTATGGGGCCAATATGGTCTGTCCTCCCTTTTTTACTGTTTACATACTTAAAGAATTTCTTGGGATTTTTTTTGCTCTCCTCCACTATGTGTCTTTCATGTTCTATCTTAGCCGTCCTAATTGCACCCTTACATTTCTTGTTGCATTCTTTATAAAGTCTGAATGCTGAGGATGATCCCTCAACCTTGTATGTTTTGAAGGCCTTCTCCTTTGCTTTTATATGATATGCACTTTTCCATTGGAGTTAAGCCATCCAGGACTTTTTTTTCGCTCTTTTAAATGTATTACCCAATGGGATGCATTGGCTAATGCCCTTATTTAATATGCTCTTAAAGCAAACCCATCTCTCCTCCGTGTTCTTTGTTCCTAATATTTTATCCCAATTTATGCCTTTTAGCAAGGTTTGTAGTTTAGGGAAATTGGCTCTTTTGAAATTCAGTGTCTTTGTATTCCCTCTATGTTTCCTATTATTGTGATTTATACTGAAACTAATTGACCTGTGATCGCTGTTACCTAAATTGCCCCATATTTCCACATCCGAGATCAGGTCTGTATTGTTGGTAAGCAGTAGATCCAGTAATTTCTAGTTGGTGCGTCTACCATCTGACCCATAAAATTGTCCTGCAAGACATTAAGGAACTGGCGAGCCTTAAATGAATGCGCGGTTCCTTCCGCCCAGTCTATGTCTGGATAATTAAAATCCCCCATTATGATAACACTTCCCATCCTTGCTGCTAATCCAAATTGTGATAGGAGATCTGTCTCCACTTCCTCCCTCAGGTTAGGGGGCCTATAGCATACTCCCAGTATTATTTTCCCCTTAGCTGCATCACTTTGGAGCTCTACCCATAAGGATTCCACCTACTCCCTAGCTCCCTCAGTGATGTCATCTCTCACATTCACTTGTACATTATTCTTGATATATAGGCATACCCCTCCCCCTTTTTTACCCTCTCTATCCTTGCGGTAAAGGTTATACCCTTGATTGTTTGCCAGCCAATCATGAGAGCTGTTGAACCAGGTCTCTGAAATTCCCACAAAATCCAAATCCTCCTTGTACAACAGTATCTCTAGTTCACCCATCTTGTCCGCCATGCTCCTGGCATTGGTGAACATGCCACATAGTTTAGACCGGTCGCATATTGTCCTCGTATTGGGTGTTTTGAGATTGCAAATAGGACTTGCTACTATACTTACCTTGGGTTTTTGTGCTTTGGTCAACCTACCACTAATGCCCCCAATACTACCCTCTGGAATATGTTCTGCTCTGACTATCTCTACCTCTGGACCCTCCCCCCCATCACCTAGTTTAAAAACACCCTCCTCATTTAGGTGCAGTCCGTCCCTTCTATAGTACTGGTTATCGACTGAGAAGTCGGCCCAGTCCTCCAGGAACCCAAACCCCTCCTTACTACACCAGTTCTTCAGCCACTTGTTTACTTCCCTAATCTCCCTCTGCCTTTCTGGTGTGGCTCGATGTACTACCTTGGAGGTCCTTTTCCTCAATTTAGCTCCTAAGTCCCTAAAATCGTTCTTTAGGACACTCCATCTGCCTCTGACTTTGTCATTGGTGCCAACGTGCACCATGACAGCTGGGTCTTCCCCAGCCCCTCCCAGTAATCTGTCCACCAGATCTGTGATGTGCCGAACCCGAGCGCCCAGTAGACAACATACTGTTCTACGCTTCAGGTCTTTGTTACAGATTGCCCTCTCTGTCCTTCTATGAACTGAGTCCCCTACCACCAGAATCTGTCTTTCCTTTCCCTTTGCTGCCCCTCCACTCTCACTGGAGGAGTTCAGCTAGGAGAGTCCCTCAGCTCCAGCAGTGCTGGTCCCTGACTGGTATCACCAATGTCACTCAATGGAGCGTACTTATTGGCATGCTCCTGTCCTGGATCGGCCTCCCTGGCACTTCCCCCTCTACCCTTCCTGACTGTCACCCATCTACTCTTTGCTAGTGCCTGCACCTCTTTGTCTCCGCTCGCCTCTGTGCTGGCCCCTGCTGGCACCTGCCATGTACGTTCCTGGCTCTCCTTTAGTATGGAGGGATTGCTCAGTGCTGACAGTTGCTTCCCTAGATTCAGAACCTGGGCTTCCAGGGAAACAATGTGCTCACATTTTGCACAGCAGTATACGCCCTCGATCGGATGATCAAGGAACGCATACATGCAGCAAGATCATAGTTGCCAACATTGCAAAAAAAATTTGTGGGACACTTTTTTGGCTGTAGGCGGAACCGTATAATAATCAGGGGGCGGGGCATGCGTTTGTGGGCGTGGCATGGCAATAAAAAAGAACCTGCAAACGGCAAAAAAGGGTGTGGTTTACGTGAAATAGTGGGCGTGGCTTAAATGGGCGTGGCTCAAATGGGGTGTGGTTAAAGTCTGAGATGAATGAGGGCTGGAGAGGGAAAGGGGGAGAGAAGAATGGAGGGACAGCAGGCCCAGATCCTACACAACAATAGAAATATGTGTATTCTAGAAAGTTTAACAATCAGCAGATAAAGATGCTCCAAATACCTGGTGTTAGCGCTTCAATCATCCCGGCACCATGATTGTTATGGTGTCGGGATGATTCAAGTGCATTATTTCTATTATTACATTGTAATATAAAATGAAATCATTCAACTCACCATAGCCGAATCAGTGGGATCCCTGAGTGTGTCACTAGCCACGTCGCCTGCCACCAGCAGAGTCCCTCCTGGCATCAGGTGTCCCCAGCAGAGTCCCTCCTTGCATCAGGTGTCCCCAGCAGAGTCCCTCCTTGCATCAGGTGCCCCCAGCAGAGTCCCTCCTTGCATCAGGTGCCACCAGCAGAGTCAGTCTTTACACCAGTGTTCCCAGCCTCAGTCCTTAAATCAGTGTCCCAGGCAGAGCCATAGTTACACCCCCTGTACATAGTTACCCCCTGCCCCTGTACATAGTTTCCCCTCTCCCCCTAGTTACCCCCCTGTACATAGTTACCCCCCCTGTACATAGTATCCCCCCTGTACATAGTTACCCCCACTGTACATAGTAACCCCTCCTGTACATTGTTAACCCCCCTCCTGTAAATAGTTAACCCCCTCCTGTAAATAGCTAACCCCCACTCCTGTATATAGTTAACCCTCCCCTCTCCTGTACATAGTTAACCCTCCCCCCTCCTGTATATAGTTAACCCCCCTCCTGTATATAGTTAACCCTCCCCCTCCTGTATATAGTTAACCCCCCTCCTCCTGTATATAGTTAACCCCCCTCCTGTACATTAAAGTTAAATTGCTGCAGAGACAAGAGCCAGTGGCGTCACAACAGCTGGTGTCACCCGGTGCGGAAAAAAATTGGTGTCACCCCCCCACCAACTATAGTCCCCCTTCAGTACAGCCCCCCTCCCTCAGTAAAGACCCCCCCCAAGTACAGACCGCCCCTCCAGCAGTATAGATCCTCCTCCCTCAGTACAGACCCCCCCACTAAGTACAGTCCCCCTCCATCAGTTTAGACCCCCCTCAGTACAGACCCCTCTCCCTCAATACAGACCCCCTCAGTGCGGTCCCCCCATCTATCAGTATAGACCCCCTCAGTGCAGACCCCCATCCATCAGTGCAGACCCCCCCCTCCATCAGTGCAGACCCCCCTCAGTGCAGACCCCCTCCATCAGTGCAAACCCCCCTCAGTGCAGACCCCCCTCTATCAGTGCAGGCCCCCCTTAGTGCAGACCCCCCCTCTATCAGTGCAGACCTCCCCTCTATCAGTGCAGACCTCCCCTCTATCAGTGCAGACCCCCTCTATCAGTGCAGACCCCCCCACAGTGCAGACCCCCCTCTATCAGTGCAGACCCACCTCTATTAGTGCAGACCCCCCTCAGTGCAGACCCCCCTCTATTAGTACAGACCCCCTCAGTGCAGACCCCCCCTCTATTAGTGCAGACCCCCTCAGTGCAGCCCCCCTCTATTAGTGCAGACCCCCCTCAGTGCAGGCCCCCCTCTATCAGTGCAGATCCCCCTCTATTAGTGCAGACCCCCCTTCAGTACAGCCCCCCCTCCCTCAGTAAAGACCCCCCACTAAGTACAGACCGCCCCTCCAGCAGTATAGATCCTCCTCCCTCAGTACAGACCCCCCCACTAAGTACAGTCCCCCTCCATCAGTTTAGACCCCCCTCAGTACAGACCCCTCTCCCTCAATACAGACCCCCTCAGTGCGGTCCCCCATCTATCAGTATAGACCCCCTCAGTGCAGACCCCCATCCATCAGTGCAGACCCCCTCAGTGCAGACCCCCCTCCATCAGTGCAGACCCCCCTCAGTGCAGACCCCCTCCATCAGTGCAAACCCCCCTCAGTGCAGACCCCCCTCTATCAGTGCAGGCCCCCCTTAGTGCAGACCCCCCTCTATCAGTGCAGACCTCCCCTCTATCAGTGCAGACCTCCCCTCTATCAGTGCAGACCCCCTCTATCAGTGCAGACCCCCCCACAGTGCAGACCCCCCTCTATCAGTGCAGACCCACCTCTATTAGTGCAGACCCCCCTCAGTGCAGACCCCCCTCTATTAGTACAGACCCCCTCAGTGCAGACCCCCCCTCTATTAGTGCAGACCCCCTCAGTGCAGCCCCCCTCTATTAGTGCAGACCCCCCTCAGTGCAGGCCCCCCTCTATCAGTGCAGATCCCCCTCTATTAGTGCAGACCCCCCTTCAGTACAGCCCCCCTCCCTCAGTAAAGACCCCCCACTAAGTACAGACCGTCCCTCCAGCAGTATAGATCCTCCTCCCTCAGTACAGACCCCCCCACTAAGTACAGACCCCCTCCATCAGTTTAGACCCTCCTCAGTACAGACCCCTCTCCCTCAATACAGACCCCCTCAGTGCGGTCCCCCCATCTATCAGTATAGACCCCCTCAGTGCAGACCCCCCTCCATCAGTGCAGACCCCCTCAGTGCAGACCCCCCCTCCATCAGTGCAGACCCCCCTCAGTGCAGACCCCCTCCATCAGTGCAAACCCCTCTCAGTGCAGACCCCCCTCTATCAGTGCAGGCCCCCCTTAGTGCAGACCCCTCTCTATCAGTGCAGACCTCCCCTCTATCAGTGCAGACCCCCCCACAGTGCAGACCCCCCTATCAGTGCAGACCCCCCTCTATCAGTGCAAACCCCCCTCTATCAGTGCAGACCCCCCTCTATTAGTGCAGACCCCCCTTAGTGCAGACCCCCCTCTATTAGTACAGACCCCCCTCAGTGCAGACCCCCCTCTATCAGTGCAGACCCCCCCTCTATTAGTGCAGACCCCCCTCAGTGCAGCCCCCCTCTATTAGTGCAGACCCCCCTCAGTGCAGGCCCCCCTCTATCAGTGCAGATCCCCCTCTATTAGTGCAGACCCCTCTCAGTGCAGCCCCCCTCTATTAGTGCAGACCCCCCTCAGTGAAGACCCCCTCTAGGCGAAGTGCTTGCGCAGTACGAGCCAGCGGAAATAGCCGAAAGAAGCTGAATAGCTGGGGAACTTTCTCGGCAAGACACCGGTGCCGTGTGTTCAGTGGAGAGGGGAGGGACCGATCCGTGCAGCTAAAGAAGCCGATTCATTGGCTGCACGGATCGAGCCCCCTTGCTCTCCACACCCGCCGGGCATCGTACCTATTAAATTTAATGAGGATTGGGGATTATACCCTGTCCAAATTACCTAACAACTAGCTTCCTGACACTAATACTCAAGACAATACACAGGCACTCAACAAGACAATACACAGGTACTCACAAACCTACGTGCACTCGCAGAACAGTCGCAGAACTACGTGCACTTGCAGAACTACGTGCACTCGCAGACCTACGTGCACTCGCAGACCTATGTGTACTCGCAGAACTACGTGCACTCGCAGGCCACTCGCAGACCTACGTGCGCTCGCAGGCCACTCGCAGACCTACGTGCGCTCGCAGGCCACTCGCAGACCTACGTGCACTCGCAGACCTACATGCACTCTCAGACCTACGTGCACTCGCAGGCCACTCACAGACCTACGTGCACTTGCAGACCTACGTGCACTCGCAGGCCACTCGCAGACCTACGTGCACTCGCAGGCCACTCGCAGACCTACGTGCACTCACAGGCCACTCGCAGACCTACGTGCACTCGCAGGCCACTCACAGAACTACGTGCACTCGCAGACCTACGTGCACTTGCAGACCTACGTGCACTCGCAGGCCACTCGCAGACCTACGTGCACTCGAAGACCTACGTGCACTCGCAGGCAAATTACAGACCTATGTGCACTCGCAGAGCTACGTGCACTCACAGGCCACTCGCAGAACTACGTGCACTTGCAGACCTACATGCACTCGCAGACCTACATGCACTCGCAGGCGACTAGCAGACCTACGTGCACTTGCAGACCTACGTGCACTCGCAGGCCACTAGCAGACCTACAGGCACTCTCAGACCTACGTGCACTAGCAGGCCACTCGCAGACCTACGTGCACTCGCAGAACTACGTGCACTCAAAGAACTACGTGCACTCGTAGGCCACCCGCAGAACTACGTGCACTCGCAGACCTACGTGCACTCGCAGACCTACGTGCACTCGCAGGCCACTAGCAGACCTACGTGCACTCGCAGACCTACTTGCACTCGCAGACCTACGTGCACTCACAGGCCACTAGCAGACCTATGGGCACTCGCAGACCTACGTGCACTCATAGGCCACTCACAGACCTACGTGCACTCGCAGACCTAGGTGCACTCGCAGGCCACTCGCAGACCTACGTGCACTCGCAGGCCACTTGCAGACCTATGTGCACTTGCAGGCCACTCGCAGACCTACATGCACTCAAAGACCTACGTGCACTCGCAGGCCACTTGCAGACCTATGTGCACTCGCAGAACTACGTGCACTCGCATAACTACGTGCACTCGCAGGCCACTTGCAGTACAACGTGCACTCGCAGACCTACGTGCACTCACAGGCCACTAGCAGACCTACATACACTCGCAGACCTACATGCACTTGAAGACCTACGTGCAGTCGCAGGCCACTTACAGACCTATGTGCACTCGCAGAACTACGTGCACTCGCAGGCCACTTGCAGAACTACGTGCACTCGCAGACCTACGTGCACTCGCAGGCCACTAGCAGACCTAGGTGCATTCGCAGGCCACTAGCAGACCTACAGGCACTCTCAGACCTACGTGCACTCACAGGCCACTCGCAGACCTACGTGCACTCGCAGAACTACGTGCACTCACAGAACTACGTGCACTCGTAGGCCACTCGCAGAACTATGTGCACTCGCAGACCTACGTGCACTCACAGACCTACGTGCACTCGCAGGCCACTAGCAGACCTATGTGCACTCGCAGACCTATGTGTACTCACAGGCCACTAGCAAACCTACGGGCACTCGCAGGCCACTCGCAGAACAACATGCACTCGCAGACCTACGTGCACCCGCAAACCTATGTGCACGCGCAATACACAAGTATACAGTACACAATACACAAGTACTAACGATCCACACACACTACTCAGACAACACTCAGGTACTCACACTACACAGGTACTATGACCCCTGTTATAACCTCCTGTTTTCAACTCTGAAAAAAAAACTGTTTAAAAAGTGGACAGAAAAAGGTGATTGAAAAGCTACAAGAAAAAGCCCCAAAAATGCAACCCAGCAATCAAAAAGCAAGACTTGTTCACTTTCCACTCAAGGTCCCCCCGCTGGTTTTAACTCACCACTTAGACCAGTTCCACTTGGATAGAGTTCCAACAGACTCACAAATGAGCAGGACTTGAGACAGCAAGAAAAATTCTGGTGCCTTGAAGACTCCACATCCAGACCATGAGAGTCTGTGCTGCGATGTTTCCACACTCCTCTGGAAGGGCGGAACTCCAACATCGATGGCAGGATCCTGGCATATCTAGTCCTGTAACTTGGGAACATTGATGTAATGATTGTAACGATCGGACTTCGAGACAGCACGTTTCAGCATGGTGAAGGAAAGTTCAGGAGAGTTGCACATTAGTCTCAAGAAAATACTTGGTTGTCCTTGCTTCTTCAGGTGGTGGTCGGGCGGGCCTTCTGACAGTCCTGCATGAATACAAAAAAAAAAAGGAGAATGTCAGTGTACAGGTATTGGAGGAATTCCAGACAGGAGTAATGGGTTGGCCATTAACACTAAATACTTATAAGGGGTGCAATGTGGACAAGTAAAGTGGGATCCCCACAAGGTACAGAGTCCAAGCAACAGCCAGCATCCACTAGAGCCCTTGAAGGTAGGGTTAGTCAACACTGCATGCTATTGCCAGGTCCCTTGGTACACCACACCTGCTCACAGTGCTCAGGTTAAAGCAGTAGACAGACTGGGAGATGTAGAATTAAAATGAGACATAAGACTTGGATGTCCAGGGATACTTTCGTTTCAATGTGTGTGAAATATGGTACTGGCGGGCAGGAATGCCAACAGCTCATAATTCGCAAAAACAAAAAATTGTATGACTGATGTCTTAGTTACATTATTTTAAGGAAATAGATGAAAGAAACCAAAAGAAAAAAAAAAACTCAGAGAGCATAATATTAGACAAGGAAAAGGAACAAAAGAGAGGTAAGTAATGAAAATGAACAAGAAGAATAGTAAAAATAATTATGAAAAGAGAAAAAAAACAAAAAAACTACATGCTGCTCCAACCAAGATTGTTAGTTTACATTCTATTTTAGACTGTTAAAGAGCATTGAATCTGTATTAAAAAAACGAATACATTAGTTGCCCTAAAAACTATTGCTGACTGATAAAAAATATATATATATATATATATATATTGTTCTTTAACAAAAAGGGCAACTCCTCTCCCATACTAGTAATTAGCAGTATATTTACAGGTCAGGTACACAGATATTAACAAAGAGAGGGAAAGAAAATGATTGAAACTTTTAGAATTTAGGTAAACCTGACTGCACTTTATTATTCAAATTGTTATAGGCTTCTCCCCAAAACAACAAAAAGTAAAATATAGTTCTAGGGTCCTCTTTTAAATGTGCACAATACTCTACATTGGTCTCTTGATAGTTACATACATCAGGACAGCAACAGGGTGGAGTTTACTAAAGCTGTGGCCCTAAGGCTGTACCTGAATGAACTTTTCCCATTAACCACTTCAGCCCCGGAAGATTTGGCTGCTCAATGACCAGGCCATTTTTTGCAATTCTGCACTGCATCATTTTAACTGACAATTGCGCGGTCGTGCGATGCTGTACCCAAACAAAATTGACATCCTTTTTTCCCCACAAACAGAGTTTTTTTTTGGTGGTATTTTATCATCTCTGCGGTTTTTATTTTTTGCGCTATAAACAAAAAAAGAGCGACAATTTTGAAAAAAAAACACAATATTTTGTACTTTTTGCTATAATAAATATCCCCAATTTTTTTTTAAAAAACTAATTTTTTCCTCAGTTTAGGCTGATATGTATTCTTCTACATATTTTTGATAATAAAAATCGCAATAAGCGTATATTGATTGGTTTGCACAAAAGTTATACCGTCTACACACTTTTGACACATTTTTTAAACCATTGACAATTATACAGCTAACAGTGCTATAAAAATGCACTGATTACTGTGTAAATGTCACTGGCAGGGAAGGGGTTAACACTAGGGGGTGATCAAGGGGTTAACTGTGTTCCTTGACTATGTTTTCTAACTGTGGGGGGAGGGGATTGACTATAGGAGATGACAGATCACGTTTCCTAGCTATTAGGAACTCATGATCTGCCTCTCCTCTGCCTCCCCTGGACCTGTTTAGCACCCTGCAGGAAAGCACCTTGGTCTGAACAAACACTGCCCAGGGTTCCATTACGCAGGGTCCAGCACCGTAAGGTTGCATTACAGGCAAACCTCGAGGAATCTTCTCTCCTTACAATGAGGCTCAGGTACCATGCATTTTGGCTGACAGCTCTTTCAAATCGATCCGAATGAAGTCCATGATTCTAAATAGAACCGTCCAGACCTCCAAGTATGGTCTAAGAGCATGTGTATCACATCAGTGACCACCACCTTACAGACACTGGCGAAAAAAAAAACTAAGGTCCTTCCTGTGTAGGAGGGGTTATATAGGGGAGGACTTCCTGTTTGACCTTCTGCCAGTGTCCATTAACCTATAGGTGGCATATGACCATATAGTCGTTATTATGGTTGCTGTGTGTTCCCTTGATGTACGATAAAGAAAAAATATTTTTTACGTTTTTTGGATAGCATAGAGAAGGGTTGTCATCCCTGTAACGTTTTCTTTGCTGCCTGTGCCCCTGTTCAGATAATTTCCCCTCGCTTTCTGTCCCTGTAACAATTGGATTTTGAACATTTTGGGTTGTTGTTGAAACAAGGATTGGTGATAAAGCTTCAGTGGAGACACCTTGTTCCAAGGTAACTCTTACAGGAGTGAATTTCCCTTCCTAGGGGTAGATTGCCTCTCACTTCCTGTTGTCTCCCTCCGTTTGGAAGTATGAGTTGTATGTAAGGCCCCTTTCACACTGTCGGACCGTTCAGGTTTGCCTGTCAGTTTTGACCTGAAGGGGCACTCCATGTTAGTCTATGGAGCGACGGATGTCAGCGGTGACATATTCTGCTGACATCTGACCCGGTCCGATCCGCTAAAAGCAGACGTATGCCCCTAGGTTCGCATCTGTCCCTGGCGGATCGGATCGGGTGAGATCTGATGAAAACTGACATGTTGTCCGTTTTCGTCCGATCTCTCCATAGGAGGTAGCGGCGCTCGACAGGCCCCTCCCCTCTCAGTGAGCAGGGAGGGACCTGTCATCTGCCGGCACAGCAGAGATCAACAGAGAGATCTCCCGCTGAGCTGGCGGACAGAGGCGGACTCCGAGGCACCGGGTCCGCCTCGCGAGAATGATGCCTAAGTCAGATGTATGTAATTCAGGGACTGCTTGTAATTAAAATATTTCTGAATTTATAAAGGATAATTTGATAACTCTTCCTGGAATCATAGAGGGCGGTTAATTAAAACATAATGCATGTCTTAGGCTAGTGCAAGAGATGTAAATCACCTGTCACTCACAGCAAGGGGGAGGATTTGACAAAGTTTTTCTTTGTTTGTCAAGATTTATCTCACTAAACAATAAAAGAGGATTGCTCAGAGCTGGATTAACTCTTTGTGGCAAGACTGGGCTCAAATGATAGGAAATCTTATACTCTCTACATTATGACATAAAAAAAAAAAATTTGGGTTTACATCCACTTTAATGTTATGTAATAAACTTAAAGTAGAATTAAACCCTCAGCGTTTTTTAGCTTAACACATTGAGCACAATAAAATAAACATTTCCCATTAAACTACAGTCAAGTCCATAAATATTGGGACATCAACGCAATTCTAATCTTTTTGGCTCTATACACCACCACAATGGATTTGAAATTAAACTAACAAGATGTCCTTTAACTGCAGACTTTCAGCTTTAATTTGAGGGTATTTACATCCAAATCAGGCGAACGGTGTAGGAAGTTTATATATGTGCCTCCCACTTTTTAAGGGACCAAAAGTAATGGGACAATTGGCTGCTCAGCTATTCCATGGCCAGGTGTTTGTTATTCCCTCATTATCCCATTTACAAGGAGTAGATAAAAGGTCCAGAGTTCATTTCAAGTGTGCTATTTGCATTTGGAATCTGTTGCTGTCAACTCTCAATATGAGATCCAAAGAGCTGTCACTATCAGTGAAGCAAGCCATCATAGCAGAGAGATAGCAAAAACAACTGTTTGGAACATCCTTAAAAAGAAAGAACGCACAGCAACACCAAAAGACCCGGAAGACCACGGAAAACAACTGTGGTGGATGACCGAAGAATTCTTTCCCTGGTGAAGAAAATACCCTTCACAACAGTTGGCCAAATCAAGAACACTCTCCAGGAGGTAGGTGTATGTGTGTCAAAGTCAATAATCAAAAGAAGACTTCACCAGAGTGAATACAGAGGATTCACCACAAGATGTAAACCATTGGTGAGCCTCAAAAACAGGAAGGCCAGATTAGAGTTTGCCAAACACCATCTAAAAAAGCCTTCACAGTTCTGGAACAACATCCTATGGACAGATGAGACCAAGATCAACTTGTACCAGAGTGATGGGAAGAGAAGAGTATGGAGAAGGAAAGGAACTGCTCATGATCCAAAGCATACCACCTCATCAGTGAAGCATGGTGGTGGTAGTGTCATGGCGTGGACATGTATGGCTGCCAATGGAACTGGTTTTCTTGTATTTATTGATGATGTGACTGCTGACAAAAGCATCAGGATGAATTCTGAAGTGTTTCGGACAATATTATCTGCTCATATTCAGCAAAATGCTTCAGAACTCATTGGACGGCGCTTCACAGAGCAGATGGACAATGACCCGAAGCATACTGCAAAAGCAACCACAGAGTTTTTTAAGGGAAAGAAGTGGAATGTTATGCAATGGCCAAGTCAATCACCTGACCTGAATCTGATTGAGCATGCATTTCACTTGCTGAAGACAAAACTGAAGGGAAAATGCCCCAAGAACAAGCAGGAACTGAAGACAGTTGCAGTAGAGGCCTGGCAGAGCATCACCAGGGATGAAACCCAGCGTCTGGTGATGTCTATGCGTTCCAGACTTCAGACTGTAATTGACTGCAAAGGATTTGCAACCAAGTATTAAAAAGTGAAAGTTTGATGGATGATTGTTAATCTGTCCCATTATTTTTGGTCCCTTAAAAAGTGGGAGGTACATATACAAGCTGTTGTAATTCCTACACCGTTCACCTGATTTAGATGTAAATACCCTCAAATTAAAGCTGAAAGTCTGCAGTTAAAGCACATCTTGTTTGTTTCATTTCAAATCCATTGTGGTGGTGTATAGAGCCAAAAAGATTAGAATTGTGTTGATGTTCCAATATTTATGGACCTGACTGTATTTGTTAAAATTTTAACTCCACCACGTGCAGTTTACAACTTTCAATGCTGATGACCCTGGTCTTTCAGTGCGGCTTTCCTTAACTTCTGGTCTTCACAGTGGACAATGCAGTCCCGAGTTAGTCTGTTGGGAGGGAGGAGCAGGGGAGTGCCTTGCAATCCTAGGCTATAGGGCTGTGTGTTTCTTTTGACACACACAGTGTAGGGAGACAGAGCTCTAGTTCCTGCATGCAAAGGTATCTCCATAAGGCACTGCATGAGAAAGGAACCACCATGAAACAAGAAACCTGGTGCAGCGGTCATGGTACCAGCTTAAACTGGAACATAAATAAAGATAAAGAATCTGCATACTCAGTAAGTGATTAAATCAGCTGATGAAAGTTCTTAAAAACTGTGGTTTAAATATCACCATAATGAAGGGGAAAGCATAAAAATAAAATCATTGACCTAAGTGGGAGAAAATTGGTATTCTGGCTGTATAATGAAGATGTCAGTACTTCATGCTGGCTTCCTATATAAAGCGTGAGCTGGTGCAATTAAAAGTGGCACGTGACTTGTCATGTGAATGTATTTACCTTGGACTAAAAATACTTATATTAACAAGGATGTTCCTTCACCGAGGT
The DNA here is from genome assembly GCF_042186555.1 of Aquarana catesbeiana. NCBI lineage: Eukaryota > Metazoa > Chordata > Amphibia > Anura > Ranidae > Aquarana > Aquarana catesbeiana. Next base: position 122,703,621 of record NC_133326.1, read on the forward strand.
AAATAATCTCACATTTCCATTTGTTGTCAGTGTTTTAGAGCAAATCCCTATAAATATGATACTGATTTGCAATTTTTACTTGCTTGCTGTTTTATGTTTCCAGGGCTAGATATAATTCACAGATGTGTAGATTTGGCCATTGTCTCTACACATTGTAACATATGAGACCGTAATTGTTTACTAGATAAACCACTTGGAAAGCCCATTCGTCATAGTTTGAGCAATGATAGATTAGTATTGAGTGAGACAATGAGCAAACATCGCTGTTTCCATGTCTATATACTGTATATTTACAAAAGAAAACTTGCAAGAAGGCTGTGACATCCTTTGCATATATTTATGATTAACATAATCACATTTACAATCATATAAAAAAAAAATACTTTATCGAATTCCCAATTTTTATTTTCATAAGATGTTGTTGCCTGCTGCTTTATCAGTGTCTTAAGAGGGGTGTAACGTCACATATGGCGACCCATCACATTTGGCTACCCATTGGAGTGCGCATGCACGACGCCGCCATATGCGTTCCAACACTTTTACGACAAAACAGTACAGTAAAAGCCGCTCCACCCCTAAGTCCAGGTTCAAGCCACTTTGCAACTGGGCCCGTCGTGGGCTCGCTCGCTTGCCACACTTCGGGCATGGCCTCGCTTCCCTCGGCATAATTATTCTAACTCTATGTCCACTTGGATGGTGGGGCTTGAACCTGGACTCAGGAGTGCAGCCACATAATAACTGCACAAGCGCAGTTCAACGTCAGTTCTGTCACACTATCTGATGGTTTTAGTGTGTTGTAAAACTGTTGGAACGCATATGGCGGCGCTGCACATGCGCACTCCAGCGGGTAGCCAAATGTGATGGGTCGCCTTATGTGACGCTACACGGGAAGTCTCCCCAGTGTCAGTTTGCCCTCAAGGAAACAAAGTACCCAAGCTTTAGCCCTTTATCTTGCTCCTACAATACACTGACTGAGGCTGTTTGTAAGGGATTCTTTGAAGTAAAACTTTTTCTGTTCTGGAAACATGCAGGCCTGTTATGTGATCACTCAGCAGAGTTTTTCAGTCAGGGGGGTTAGGGAGACATGGGTTGGGGACAGAGCGTCAATGCTCTGATTCTGCTACTCGCAGTGCTCTCCAAACTGTGGCCCTGGGGCCAAATGTGGCCCTTTGCCTGCCTTTATCTGGCTCGTGGGACGCTGATACGAGACACTATTCTGCCAACTGACACCAATAATGAACCACAATATCTCCCACTTACACCAATAATGGGGGCCTATTCCTCCCAATGTTACCAACGATGGGGCACTGCTTCCCCCCAATACCAAATGTGGCAATGTTTACTCCCACTAATGCCAGGAAAATTTCCACTACCACTGGCCATAGTTTGCCCCCCCCCCCCTAAAGTTTAAAGGACAATAAACTAGCCCTTTGTTTAGAAAGTTTGGAGACCTCTGTGCTACTGGTTTCTTGAGTATTTACAGATGTTCACCACCTAGTGGTTCAAGTTCTAAACTTCCCTTGGAAGTTTCCCAGGGATTCACCCAGGTCATCTGGTGGTGTCAGCTATGAGTAAGCACCTAGCATAAGTGCGAAATGCGTTAGCTGATTGCCTGTACTTTCTGCCACAGTGTTTTGTATGCTATATGCTCAAGAATTTATAATAAATCATTTTTGAACTACATCTTCCTGGAGTGCGGCTGTCCGGATTTTCTTATTCACCTTCAACATCTGGTGGTGTCACTTATTACTATTAACTAGAAAATTTCCAGCAAATTCTTTCTCAGGTGTGACTGACTAATTGCCTTGAGTACTATATAAGGGTCCTTTCAAATAAGCGTCATCAAAACAACATGTTAAACAAGGCATGAAAACTGCATACTTTTTCATTCTTCAGTTCATCGCTATACATCTGCTTTTCACATGTCTGTTTTTTTAGTTGTTGAAGAGAAAAGTCATAGGTAGACATCTGTTTACATTTGTTTTATGTCTGCAAAAACAAAAAAGGACGCAAACATTTTCCATTGTTTTCTGCTCAAACTCAAATGGACTTGGATGTCAGCGGATATAAACCATCTGATATAAATACATCTGTTTACATCTTTTCACTCAAACATACACTTTGGTTCAGTCTGAAACCCTCGGCAGAAAACTGACAAGTGGATCCAGACTGAAAGCCTTTATGAAAGGGCCCTAAGGAAGTGCTTAACTCCACCAAGATGACTATGCATAAAACTAATTCCTGTTCCTGTTCTTAGGGGCTTGTTCCTGTGACTTCCCTCCTGATCCATCTTCTGATTCCATTGACAACTTTTTTTTTAATCAAAACTTTTTGATTAATAAATTGCTCAATCAGTGCATAAAATAATTGCAACCAGTAGGTAAGAGAGTATACATATTTAACCACTTGCTTACTGGGCACTTAAACCCCGCTCCTGTCCAGACCAATTTTCAGCTTTCAGCGCTGTCGCACTTTGAATGACAATTGCGCGGTCATACAACACGGTACCCAAATGAAATTTTTATCATTTTTTTCCCACAAATAGAGCTTTCTTTTGATGGTAGTTGATCACCTCTACGGTTTTTATTTTTTGTTAAAAAAATTGAAAAAGACAGAATTTTTTTTTTAAATTATATTTTTTTTATATTTTGTTATCAATTTTTGCAAACAGTTAATTTTTCTCCTTCGTTGATGTACGCTGATGAGGCGGCACTGATGGGCACCGATAGATGGCAGTGATGGGCACTGATGGGTGGCGGTTATGGGCGCTGATGGGTGGCAGTGTTGGGCACTGATTGGGCACTGATTGATGGCAGCACTGCTAGGTAGCACTAATAGGTGGCACTTGTGGGCATTGATAGGTGGCACTTGTGGGCATTGATAGGTGGCACTTGTGGGCACTGTGGGCACTGGCAGATGGCACTTGGAGGCACAGATGAGGCATCTGTGCCTCCTTCCTCTTCGGGACCTATGTCCCTTTGACATAAGCCGGTGATCGGCTTTTTTTTCCTCCTCACGCTGTCAGCGTGAGGAGAAAACGAAACCGATCACCGAGCTTTTGTTTACATCATGTGACCAGCTGTCATTGGCTGACAGCTGATCACATGGTAAGGGGCCGGGACTGGCCCCTTACTCGGATCTGTGATCATCCGAGTCTCCGTGACTCGGTGATCACAGCGCGCACACCGCGCACCCTGCAGGGTGCGCGCGGTGCGCGTGCATAGGGGAGGACGTCATATGACATCCTCCCGGAGATTGAGGTCCGCGCTGTAGCCGTCATTCGGCTATGGCCCGGACCTCAAGTGGTTAACAGATTGTATTGGACATCCATAGAGCATGAGCAATTACTGAAAGTAATACAGATATTGTGATTTTCCAACTAAAACACCAACTAGCACTTTCGATCCAATGTGTTATAACAATATTAGACATTTCTTCAGCCAACGGTTATGCAGATTCTAGTGCTTTTCCTTTGAACATGACATAACCTGTTTCCCCTACCCCCTTCCCTCTCTTTCCCTCCCAACCCCCACCCCCACCCCCACCCCATAGCAGTGGTGGATCTCTATTGCAGGAGTCTGTCCATCACCAATTGTTGTGGGGCAAGGCTGGGATCGTCCAGCCATTGCTGCCAAATGAGATCCAATTTTCTCACAGCTTTCCTGTGGCTGTAGGCTAGTCGCTCCCTGAGAAGAAGTGAATTAACATAGGTAATCCTTTGTTTCCCTGACGAAACTGCCATCCAATATCTAGCTATAAGTTTCCTAGCCAGGTACAGCAGCCTGGTTATCATGTAATACATTCCCTTTGGCTACATCTCCTCGTCAATTGCCCCTAGCAGGTATACCAGGGGGTTCAGGGGTACAGTTATCTGAGTCAATCTAGAAATACATTGGGATGCCTCCACCCAATATCGTTGGAGTTTGGGGCATCTCCAAAGCAAGTGTATAAAGTCCCCCTGATGTACTTTACATTTTGGACATGGGGAGAGTCTCTTCTGCCCCAACCATGGAGTTGTATAGGTGTTCTATATGTAAAATAAAAAATTGCTAAAGTTTATGCGAGGCTGAGACAGATATTGCAGGTATCGATTCCAAAGCCATGTCTCATTGATCCCCATCTACAGTATCTCACAAAAGTGAGTACACCCCTCACATTTTTGTAAATATTTTATTATATCTTCATGTGACAACACTGAAGAAATTACACTTTGATACAATGTAAAGTAGTGACTGCACAGCTTGTATAACAGTGTAAATTTGCTGTCCCCTCAAAATAACTCAACACACAGCCATTAATGTCTAAACCGCTGTCAGCAAAAGTGATTACACCCCTAAATGAAAATGTCCAAATTGGGCCCAATTAGCCATTTTCCCTCTCTGGTGTCATGAGACTCTTTGGTATTTCAAGGTCTCAGGTGTGAATGGGAAGCAGGTGTGTTAAATTTGGTGTTATCGCTCTCACTCTCTCATACTGGTCACTGGAAGTTCAACATGCCACCTCATGCCAATGAACTCTCTGATGTTCTCAAAAAAAGAATTCTTGCTCTACATAAAGATGGCCTAGGATATAAGAAGATTGCCAAAACCCTGAAACTGAGCTGCAGCATGGTGATTAAGACCATACAGCGGTTTAGGAGGACAAGTTCCACTCAGAACAGGGCTCGCCATGGTCAACCAAAGAAGTTGAGTGCACGTGCTCAGCGTCATATCCAAATGTTGTCTTTGGGGAATAGACATATGAGTGGTGCCAGCATTACTGCAGAGGTTGAAGGGGTGGAGGGTCAGCCTGTCAGTGCTCAGACCATACACAACACGCTGAATCAAATTGGTCTGCGTGGCTGTCATCCCAGAAGGAAGCCTTTTCTAAAGATGATGCACAAGAAAGCCCACAAACTTACAAGCAGATTAAGGACATGGATTACTGGGACCATGTCCTGTGGTCTGATGAGACCGAGATAAACTTATTTGGTTCAGATGGTGTCAAGTGTGTGTTGCGGCAACCAGGTGAGGAGTACAAAGGCAAGTTTGTCTTGCCTACAGTCAAGCATGGTGGTGGGAGTATCATGGTCTGGGGCTGCATGAGTGCTGCCGGCACTGGGGAGCTACAGAGAGGGTTAAGGCAGTGCTGGAAAATAATGGTGGCCACACGGAATATTGACACTTTGGGCCCAATTTGGACATTTTCACTTAGGGGTGTACTCACTTTCGATGCAAGCGGTTTAGGCATTAATGGCTGTGTTTTGAGTTATTTTGAGAGGACAGCAAATTTACACTGTTATACAAGCTGTACACTTACTACTTTACATTGTAGCAAAATGTAATTTCTTCAGTGTTGTCACATGAAAAGATATAATAAAATATTTACAAAAATGTGAGGGGTGTACTCACTTTTGTGTCTCCAATGTCTTCCACCCATCTAGTTCTACATTTAAATGAGACGTGATCTTGTACAGAGGACAACAACTCTGCATACATTTTTGAGATCAGTCCCTTCCGGGCGTCCGCCCAGAGGACTTCCATCAGCAAAGAAGAGGATGACACAATTAAGGAGTGCGCTTGTTGCTGTGCCCGCAGGGCATGTCTAAGTTGGAGATATCTATAAAAGCACCTTGAGGTGAGCTGGAATTCTGTGCATATCTGTTTGTATGTTTTCAGAATGGTCCCCTCATAGAGCTGCGGGAAGAACCATATCCCTTTTGTCTCCAGGAAGAGAACCCTTGTAATTCAAGGAGTTCCGGGTACCTTGGGTTATTCCACAGAGGTGTAAAGGGCAAAGGGCCCCTAATAGTCAAAGCTTTTTGAAATTCCCTCCATACCTTCCTAAGGAGATCACCAGTTGGGGCAGAGGGTGGAATGCTCAGTAGATCCATCTCCATATGGGAGGCAGCCTTTAATTTGGGGTAAGACATAGTCACTAATTTAGCTATGGGGTCCTCGCCTGCATCCTGTCCCCACCCCGCCAGTTGTTGAGTTTGTGAAGCTATGAAATACATTTCCATATTGTAGGGTGGTCAAACTAATGTCTGGTGCCTTTAGACAGAAACTTGATGAGCTGAGCAGAAAATACTTTCTTATTCATAAACATTTGTTGATTTTTTTTTATGCTTCTAAAAAGATTTACACCCCATGTGTCAATTGACAACTTGAAGCACTACAGTAGAATGGTATGAGTTGGAAGATTTGTTAAATGATTGGATTGGACCCATGATACCAGAACAACAAAAAACAAAGGGAATCCAATCTTGTAGCCTCAATTGGGTCACACAAAGTACACCAGGGGTGCACCTTTCAGGGGGACATTGTGACGAGGAATGACTGGTCCTCTTGACCTGGGAGGAAGAGGATGCACTAAAAGACATCCCTGACCACCTTTGGTCAAGAGGAAAAGGTGATGTAGGACTAATTAAAGCAGCAAGTGAAGTGTATATCACCCCCAAAAGTACTGTGAGACTGCATCAAGAAACGGTGCCCTTTAAGAAAGGATGCAGAGGTTGGCATGGATCCTGTGGTCAGGAAAAAAGCAGGGTAGGGGTATGGTCATAGAGTGTCCGGATTCACCCTGTGTTTACACCATTGTTTCCTGTTAATAAACCACAAGGAGGCTGGAGACTTGTTCAGGACTTACAAGCAATAAATAAAGATGTGGCAGTAGTGCCTGACCCCCCATGTCCTCCTGAACGACCTCCAGCCTGAGAACAAAGTATTTTCTGTTATTGATATAAGTACATTCATATCTTGCGAAACCAGCAGAAATGCAGAGCTTGATAGATGAAACATGGTTAATAGAAATGCAAAAATCAGCACATAGAAGTATTTATATAAGCATAGATGGTAAACCTATATTGCCTACCTCACTGTTTAGATATGTAGTTTTATTGAGTCATGGGCAGGCCCATGTCTCAAAAGGGGGGATGGTACAGATGATTAACAAAGTGTTCACAGTGTATGGATTTACAAATTACTAATTAAAAAAATGTTTTGTGACCTATAACAAATATTGTGTGCAAGGGGCACTGAGACCTCTGAGAGGTCAATTTCCTAAGCCTCCCTACCCCTTTCACACAATATGTATGGATTTCATTGAATTAAACAAATGTGAAAATAAGAAGTATTGCCTGGTAATTTTCAATGTACACATGAAATGGGTGGAAGCTTGCCCTCTGACTCACCCTGATGGGCAGTCAGTTGCCAAGGCAATTATAAAAGAAATAGTTTTGAGATTTGGGATTCCTTCTCTCATCTACAATGACAATGGTTCGCATTTTGTAAACCAGACAATACAGCAGATCGGTAAATGGTATAATATTGACTTAAAGAACCATTGTGTTTACCACCCACAATCTGCAGGTACTGTGGAAAGGCATAATGGTACTATAAAAAGTAAACTGAGGAAGCTAATGGAGTAAACTGGAAAAAACTGGCTTCAGTGTCTGCCAATAGCTTTGCTGAGCATGAGAATAACCCCCACAGCAAAAGGGTTGACACCTTATGAGATACTATATGGGAGACCATACTATATTCCAGAGCTTAAACCATTTGCTAGGGAAGACTAGGAAATGGATTGTGAATTTGCAAACTATATGAGAAAACTATTAATGTCTAAGGAGGTTTTGTCTCCAAACTCTCTTACAGGTCAACATACACCAACAAAACAGGACCCGCTAGTCCAACTAGGGGATTGGGTTTGGATCAAAATAATCAAGAGAAAGCAATGGTCAGATCCAAGGTGGGAAGGACCATACCAGGTACTCTTGTCTACACCCACAGAAGTTAAAATAGCAGAAAGAGTACCCTGGATACACCTCTCACATTGCAAAAAGGTAAAAAGTCTAGGGCCAGACCAGGGACGCCCACAGAGCCTTGAGTGCAAGTCCGGCTACAAAGGGGGGTGACTCCAATAGGGACCACCCATCTCAACCCCGGTGAAGAAACATGGCAAAATACAGGCTCATAGGGGTGGTAAAACAGCTCAGGTATAGACAACTGTTAGAACCAGGGTACTTTACCAAAACATGGACAGGCAGATTTCTAATAGGGATAATGACAGTGGGAAGCATTGTAGCATTGGTACTAATACTCTTGGATCTAAACACTAAGGCCCGAAAACAGAACAAACCAGTACATAAGAGAGAGCTGACAAAAATGCCCAGTGGTGACCTAGTTATCACCATAAACGAAGGAACCATCACAGCAGTCCGATTTGATATCTGTCAGGTAGTAGAATGCCCACGTAACTGGGAACTTACATATATTGATTCCGAAAAGTATATATGTGTAACTGCCACCTGTTCTTCGTGGTCTGAGGTATGGTGGACTACAGATTTGGATGGTTACCTAACCTCCTCAGCCCAACAAAAGAGGAGTCTAGCCCATCGTTTAAGATTGTATAAACTATCACCATGGGGGAAGGGCTCTAACCAACTGTTATTAGCTTTGAGAGATGCAAAGAGGGAGGATTCGGGAACCTATGGGCTAGGAATACATATACCCCTGGGAAAAGATGTTGTGGGGGCAATATAGATTTAAGTACTCAGGAAAGGACAAGTTGTGCCCTCAGTCACCAGCATGCCACTAATAAAGCCACGTCCAGACCTGTTCAAAGCTAACTTCACCTATAAAGAGCAGTTAAGTATGGAAACGGGGTTTGGAGATAAAAATGAGTGGATAGAATGGGTAAGATGGACAACCAAGACAAAGGGGCTGGGAAATTTTATCTCATGTGCCAACTCACGACCCCAGCTAGCGACTGTTCCTTTCCTAACTGATGAAACAAACTTGACATGTATAATAAGAATGTTCAAAGAAAATGTCACAAATACTGAATCTACAAAAGAGCAGAAATGATATTCAACCACCAAGATGGGGAGTATACCCCCCTCTGTTAGAGCGGTCCCAGGGAATTTCTTCACAGGGAAATCCCAGGGAATAATTGGGATCTGTTTGCTGTCTGTGTGTGTGTGTGTCTTTGGTATGTGTCAGCTCAACCACATCTTCCACCGTTAAATGAAATTGGGATCTGCTTGCTGTCTCTGTGTGTGTGTGTGTCTTTGGTATGTGTCAGCTCAACCACATCTTCCACCGTTAAATTAAATTGGGATCTGCTTGCTGTCTCTGTGTGTGTGTCTTTGGTATGTGTCAGCTCAACCACATCTTCCACCGTTAAATGAAATTGGGATCTGCTTGCTGTCTCTGTGTGTGTGTCTTTGGTATGTGCCAGCTCAACCACATCTTCCACCGTTAAATGAAATTGGGATCTGCTTGCTGTCTCTGTGTGTGTCTTTGGTATGTGGCCTTCTCTATCTGTTGCCCTGTGTGCATAACCATGACTTTGTTTTTTGTTGCCCTGGACTATTTTACCTATGTTTTATGTGTTGATCTTATCTTGGCCTCTGGCCTCTTGCTATACTGACTTTAGAAGCAAAAGGTCCACTTTGATTGTTAGGCATTCTTATATTCACTCATGATTAACGAACTTCCACCCCACCCTCATAACAGTTTCAATTTGAGCATCCTTAAGGGGTCAGCACATTGCTGGGGGAGCACATTGCAGGGGCTTCTATCCTTAAGGCTTCTATCTCTAAGTTATTCTTTCTACAAGTGATATGCACTTCAATCTCTGCACTTCAGCGATTGCACGAAGCAAACAAATATAGCAAATTGCACCGGAAAGCACCTAACAGACTTCAAGTGACCCTGTCTCTCTATTAAGCTCTCCTTCCACTCTGTAACATGCGCTCTATACCACTGCTTCTGACACTCGTGTCCTCTCTCCTCAAGCTCTCTTACCTTCACCCCCCCTCTCCACCCGCCTGCTTATACATATCACCCTACCTTCTGTCCTCTCCCTACTACTGCTTCTACCAACTCTTGCTCATTCCACATCCATATACTGATAAAACCTCCAGTACTCTGAGACATGTCCCTTTACATAAATCACATTCCCACATTACCTCCCTCACCCTCCTGCTTCTCCTAACCTCTGGTGACATATCCCCAAACCCTGGGCCACCATCATCTGTCTTTGCCCAATGCTCCCATCCCCCTACACCCTCTGGCAGGAGCCGCAACCCACAGAACTTGGTCTCTATTCCGCTTTCCAAAACCAGCCCCCCTTTTCCTGTGCCCTTTGGAATGCACGCACTGTCTGTAACAAACTCACCGCCCTTCACGACCTCTTTATCACAAATTCCTTTAACCTACTTGCCATTACTGAAACCTGGCTTCATGAATCAGATACTACTTCTCCTGCTTCCCTCTCCCATGGGGACCTTCTCTGGACTCACTCCCCCAGACAAAGTGGACGGAAGGGAGGTGGAGGTGGAGTGGGAATCCTTCTAGCCCCATGCAGCACCTATCAGGTACTTCACCCACCTCCCTCTCTGACACTCTCCTCTTTTGAGGCACATTGCATTTGTCTATTCTCTCCCATTTCTCTAAGAATTGCTGTCATCTACCAGCCCCCTGGACCAGTATCAGCCTTCCTTGATGACTTCTCTGCCTGGCTACCCTACTTTCTCTCTTCTGAAATCCCCACAATTATTCTCGGTGACTTCAACATCCCTGTTAACACTAACACTACTATTACTTCTAAACTTCTCAGTCTAACCTCATCGATTGACCTGAAGCAATGGATACAGGCTCCTACTCACTCCAACAGCAGCACCCTTGACCTTGTCTTCTCCTATCTGTGCACTCTGTGCAACCTTTCCAACAATCCTCTCCCACTCTCTGATCACCACCTTATTAGTTTTGCTCTCTCCCTGTCTTCCACCTCCTCTCCCTCCAACCGCCTAACAGTTACACGTAGAAACCTTTGCCACCTCAACCCTTCTCTTCTCTACTCTGCTACTAATCACCTCTATGACAAAATCTCACCTCTGTCCTGCCCCAACCTAGCCATTTTCATCTACAACAGCTCACTGTCTTCCTCCCTAGACAAGCTTGCCCCCCTCACTACAGGCAGAATTAGGCCCCGACTGCTTCAACCCTGGCAAACAGATGACACCAGAAGTCTCAGAAAACGTAGCCGCGCTCTTGAGCGCCTGTGGCATAAGACTAAGATCCAGGAAGACTTCACACAATATAAACCTCCTAAAATACTATTCCTGCCTTCACACTGACAAACAGACCTACTTTATCACACTCATTGACACCTTCTCATCCAGTCCACGTCAACTCTTCTCTACCTTCAACACTCTACTCTGTCCTCCACTGCCTCTACCCACCAACTCACTCACTGCCCAGGAGATCGCCAATCACTTCAAAACTAAGATTGATACAATTCATGAGGAGATCGCCAATGCGCAAAAACCTCCCCCATGCAACACCCCATGTCCACAGATACAATCATTACTTCCCTCATTCAACCCTGCTACTATTACTGAGGTTGCTAAACTTTTATCTAACACTCATTTAACCACCTGCCCCCTGGATCCTGCTCCCTTGCAAATGCTACGCTCACCTTCTGACTCGATTCTACACTCTCTAACTCACATTTTCAACCTCTCCCTCTCTTGTGGCATCTTCCCAAACTCTCTAAAACATGCGCTAGTCACCCCCATACTTAAAAAGCCCTCACTGGACCCTACCAATCTCAACAACCTATGTTCCATCTCCTTACTCGCCTTCTCATCCAAACTTCTTGAAAGACTGGTCTACAACCGACTAAGCGACCATCTGACCATGAATAAACTTCTTGATCCCCTTCAGTTCGGATTTCACCCTCAACACTCCACTGAAACTGCTCTCCATAAACTTTCAAATGACCTACTAATGGCTAAAATCAGTGGACACTATTCTGTACTACTTCTCCTGGCCCCCCTCCTCATCAATAAACTCCACTCCTTTGGTCTCCATGACTTCACTCTTCGCTGGTTCTCATCCTACCTATCCCAACGCTCCTTAAGTGTCACTTACAACTCTACTTCCTCCTCTCCTCTTCCTTTCTCCGTTGGGGTCCCCCAAGGTTCTGTTCTTGGACCTCTCCTTTTCTCAATCTACACCACCTCCCTGGGTCAGTTGATTGCCTCCCACGGCTTTAAATATCATCTCTACGCTGATGACACCCAAATCTATCTCTCCTCCCCCCCAGCTCTCTCCATCTGTCTCCTCACGCATTACCAACTTACTAGCAGACATATCAGCCTGGATGTCACATCCCTTCCTCAAACTCAACCTATCCAAAACCAAGCTCATGATATTTCCTCCCTCAGGTGCCACTTCCCCTGATTTCTCTGTCAATATCAACGGCTCAACTATCAACCCATCTCCCCACGCCAAGGTCCTAGGTGTAATCCTGGACTCTGAACTAACCTTTCGACCCCACATTCTATCACTGTCCAAAATTTGCCACTTCAATCTCTGCAACATCTCCAAAATATGCCCCTTCCTAACCAATGTCACCACAAAGCTTCTAATCTACTCCCTGGTCATCTCCCGCCTCGACTACTGCAACTCCCTCCTAATTGGCTTACCTTTAAATAGGCTATCCCCACTTCAGTCCATCATGAATGCTGCTGCCAGGCTCATCACCCACAGTTATTACCTCTTGTATCTCTGGACCTTCCCTCTTAGATTGTAAGCTCTAAGGAGCAGGGCCCTCTGATTCCTACTGTATTAAAGTGTATTGTATTTGTACTGTCTACCCTCAAGTTGTAAAGCGCTACGTAAACTGCATAGTTGCCAACAGTCCCGATTTTCCTGGGACAATCCTGATTTTGGGACCCTCGTCCTGATTGGAGGCTGTCTCGAATCGGGATTTCCATCAGGAAAATCTGGAATGTTGTTTTTTTAAATTTTTGGAGCAGCTGGCTCCAGCAACATGGCCGCCGGCGCCGCCGCTCGATCTTCCCCCTAGTGTTCAGTGGAGAGAGGAAGGGGGCTCGATCCGTGCAGCCAATGAATCAGCTTCTTTAGCTGCACGGATCAGCCCCTCCCCTCTCCACTGAACACATGGCGCCTGTGTCTTGCCGAAAAGTTTCCCAGCTCGGCTATTTCCACCGGCTTGTACTGCGCAAACGCTGCGCCTGCGCAGTACAGGGGGGTCCTTACTTGCTGAGGGGAACTTTCTCGGCAGAACACTGGCCGCTCATGGACGTGTGGTGGGGGGGCGTTATGGGAGGGGAGGGTCTGCACTGATGGGGGGTCTGCACTGAGGGGGATCTGCACTAATAGAGGTGGGGTCTGCACTGAGGGGGGTCTGCACTAATATAGGGGGGGTCTGCACTAATAGAGGGGGGCTGCACTGAGGGGGGTCTGCACTAATAGAGGGGGGGCTGCACTAATAGAGGGGGCTACACTAATTGAGGGGGGTCTGAACTAACAGGGGGGGTTTGCAATGAGGGGGTCTGCACTGATGGAGGGGGATCTGCACTGATGGAGGGGGGTCTGCACTGAGGTGGTCTGCACTGATGGAGGGGGTCTGCACTGATGGAGGGGGGTCTGCACGGAGGGGGGTCTGCACTGATGGAGGGGGTCTGCACTGAGGGAGTCTGCACTGATGGAGGGGGGTCTGCACTGGGGGGTCTATACAGACTCTGCTGGGGGCACCTGATGCAAGGAGGGACTCTGCCGGGGGCACCTGATACGGGGACCGACTCTGCTGGGGACACCTGATGCAAGGACGGACTCTGCTAGGGGCACCTGATGCAAGGACAGACTCTGCTGGTGGCAGGCGACGTGGCAGGTGACACGCTCAGGGATCCCACTGATTCGGCATTATAGTGAGTTGAATGATTTAATTTTATATTACAATGTAATAATAGAAATAATGCGCTTCAATCATCCTGACACCATAACAATCATGGTGCCGGGATGATTGAAGCGTTAACACCAGGTGTTTGGAGTATCTTTATCTGCTGATTGTTAAACTTTCTAGAATACACATATTTCTATTGTTGTGTAGGATCTGAGGCTGCTGTCCCGTCATTCCCCTCTCCCCCTTTCCCTCATCCCCTTTCCCTCTCCCATTCTCCCTCTCCCCCTTTCCCTCTCCATCCCTCATTCATCTCAGACTCTAACCACACCCTCTTGAGCCACGCCCATTTAAGCCACACCCACTATTTCAGGTAAACCATGCCCATTTTTCGCGCGCGTTGCACTTGCATTTTTGTGGCTAAGCCACGCCTACAAATGAATGCCCCGCCCCCTAATTATTGTACAGCTCCGCCTACAGCCAAAAAAGTGTCCCACATATTTTTTTTGCAATGTTGGCAACTATGAAACTGTTGGTGCTATATAAATCCTGTATAATAATTATAATAATAATTTCACCTGCTTTGTCAGCACCGAGGATAATGGACAGCAGGTAGGAAACTTACCCACGACTTACTGCATACAAACTAGTGAGCCACCATACCAGCATAAACTTAGGACCAAACTCCCTCCCAAATGGAAAGGGAGCTGTGCTTTAACTCATTTGCTTCTTCCCTTTTATATGATACCTGTAGGTGATGAGATAAAGTTGCCACATTTGAAGAAACAAGTTGAAGAAAAGGAAAGCACCGCAAGGATTGTTTGACAATCGAGTCTACATTGATTCCATTGGATTCCCACGAGGAGTCCCTAATGAATTCAAAGCACAAGACCAGATATCTGCCAGATTCACCTCCATCTTTTTGTGGATTCAACCTATCAAGAATGTTGATTGGATAAACTACATCTACTATAACCAGCAAAGGTTTGCGAATTGTACCAGAGATGCCCTTAAAGGAGTAGCCAGCAACCTCATTGACAGCCTGGCAGAATCATATTGCTCTTGATATGCTGTTGGCAGAAAAGGGAGGGGTGTGCAAGATGTTCGGAACCTTTTGTTGATGGTAGCATAATGAAGGCCCTGCAAGGATTGCAGATGCTGTCTGAAGAACTGGCAGAAAACTCTGGCGTGGAAGATCCTCTGGCTGGTCTCTTCGAGACACGGTTCGGTAAATGGGGTGAACTGGTGAGAAATATGTTAATCTCAATAGTGATGGAAACCACAGTACTGACCCTGTGTGGTTGCTGTTGCATTCCCTGTGTCAGAGGACTCCTTCAACGGTTCATTGACACAACCTTGACAAAGACTATGTTTCTCCAAAAAGATCTAAATGAACTCTATTCTGGACTTCATTCTGAAACAGATGAGGACGAGTATAAGAACTTTACCCCTGACTCTCATGTGTGAACTATATGATGGACCTTGGTGAAATTCTGAAAGCTGAAGTGCTGAAAGAACTGTCATAAATGAGTATAAACAGGGGGCAAATGTTAGAGAAATTAGACGCTTATTTTATAATCATTTATGCATGCTTGCAAAAGATTGCTTAGAAATAGAATATGAGAGTGGCGCTGAAATAGATGATGTTTATATTTGTGAGTCTAAGGTAAAGGGAGGGATGTTCCAATCACCAATTAAAGTACATAGATGTAGAAGCACTCAACACCACGTGGTACAGTAATCTGCTTACCAGAGGACAAAGAAAGATAGGCGTGTAATTTAACCCACGGCTCATCCAGCAAATCAGCCTCCACCATACATCTTCAAGGCTTGGAACAGCAGTATTCAGATAACAATCACACACAATACAACTTCTCCAGGGATTCACATCAAAAATGCAGGCTCTCAGCAAATTGATATATATATATATATATATATATATAAAGTGGGGACGGAAAGTATTCAGACCCCCTTACATTTTTCACTCACATTACATTAATGAGGGAAAAAAAATGAACCAAAATGATTTTAGCAAATGGTTGCAATATAACAAAGAGTGAAAAATTTAAGGAGGTCTGAATACTTTCTGTCCCCACTGTATATATATATATATATAATGTACATGATACAGTACCTTTTTGTAGAACCAATATATGAATACATACATATAGGATTATATAGTGAGACATATAACACATAAGGTGGGGTTATTGAAAGTTCATTCTCCCAAAGTCGTAAATCTGTTATCCTTGAAAGTTGGTTAAGTCTTATCAGGATGAGGAGGGTTTGATTTAACACAGCTGGGTGCCATATTGTATCTACGCAGGTGTTTTTAATTGGACAAAACTAGTTATAAATCACTTTAATGAACATATAGGAATTCTGGGAATGAATAAGTTTGTCTGGTTGTAGAACAGGTGTCAGATTTATGGTTAGTTACATTGACGTAGATCTTAGCAACCAATCATATCTAGGAGAGATGGCTAAGATAAGGCTTGTAAAGGTATATAAATGCAAGTTTTACAATTGTTAGACAGACAAGTCAGATAGGATTCCATAAGGCTGAACTCTATGTATGCTGCCCTATTGCACGGGTCATAGAGATCAGAACCAATGGGCAAATATCTGTCCTTTTGTTGTCTCCTCGTACGAGTCAAAAAAAGAAAACTTCTTAACTTGATCCAGATTGTGGTCTAAGGTGAATTTCCCTCACACCACTCTATAAAATGACTCCCCAGACCGAACCTTGCCAGGATCTCCAGAAGGTAGGGCCACTCCACGCTGTCAAAAGCCTTTGCGGCGTCCAGCAATAGAATGGCCCTCCCTCCAGGATCATCCACTGGTATTTGCAGATTCATGAACAATCATACCTTCTGATGTCCCAGAAATCTTGTGAGTAGCCTGGAGTGGCAGTGCTGTTCCTCCATAGATACAGTATGGTCAATAAGTATTGTCACCCTGGGAAGGAAGGTGTGTTATTGGTAGGATCTCCAGGTGAAAATAAAGACAAAAAAGAAAAAAAAAAAGAAAAAAAAAAAAAACAGAAAATCATTGCGGCCACTAGATCTAAGGACTGATTTGTTGCAATAAATTACATCCTTGTTCTTTGTCTTCATCTAGACAGATAAGTATGATATACAATTTCATTGTGGCTAAAGTTATAGGACAACAAGGGGACACAGTAGGTTGCTTTAAATACTTGTGCCAGTACAGTATGACAGGTAAGTTATGATCTTGTTGCCGCTAATTTCTAATGTTATAAATTCCAAAACCAGTATTAAATTAGAAGTGGACTATTGAAAAGACCCACATTTCACTGTCTAGAAAAATTCAAATAATAAAAAAAAAATCCAAAGTAATAAAAGGTGGAGGGGGGGGGGAGTTTTACACACCTTATTTCAAAAAAGAAATTCAACCCACATACATTGTCTGTAAAAATCTGACTCTATTCAGCTTCTCTTGCCATGTTACATAATGTTTCCATGTTATTTAATTGCCAATTTACTCCTGTTGTACCTTATATCTACCTAACAATTTGTCATTCTGTGTTATGCCCCATTAATAATATATCTCTTGAATTTGGCCATACATCAGTAGAATTTACGTCAAACAGAACATTCATATGAATTTCTGAGCTTTAGTGGGGTCAAATTGATGCTTGTGTTCACCTACAGTTACAAGAAAATTTGAAGAAGCAGGAGGAAAAGCTTTTTTGGAATGATCAAATTTCTAAGACCTAATGCACACTGGGCAATTACCTCCAGTGCAGATACTCTGGTGTTTACGTGCAGGTGGAAGGCACGAGTGCACTGTGCTAGCAGCCTGTAAGGGGGTGCATTCAAATCTGCAAATGCACCTGACACCAATTACATGTGAGAACCACAGCGGGGGTCCCATTAATTAACTACAGGAGGCAGCCCCAACTCTGTGTTGTCAGCCAAGGGTCCTATAATTTGACAAACAATGATAATAAAAAATGCTAATAATAGTAATGACTGCTTGCATTCTGCACCTTCATGCCTGGATGTATTCTGCCCTAAATATTAG
Source organism: Aquarana catesbeiana (assembly GCF_042186555.1). Lineage (NCBI taxonomy): Eukaryota > Metazoa > Chordata > Amphibia > Anura > Ranidae > Aquarana > Aquarana catesbeiana. Next base: position 122,721,363 of record NC_133326.1, read on the forward strand.
TGCCACTCGGTGTCCTGTCCAGACCCACTTCCTCTTTCCTGCCTCCTGCAGCTAATCGCTGGGAACCCCCACTGGGGTTCTCGTATGCAATCATTGTTGGGTGTTGTTGCAGATGTAAATGCATCCTAAAGCGGAATTTCACCCAAAAGGGCAAGTTCCACTTGTATGAATCCCCCCCTCCTTCCATTGCCACATTTGGCGCTTTTTCAGGGGAGCTGGAACCTGGTTTTGACAGGTACCCGCTCCCACTTCCGGTCAGATGCGCTGCGGTGATCTGAGCCGGAAGTTCAGCCCCCCTCCTTCTCCCGCAGCTTGCTGTGACACATAACAAGTCCCCGAAGACTGCGGGACCATTCACAAAACGCAGCTCAGCTCACACATGCACAGCAAAAGCCTGGCTGTGAAGATGCAAGACTTCACTGCCAGTTCTCCTTACTTAAGATGCTGGCGCCTGCACCCGAAGCTGGTTGAAGAATCGGCTCGGGTGAGGACATCGCTGGATTCCCTCGACAAGTAAGTGTCCTTATATTAAAGTCAGCAGCTACAGTATTTGTAACTGCTAACTTTTAATTTTTAGGGGGGAGCCTGGAGCTCCTCATTAAAGTGATTGTAAAGGATCGTTTTTTTTTTTTTTAAATAACAAACATGTCATACTTCCCTCCACTGTGCTCCTTTTGCACAGAGTGACCCCGAAACTGCTCTTCTGGGGTCCCCCGGCAGCTCTCACGGCTCCTCCCCACATCAGATAACCCCCTAGGAGAAGCGCTCTCCTGAGGTGGTTACCTTGCGGGCGCGCTCCTGAGTCCAGCATTCGACGTCCATAGCCGCCAAATGTATGACTCGGCCCCGGCGCCCGCGTCATTGAAATTGATTAACAGCAGCAGGAGCCAATGGCTGAGCTGCTATCAGTCTGTCCAATCAAGAGCCAAGGACCCCGGGCAGAGAGACCGTGCGTCCCCATCGGGTCAAGTTCCAGGGCTCAGGTAAGTAAAACAGGGGGGCTGGGGGGCCGGTCACTGCCAGGTGTTTTTTCACCTCAATGCATAGGATGCATTGAGGTGAAAAAACATGAAGGTTTACAGCCCCTTTAAACTCTATAGGAGGCTGCTGCTGAAGCTGGATTGGACTGGATGATGCCCCTAGCGGTACTAACGTTTAGGGCAGTATGTCTCCAGGCATGAATGCCCAGAATGTAAGCAGGCATTATTATTATTATTATTTCAGGTACTTATATAGCGCCGTCAATTTACGCAGCGCTTTACATATATATTATACATTCACATCAGTCCCTACCCTCAAAGAGCTTACAATCTAAGGTTCCTAACTCACATTCATACACTATGGCCAATTTAGACAGGATCCAATTAACCTATCAGCATATCTTTGGATAATTATTATTATTATCATGTTTGTTCAAATATGCGATCTTTGGCTAACAACACTGAGTATAGCACCTCTATGGGGTTGCACTAGACTATTTCAAAAACCATGCTAGCTATAGTCTTAGGAGCAAGAAGCATCAGAATTTCATACTTACTGTATACAATGGTATATTTTCACCCTCTTAGAAATGGTAATGTACATATGATTATATTTATACATACAGATTCTTGAGTTGAATGTTGATGGTGTTTTTTTTGGTTGTTTAGGAGATACAATGTACTGTCAACAAGTGTAGCCCAAGCTGATAAACCTAGATTTATCTCATCAAGTATTCTTATGTCAATGTAAAGATAGTTGTCTGAGTAGTTGTGGACAAAGCTTTATTTACATGCCTAGCATAACCTGCAGAGTTATAACTTGATCCAGGTACAAGCCCTTTATACATAGGGGGCTTCAGATATGTGTAGTAGGCATGTTGTTGTATGTGTCTAAATTGTGTAAAATGCAATAAAAATTATTTGATTGAAAATCACTGCATTTATACTTTAACACCACCCTTATAAGGCCGACTATGCACAGTTCGAATCTCGACCGGTTCAGCAGTAACCAGCCAAGATTTGAACCGCTAATGGGCACTCTGAATGTACCAAATTGAATGATCGGTCAACTTGGTTACAACCAGCCTGCTGGATTCTCTAAAGATTATCGCTAGTGACTGCTATAACCGTAGCAATAATCACCGTCGTCTGAGAGAAAACAATTGCTCAGAAGGAGGGATTCCCCTGTCAACACTGTCTGTGTTGATGGGGGAATTGTGTGTTTTTCCTTCCTACAACCCGTGCTTGCAGAAAAAAAATTTGCACCGTGTGTGGCCAGCCTAAGTAGTCAAGATTTGAGAATGTACATCTACTTTATATTAAAGGAAACCTGCACTGAAGTAATATAGAAGCTGCCATTGCTGATCTCTCTTGAAAATTGTAGTTTTCTGGCTGTCATGCTGATCCACTGGCTTCAGAACCGATCCACTGATATAAAACAACTAGCAGTTTTGAATTTCTGATGTCATTATGACTTTCCTGATCTACACAATTGTTATGGGTCAGTCTATCAAGGTATTTAAAGAGTTAGCAAAGCATTTATCTAAAAAAAAAAAAAAAAAAAAAGGAGTGAAATGGTTTCCCCCCATATTTCTCACTGCAGGATTACATTAATATTGTCACCTTTGACATATGTTATGTGTGAAGGCTTCCTAAGCACTTGGTTTTTTGTTTTGAGTCTGGTTGATAAGGGTTAATATAGCGTTACTAAGTGATTGTGTCCATGCCGCCTCGTCGTGAATATGGATGATACGCGTGGAAAGAAAATCCAGACTGTAGTTTATTATTAGGCAGGAAAATAACATAGTGAGCTTCACCTCTGTCAATATTTACTTCCCGTTTATAAATCTTACGCCACAGACACACACACACTGGAGCGAACACAGATTTACGAGGCCTGCCACAGGAATAATCTTCATGTGTCGTTCAATAACTACCTTTTTTGTTTCCATATAATACAGAACCAACAGAAGTGCAACATCAGAGATAATGTACACCATGAACAGATGTTAAAACATGCTGCTGAAAGAAATTATTTTTCAAATAGTTTATTAGTTAAAACATACAAAAATAGATGATATTCTTTACAGGTTGTGTTTATGTAATATATTAATTCTGGTACATCTTTAGACATTTTTACATTAAATGGATAATAAAAATAAAATGTAACGACATATAATAATAAAAATAAAAAATAAATATCTAAACATACATTTCAAAAGGTTATTGATGTGCAAATATTACTTCCCAATTACAGGCTGTCACATTTACAAACAAACCACGTTTTTTCAGCATGTTAGCTCTATAAATAATTATAGTAGCATAGTATAAGCAGGCAAGTCAAGGGCTATCAAACACTTTCTATTAGCAGCTGGAACAAGTGTATAATCAGAACGGGCAAGGTCATCTACAAAATGACAAGATATAGCACTTGAATGGGCTTAGCCCAGCTATGCCTCTCTAGATGTACTGAAACTACAAGGCCCAGCAAGCACATGGCAAGGCTTGCTGGGCTATGTGGTTTATCTACAGCCGCAGAGCCACAAATTGCTCATCCAAAAACAGAACACTACACAGCCAGCAAATTACATATGGAGATTACCTTTGTTTTTTGTTTTCAACCATGAGTGCAAAAGTAACAAATGGCAGTTCCCAGATGTTGAAAGATTTAGAAAGATTTAGCAGATAAAGATTTAGCAGATATTTCATAAGACTGATTAACACTTGTAAAAAGTGACTCTCCTTTTAAATATCAGTCCATACTTAGCACCAACCTACCCGCACATGTAAAAATGCCAGGCTACCAGTGTTATTTCTAGCCCCTATATTTGACATCTTCAAACACTGCATCTTTAAATAAATGCTATAAGTTATATTAGTACCCTTTATGAGATCTTTAAGAAGGACTCAATAAATATTTAGGATAAATGTCCATTTTTTTCTGCCTTTGTCAGTTAAACAGTAATAATGAATTTGTTCGTAGTTTGGGTTAAAATGCTTTGAAATGTTAAATATTGTTTCCCCTTTCTTACAGGGATAAGATGCTAAGCAAAGGAAGTTCACTTTGGCCCAAGACACAGTCTCTCTTTATTCCACATGCTTTGTTGATGGCTTTAATCTTAAGGCAGCAGCTGTGAAGTTTTGTGGGTGGCAAGTTCTCAAAGAAAAAGTCCTCATTAAAGATTGGGTTCCTGCTCCTTCTTATAACGGTGCTTCGCTGCTTCTGCTGCTTCCCAGGAGTAATAGAGAGTGCCACAAAGCAATTGATTGTTTTTGGGTCAGTATGCACATTGTAAAGTCCTTCTATGCTGATGAGTCGAACACGTAGCCTCTGTGCTGCATCACAATATTCTGTAGATAAACGTAGAGAAGCCCCATTCTCAAGCAACACTGTGTTTTCGGCTACAAAGCTACCTCTGGAATACAGAAGATCCATTGGAAACACAGAATCCATCATCCCATCAGAAACTCTACGAAAGATATTTGGGCTGCTGTCTGTGGAGCTGCACTCATCAGCCGACAGTGAGTTGTTTCTGGATAGCGTTCCTTTTTTCTTCAGTGCTCTAGAAAACAGTCTGTCCTGGCTGATGGCTTTCAGTAAAGAGGCACCCCGTGGTAGAGATCTCGGAAGCAATGGGGAACTAAATGGAGAAGAGTCTGTTGAAGAGGACGTTTCGCTGTCCAAGGTTCCAGAACGACTTAGTGCCCTTAGCTTTAATGCCCTGAAGCTGCCGTAAGACGTTGTCCTTTGGCAAGTGGTGGTTAGAGAGCGCGGTCTTTGTAACAGAATTGGAAGGCTAGCAGGGTCATCATGGAAAAGAGATTCTTTCCTTCTGGTGTTGGGGCTTTCCAGCAAGGTGCAGAATCCATAGGAAGTATGGGCCTTAGGAAGGTGTGGTAGGGACAGAGCTGCTTGTGCCTGAGGGTCTCCATTTGTATTTCCGTCCTCCATAGGCTCATCTGCACTGTCTACCTGTATGATATGTGTCTCTGGTGCATTACAGGCTCCATAAGCAGCTCTACTGAGATTTGGTACAGACCTGTAGAGTGACTTCAGTCTTACTGCTCTTTGAGTTGAAAGTAGTGGAGGAATACAAAACTCTGGAATTCTGTCTGGGGTTAGGACATTGAGACAAGGTATAGGACGCTGCTTTTTATCCATGACCGCCCCTTTCATTGTCAGGTCAGACATTTGTCCGTGCATGTCAGGTACCTTCAGCTTGTCCAACAACCACATATGTCCAGGTGAGAGAAATACAATGATCCTGTAATGATAAGATGAAATTAGGAATGGCAAGCTTTGTACAGCAATTCATAATATGACATACACTGTTTAAAATGCAGAAAATTAAGTCAAATGTGGAACAGCAGATTTGGGTACAGAATTTTCTATATAGAGAAGTTATTTAGGTATTGCTTTTTTAGATTATGATAAATTCACCTTTTATTAAATATAATAACATACGGTAGTTATTTGCTACTATTTTCTAAACAAACCATTAATGTTGAAGAAATTACCTGCTGCAATAATGAAGTCACCCAGATACAGCTTCTGTATGATTCAGTTCCAGGTAACAAAGAAATCTGTGCTGTTGTAGCCTCAAGCAGTGAGTGAGCTCTGCTGCCTTCTTCTCCGGCTTTTATAGTTAAATTGGGTTTGTTCCAACAAATCAGCAGCAAGTGGGTGGCGTAGCTCTTCTACTGGAAAGGGACACGAGGAAATGTAGTGACACAACAGAGCTTTGTGATACAAACAGCACATACACCATCAGGTCTATAATACCTACAGACGTTTGCTGCACTTGTTAAAATGCGGTGAGTGAGTAAAATAACAACCTTGTTCCAGCATGAACATATGATAAATCCTTTACATTTATCCATTCAGTGTCTCTTTAGAAAAAAACTGTGTATACAATGCAACACCAGTAGGAAACTTAATCCAGAAGATAAAAAAAAGTTTATAGAGATGGCAAGACTAGATTCTGTATTATATAGTATATTGTCAGTGGAAATGTCTAGGTGTTAGCATAGACATGAGTGATTTGTGTCATTAGAAGGGCATAATGTGCCTCAAATGGGGCTGACTATAGATGAGTCATTTTTTTCAGGTGAAGGAAAAAAATGATGAACAGTTTCTTCTATTCACACAAATGGGGTGGATGGAGTGTAGGCAGGTTGAATTATGTATGTAAGCCAGCAGCTGGCCCAGGCTGGGGAATGGGTTAAGTGTTTTTTGCTTAGTTCCAGGGCTTTTGGTTCAAGCCAAACCATCTGTGCTATAAAAAGGGGGACAGCTGAGGTCCAAAAAGGCAGGTTGCTGTAGGTCCAGTGAGATCCACCATCACTTGTGAGCACAGTCTTGGCACTGCCAAAGAAACCAGGGTTTTTGGAAGACATCCAAGTCATGGACAATGGCGTTATGGACTTCCACCTCATGGAGGTATGCCTTGGCCACTACTCTATCCTATTCAGGAATAGGAAAAGGACGTTTTTCATATTAAACTGTTTTGCTGCATCTCTCCAGTAAAATTACATTAACTATCCTGAGCCTGGTCTGAAGTTATTCAAAGGGGTGCATATTAGTTCTGGTGTATCCAAAAGAACCTGGGTCTGTAAAGCACTAAAGGGTATGAAGTAACACCATTACACTGATCAGTGGCTGTAGTTTTTTAATTAGTCTGTTCAATAGAAATCGATCTAATGATCAACTTCTGTTGAACAAAGATGGCCACACAGTGGTATAACTTCAGTTAGTCCCTGCTGGACTGGATACATTTCAATCTGTTTATGACCAGATCTTGACTTAGTTCAGTGATGAAATTATAACAATTGCATGTAAGCCACAATATTATTACTTTACGTGCATGCTCATGACATGATGTAGTAGCTTGTGGTGGGAAAGCTTTTACATACAGAGCAAACATATAAAGAGGAACTGCACCCCCCCCCGTAATATTTTTTTCCACTTATCTATCTTTAATACACATAATTATCTGCCCAGCTAATCCAGCAGTGTCCTGCTGTAATGCCCTGAGAGCCATTTCCTGTACCACCATTTCCTTTGCTGATGTCATCAAGGGGCCAGCAGTCTCCTCTGCATCCTAGCAGCCAGCCCCCTGAGGATGCCATACTGTGCATGTGCAGTATCTTCCACATTGCCCCAAAGACTGATGGGATGCATGACAGGGGGAATCCGAGGAAGCTTTAGATGCAGATGGATGTCATTCTCACCTAGACCTTGAAGGCAGAAGCACAGGGTTATGACTAAGGCCTTATAGACTGAAACGCGTCAACTGACTCAATCTGTGTTTGTTCACTGTGGCTATTCAATAAAATGAAGAAATTTTAAGAACAACAACCGGAGTATCTTTTCTACATTACTCTACTCAGCCAGCGACTGTGGATCGAGCACCTGGGAGCTCTGCTATCTATATGGTGTATGGGTAGTAGCACTGACTTTTCTGTTTATACTTAGAAGCACAGGGCTGTGCTCTCCAAAATAGGTATCCTCACTAAAAAAAAAAATATTTTTTTTTCTGAAAGGAGGGGAATGAGCAAGATTAATTAATATAGTAAATTTTTGTGACAGTCTGGTTTAAGCACATAAAAATGCCTTTGGTCTTATGAAGAGTCCATACAAGTTGCAGTTTTTTCCCACTTTAATTTTGAAGTTTGGATACAGTTTCCCTTCTATTTCCACTACATCTTTTTTTATTAGTGGCTGCATATTTTTGTGCAGTTTTGGCAATGATGCCAACCCATGCTTCCTTCGATTTTAGGCTACTACATTTACGCTTGCAGTTGCTGGACGGTAAAACACGTGCCCCCCAACCGCTCCCTCTTAGGCTGCTAAGACATTGATTGGGGGTGTACACATGCCACATACCCCCTGTTTAAGTGAATAGGGCTGCGTTGCAACCACCTTGCAACATGTGCACTGCACAAGGCTGTGGCTCTGTATTGTGGTATTTAAGGGGCTATAACAGACATTAAGGAGGCAACATATCACCTCCCCACTGCCTGTCAAATGTTTCTGAAAAGCAATCTGAGCATAGATCGCTTTTCAGAGGAGCAGGAGTCCTTGTTACTATTGTAAACAAGCCCTTAGGGAGTTAGGAATTAGGTAAGATTATGACTAAGGCTTAAATGTTAGAGGTTAAGTCTACAAGTAATCGTGCTTTCCCACTTTGCTAGCATGTCCCATCATTGTCCCCATCGGTGACTCAGTCCAAAGAAATGGTCTGCAGCCAATGCTGAAATGAGTTAATCTAGACAAGAAGTGGCTAAAAGAGGCTAGAGGACACCAGCAACAATGAGAAGCAAAGATGCGGTTTATTTACAAGTTTGATTACATTTTATGGCTTGTGGTGATAACTTTGAGGTTGTAGCTTAAAGGATAGGTTAGGCTTAAGCCCCTCACTCACAGGCCGAATGTCAGGAGGCATCTGCCGGTTCGTGTGTACTGTAGCTGGTCCAACTTCTGTTGAAGAGGCATGACCGAAAAAGGTCTGCCGACCAGCTCCCGATTAGCACTGAGAGCGCTGACTAGAATGTTCTGGCAGGTGGGGGCTGTCCCCCTGTCAGATCACAATAAAATAGCAGGGGAGATCACTGTACTAACATCAGATTCTTCATTTTTTTTTTTTTTTGTTCAGTCCGCTGGGTTAAACGAAAAAAAACTATCAGTGTATACTAGGCTTTAGGTGTCAGGGGTGTCCAAAATCACTTTTTGTTATATGTGAATTGTTATAGGCACTAAAGCCATATGCAAGGATTCACATGGCTCTGAGTCCATAATGCTGAAAAACAACTCTATCATTGACATCTTTCTACATTTATGGCAAAGAAGAAAGTATAATCATCAAACCAATATCTTTGGGAATGGGTCAATCTATCTTTGTCCTAAAAATATATCCTGCTATGCAGAGCCACCATGAAAAAGGAAACATCCCCACGAAAAAATAGTATCCTCCATGACTCCCATGCCAAATTTCTCAGTATGGGCCCCGTGGTGGTCCTATGCGTTTCCAACTCTACACCCAACCAGCCTAGGCCTCTCAAACTAACATGACCTTGACCTCACCCTCAGTCTGAGGGAACTTCTTTTCTCTACTTCTTCTTCACCTCTCTTCCTACCCCTTTCTTCCTTCCTACCCCTTTCTTCTATTTCTGGGCCTCTTGCCCGTCGCTTAGTCCCAACCCGGTTTTGTTTAAATCCTATAACACATTTTTATTCATGTTCTGTATTATGTTCCTGTTTATATCCCCTGCGTGGGAATTTGACATCTGCTTTTCTTTCGCATATCAATAAAAACATTGTACCAAAACAAAAGGAAACATCTAATACTAGAACACTGCCTGCTCTACTACCCTGGGTGTCCTAGTAAGCAAGGAACTTCTCTGAAAATAGCTGTCAGTGGAACAGAAAGGGGGAGATTTACTAAAACTGGGGCACTCGAAATCTGGTGCAGCTGTGCATAGTGGCCAATCAGCTTCTACCTTCAGCTTCTTCAATTAAGCTTTGAAAATAAAACCTGGAAGCTGATTAGTTTCTATGCAGAGCTGCACCAGATTTTGCACACTCCAGTTTTAGTAGAAGTGAGATAACTTCTGATAATTGGTACCAAAATAGTATTTGGGGATATCAACTTTTGGGAACTGGTGCCCTGATGACAGCTGTGTTATGTTTCAAGAACAGAAAGTGGGGGAAATCTCCCCAACGGGGACATGGATAGCAAGAGTCACCCGGCAGCTATTTTTAATTCTTTGCTAAACTAAAAGAGACAGACAGATGACCTGCACAGGTGTGCATGATACAATCTCACTGGATACAGATTTTGACATACTGCTAATATCACATGAGTGGGATCCTCCCATTATCAATAAATAAAAAAATGTTGTACATTTCAGAGCAAATACCTTCTTTTGTATAATAATTTCAATGTAACTATATTATTTAAGAGATGGCTGCTACCTATTTTTACTTGCTTTATAACCATGCCATTTTGCTGCCTTTTGTGAAAAACAATTGCAATTGATAGTCAAGCATGGTCCATGATATTATATTAGACTGCCACCTGCAGAAAGCAGAAAGAAATGTTCTGTAATCTATTTACAGTCACATTCACCGGCTTAGATTCACACTCTTTCATTGGTTTGCAAAGAATATTACGGAGACTGAATGTCAGCAAATGCAAACTAATTTCCACTAAATACATGAGCAAATGTACATTGCATTGGGACTTAGACAAATAGGAATCACTGGTAAATGCTTGAAATCACGTAGATAAAATTGTATGTCAAAATCAGTTTTATTTTAACTTAAGCAAATGTATTGATAATAACAAAAATAATTCCAGTCCTGAAGTGTTTACTATAGCAATAAAACATTGCTCTCAACTGTCCCTTATTTGGAGGAACTGTGCCTTTTGTGCAACCTGATACTTCTACATCTCAGGTTCATTCTTGCATACTAAATAAAATAAAAAAAAATAACAATAATACACCCATCTAAATCTCACTGCTGTTAAAAATAATTAAAATTAATTATCATTAAAACATATTTGTAATGATACAGTATTAAAGTATGGGCGGCACAGTGGTGTAGTGGTAGCACTCTCGCCTAGAAGTAAGAAGGGTCACTGGTTCGAATCCCAACCACGACACTACCTGCTTGGAGTTTGCATGTTCTCCCAGTGCCTGCGTGGGTTTCCTCCGGGTACTCCGGTTTCCTCCCACACTCCAAAGACATGCTGGTAGGTTAATTAGATCCTGTCTAAATTGTCCCTAGTATGTATGAATGTGAGTTAGGGACCTTAGATTGTAAGCTCCTTGAGGGTAGGGACTGATGTGAATGTACAATGTATATGTAAAGCGCTGCGTAAATTGACGGCGCTATATAAGTACCTGAAATAAATAAATAAAGTACATCTTAGATTGTAAGCTGTAATGAGTAGGTTTCTGATTCCTCCTGTATTGAATAATATTGTAACGGCACTGTCTGCCCTCATGTTGTAAAGCACTGCACAAACTGTGGGAGCTATATAAATCCTGGATAATAATAATAATAATGTGTAAATCAGCAAGAGACTTAGAATGAAGCTAGATCAACTTTGTGTGTTAGGCAGTGCCCTCTAGTGGTATAAAATTAGTTTTGATCTTTTTTTTTTTTAAATGTGTTGCAGTAAAAAAAAATAGTTATCATAGCCCCCAACTGTTCCTGATATTGACACACTGTCCCTGATTTGGAACAAAGTTCATCTGTCCCTCTTTCCTCCTCATTTGTCCCTCATTTTGGTCTAATCTATATACAGTGCCTTGAAAAACATATTCATACCCCTTGAAATTTGAAATACAACCAAAAATGTAAATGCATTTTATTGGGATTTTATGTGGTAGACTAACACAAAGTGGCACATAATTGTTGTGCCACTTGTTGTGAAGTGGAAGGAAATTGATAAATGGTTTTTAACATTCATTACAAATAACTATGACAAAAGTGTGGCGTGCATTTGTATTCAGCCCCCCCCCCCCCCCGAGTCAATACTTTGTAGAACCCCCTTTTGCTGCAATTACAGCTGTAAGTATTTTTGGGTATGTCTATACCAGATTTGCACATCTGGAGAGTGAAATTTTTGCCTATTCTTCTTTGCAAAAATAGCTCAAGCTCTGTCAGATTGGATGGAGAGCGTCTGTGAACAGCAATTTTCGAATCTTGCCACAGATTCTCAATTGGATTTAGGTCTGGACGACTGGGCCATTCTAACATAGGAATATACTTTGATCCAAACCATTTCATTGTAGCTCTGGCTGTAAGTTTAGGGTTGTTGACCTGCTGGAAGGTGAACCTCCGCCCCAGTCTCAAGTCTTTTGCAGACTCTAACAGGTTTTCTTCTAAGATTGCCCTGTATTTGGCTCCATCCATCTTCCCATCAACTCTGACCAGTTTCCCTGTCCCTGCTGAAGAAAAGCATCCCCACAATATGATGCTGCCACCATCCCCATGGGGATGGGGTGTTCAGGTTGATGTGCAGTGTTATTTTTCTGCTACACATAGCGTTTGCCTTTAGGCCAAAAAGTTCAATTTTAGTCTCATCTGACCAAAGCAATGTTTCTTGCTATGTTTTTCTGCCTACTTGAAATGTCCCTCAGGAGTTGCTAAACATCACATTTTCCCCCTTACGTCTGTTTGGAATAAGCAGTGCATGTTAGTTCTGGTCATGTGCACTGCTTTATATAAATTACAAATCCCATAGTCTATCTTGGGCGCAAGCAAGGGAGGGTGGTTACATACCTATGTAGCCCCCTGTTCCTAAAATTGGGGCTATTGTGTAAACTTTGTTTTTTGGCTGAGCTGTAAACAGTCCAGACTGATTGTATAGTTGATTTGGATTCTGCTCCAATCTCAACTGAGTTGTGCGTTTCTGACACTGTGAAGCTCAATCCTATTCTACAATCTAAACCGTGGTAACTAGCTCCTGGCTGCTAAGTCTGTGTGAGAGGCTTATCCAGGAGTTCTTCTGGCTGCTAAGTCTGTAAGAGAGGCTTGTCCAGGAGTTCTACTGGCTGTTAAGTCTTTGAGAGAGGCTTGTCCAGAAATTCTACTGGCTGCTAGGTCTGTGTAAGAGACCTATCCAGATAATCAAGATCTGCTAAAAGAGAAAGCTGTTTTACCTTTGGATTAAAGGAGTCTGTAAGTGATCTGCAAATGGTATCTGAGACCTCCCCTAACCCTCTCACTTTTAAAATTTTTAAGTTCCTCATTAAAGCATTGAAAAATATCTAAAGTGACTGGCGCCCAATTTCTGTTCCAAATTCCCATTGCAGCCATGGACTCAGCCCTGGGGTGAATGGGTGAATGTTAGCTTGCTCCCTGCCTCTGGAGGTACCTCCTTGCTCCCAGTAGACCCAGGGGGGCGCTACACCTACATACAGTGGTACCATGGAAAACAAATGTAGCCATCTTCTAACAAAACTTAAATCACAGCAGCAAAAAAAAAAAAAAAAAAAGAATATGGAGGAAACTGAGAACAATAGAAGCCAGATACACATTATACAATTTTTTTTGTTCAATTTCCTTCAGATTTACCTTCAACAGTAATGCAAGGGCCTGCCTGATTGCATACAATTTGAACGTGTTTAGGTTTGACCTCATAATAAATGGTTTTGGTAAATCTAAAGGAACTGCAGTGTTTGTCCTCATGGCACATCACAGGAAGTACCCTCATGGCTAACAGAGGACAGAATTAGAAATAGACTTGGGAAACTTAACATTAATAAATCACCGGGACCAGATGGCCTGCACCCGAGGGTACTTAGGGAACTCAGTCAAGTAATTGCCAGACCATTGTTCCTCCTGACAGTCTACTGACTGGAATGGTACCAGCTGATTGGAAAAAAGCCAATGTAGCACCAATATTTAAAAAAGGGCCCAAAATACATCCCTGGGAAATACAGACCAGTTAGCCTAACATCAATAGTATGCAAGCTCTTGGAGGGGATGATAAGCGACTACATACAAGATTTTAGTCATGAAAACGGCATCATTAGCAGTAATCAGCATGGATTCATGAAGAATCGTTCTTGCCAAACCAATCTATTAACCTTCTATGAGGAGGTGAGCTGCCATCTAGATAAAGGAAGGTCTGTAGACGTGGTGTATCTGGATTTTGCAAACGCATTTGACACAGTTCCCCTTAACCGTTTACTGTACATAGTAAGGTCCGTTGGCATGGACCATAGGGTGAGTACATGGATTGAAAACTGGCTACAAGGGCTAGTTCAGAGGGTGGTGATAAATGGGGAATACTCGGAATGGCCAGGGGTGGGAAGTGGGGTCCCCCAAGGTTCTGTGCTGGGACCAATCCTGTTTAATTTGTTCATAAACGACCTGGAGGATGGGATAAACAGTTCAATACCTGTATTTGCGGACAACGCTAAGCTAAGCAGGGCAATAACTTCTCCGCAGGATGTGGAAACCTTGCAAAAAGATCTGAACAAATTAATGGGGTGACTACATGGCAAATGAGGTTTAGAAAAAGTTTAAAAAATGCATATGGGTAGCAAAAATATGAATGCAATCTACTCACAAGGGGATGAACCTCTGGGGGAATCTTGGATGGAAAAGGACCATGGGGTAAGAGCGGCAAGATTGGGGAATTCCCTTCCACAGGCGGTGGTTTCAGCGGGGGGCCTCAATAGTTTCAAAAAACTATTAGATAAGCACCTGAACGACCGCAACATACAGGGATATGCAATGTAATACTGACATATAATCACACACAGCTTGGACTTGATGGACTTGTGTCTTTTTTCAACCTCACCTACTATGTAATTATGTAACTATAAGTTGTACAAGAAAATTGTATAAAAAATGTATAGTGTGTAGCCACAACACAAATGATGTGGATACAGGGATCTCTCACGCTGAGCTATTGTATTCTGACTGCAGAGACTCCCCCTCTTTCAGAATAGACTGATCAATGCTGCAGCCACTGGCTGTATGTGCTGATCAAATGCTAGTTTTCCAGCATGACCGTGCAACATCTTCTGTTAAACAGTCAGCAGTGCACATGGACCGAAAGTTGGCTGGTTTCGCAGAAACTTTTGGTTCGTGTACTGTATAGCTTACTTTAAGTGCTTGTAAACAATCACCTTGTAAAACAACCAATTCAGTTTTGAATAGAAATAAAAAGCAAAACATTTTTCTATCAATATAAAAATACATTATAAATACCCTTTTTTCCCGCATTTATAAGTGATCACATTCCCTCTGTTCTCAGCTGCATAAGAGCTGAGGGGAGGAGAAGCAGCAGCACACTGAACTTCCCAGTGAAAGGCTGTGCAGAAGGGGGGCGTGTCAGGACAAGTCTGATCATTGGAGGAGAGCAGGCTGAGATCCCAGCATAGCTAGAGAACTGACGACAGTGTGTTCTCCTGCTTAGTGTGGTCATTTTTAAATAGGAAAGCAGTGGGACTGGCAGGAAAACCAGGGATTTCACATAAAGGTGTGAATCTTGGCTGGTTCCTGCTGAACCGGCCAAGATTTGAACTGTCTGTGGCCGGCCTTATGCCCCGTACACACGGTCGGATTTTCCGATGGAAAATGTGTGATAGGACCTTGTTGTCGGAAATTCCGACCGTGTGTAGGCTCCATCACACATTTTCCATCGGATTTTCCGACACACAAAGTTTGAGAGCAGGATATAAAATTTTCCGATTCCGATCGTGTGTACACAAATCCGACGGACAAAGTGCCACGCATGCTCAGAATAAATAAAGAGATGAAAGCTATTGGCCACTGCCCCGTTTATAGTCCCGACATACGTGTTTTACGTCACCGCGTTTAGAACGATCGGATATTCCGACAACTTTGTGTGACCGTGTGTATGCAAGACAAGTTTCCTAGGATTTTGTTTCCTAGGATTTTGTTTCCGACCGTGTGTACGGGGCATTACTGTGCTGAACTAATATGCAGGAAGCAGAACATGCATATGTAAAGAGCAAACATCCACTACAATACTATTAATGGGGTGAGAAACGAAAAGCAAATTGAAGCAGCCTCAGTTTGGAAACTGCAGTGAAAAGAGAACCTCATGGCTTTCTTTACTATGCTCATAGACCTCAACCAACAACCTGTCAGATATATGCCCCCTTAAGGTTTACATGTTTATACCCACCTTTATCCTTCAGTAATCTGTTTATACTGTGCTTTTAACAGTATTATTGCAGTGACATACCATCATGATTTTTCTTTTTCTTTCTTTTTTTTATTTTGTATTCAACCACTTGTTCCAATAAATTCTTAATAAGAGTCTACACCCAGGTTTGCTTATTGAAGGATATGAAGTCATATTTGCATGTCATACAGTCCAAAAGGCCACAAGGTGATGTGTGATCAGGACAGAACAATAGCTATGCAGAATCCACAGTAAAATCCCTGTGGCTGGAATGGAAAATCGCTACAGTGAGAAGGGTATGAGCTAATACTGTATGTAGTGAAGGGGATGAAAACAGGATAATATGCACCAAGTTCCTCCTTTATAATAACATTTTGAACACCTAATTTCTTAAAAAAATATGCAAGGCATAGGTTGAAGGTTTTGCCCTTTTTGTGGCCTCTCCTGCTAAAGCTCTCAAGGCTAATGATACTTATCTAATGCCGCGTACACACGAGCGGACTTTTCAACCGGACTGGTCCGACGGTCTATCCGACAGACTTTCGGGGGACTTCCGACGGACTTTCCGAACAAACGGACTTGCCTACACACGATCACACCAAAGTCCGACGGATTTGTATGTGATGACGTACGACCGGACTAAAATAAAGAAATTCATAGCCAGTAGCCAATAGCTGCCCCAGCGTTGGTTTTCGTCCGTCGGACTAGCATACAGATGAGTGGACTTTTCGATAGGAACTGGGTCCGGTGGAGTTCCGACGTAAAGATTTGAAACATGTTCCAAATCTAAAGTCCATCAGATTTTCGACCGAAAAAGTCCGCTGCAGGTCCGATGAAGCCCACACACGGTCGAATTGTCCGCCAGACTAGGTCTGTCGGACCAGTCCGGTCGAAAAGTCTGCTCGCGTGTACGCGGCATTAGTTTAAAGCGGAGTCCCACCCATTTAAAAGTCAGCAGCTACAAAAAGTGTAGCTGCTGACTTTTAATAAACAGACTCTTACCTGTCCCACGGTCCAGCGATGCGGCCGCCCGAAGCCCCTATTTGTAGCACCCTATTGTTTAGGCAGGGTTGCTCCTAAATTTACCTGCCAAGTGTAGTTACCTTGCCTCATTGTTAGGGATCAATTGATTTCACCTTAAGTCAAGAATTGCTGCACTTCTCTCTTCTGCCGCTAGGTGGCCAGGTACCTGGTGGCATTAGATAAGAGAAGGGCAAAGCAAGGACAGATTAGGAGTATATGGGGCGTCTCAGCCAATAGGCAGAGGTTTTCTGAAATCCCTTGGCCTGCTGGGAGAACCTATATATTTGGGTGGAGTCAAGTGATCAGTGTTCTATGCCACCTGGACGGCTGTCTGGGTGGACGTGTGTTATACTGCCTGGGCTGCTAGGCCAGAGTTTAAGCATATCCCGGGCACATCTGGCTGCTAGGCTGTCTGAGGGCCTATCCAGAAGCAAGAGAGCAGCGCAAGGTTGGGATTTTTTAAGCTTATTAAGTAAATAAATGTGGCGATTGCTCAATAACCTAAAGTACTAATGCAATATAAATCCTTAGGTGATAATGCAATAATATCCAAATATGCAAAAAATATGCAAAAATAAGAAAAAAATTCATCAATGACCAAAATAATAAGGTGCTTAATGCGACTGATCTTCAATGCAAAAAAAAATCATGAAATAGTGTCATCAATCACAGTGCAAAACAATAATATATATGCTCAATTAATAATGCAATCGTATTAGAATTAATTCATAAATATGTTTAGTATAATTAAAGTGCAAAAAAAAAAGTGCAATATTAACTTGTAAATAACAAAGTCCATAAAGTGCTTTGTGCAACAAATCTTCAGTGCAAAAAATAGTTCATAGATAGTGTCACCAATCACAGTGCAAACCAATTTATCCAATTCCTAAATAGTGCTTTCACCATCCATGTATAAAGTGTGCCCCAGCCTCTCACTTCAAAGGAAGACCCCTACAGGTCTAGTCACATTTATGATGAATCTCTCATATGCATCCACAGCAGCAACCTTTTCCTTGTAATCCTCTGCTAGATCAGACAAGCGGTGTTCTCGGACACAGGAAAGAAATTCCACTAAACATATCAATCTCCTCCACTTTCCTCCAATATAGGCTCACATGTAATGAAAATGATTCTCCATGTGTAGCATTCCAATACAAATAATTTTATTAAAAACGTAGTAACTCACATATAAAATCTCAATCATCAGTTTCACATATATCAGGGACTTCCGGTCTTGGCCACGACCAAATTTGACGTTGACCCGACTCCTCCCGACGCATTGCATCACAGATCACGTGACTTCATCAAGGGTTTGAGAAAGGGACCCAGCTAGCGGAGGTGACGCTTGCAGAGCAGCCTTGTGTGTCAAGCCAGGGACCAAGCAGGCCAGTGGGGTGAAGCTTGAGAAGTATCTGGAGTGCCAAGCTAGGGACTCAGCAGAGAAATGGGGGTGAAGCTTGAGGAGGATACTACAGTGAAGATTGAAGGAGCTCAAGGGATTCAGTGGCAGTAAATCATCTAGTCTAGTGAGTGAGGCTGGGAGCTCAGTGGGTTGAAGAACTACAAGAAGTGATTGTAGTGGAAGTGAAGGAACTGTTAAACCTTGTGTTAGAAACTGCTAAAGACTGTTATCATAGGAGACAGCATTCCAACACATGCAGATGTGGTGTCTTGTTGGATGCCTTTCCCTGCATGGCTGTCTACCTGTAGAAGTCTAGGAGTCTGCCAAATTAACACTGCAACTGCCTAAGGGTGTCATGGCCCTAACCCCCTCTCCCAAAGTTCTGTTCAAGAGAAATGAAATCTCTTTGCAGTCAAGAAGTGTCTGGCGCCAATTAATCTACTTTACACTACACCCACTATGCTTTACAACCTACTCTATATGGAAGGATGTCAGCAGCTCTTGACTCTGGAGGTTCTCATTAGACTGAAGGAGGCCTGGGACCTTGCTACATTTGGTGCCCAATGTGGGGCCAAGGCGTTATCCTCGGAGCAGTCGTCCATAGCAACCAGCTACAGCTCCATCTGAATTTCGTCTGGCTCCATGGGAAGGTGGTAAGTAACATCTGTACCTCTCATAGACTGTGTTATTGTGCATACTAACAACATGGGGGAGAACTGACCGAGAGGGAACGTCTCATTGCTCATGGGAGAGGATCAGACTGGTCTTTTGACACTTCCAGTGCTGTGAGGGTTAAAACAGATTCCAAAATCGACTTCAATACAGTTTTGTTATGCCGCAGCATGAAGAAGCCGGGCGTGAAAGTTTCCAGAGAGTGTCTGCACCAATTTGTTGGCAGAGGGAGAAGTTCCCGCTCTTCAGAGGAGGATAAGGAAGTGCTGCCACGTGTGCCTCGTTGTGGGTTGAAGTGAAAGATGGCGCAGGTCATAAGCGAGATGGTGGATTGAAAAAAGTACGCTCCAGGTGTTGGTTTCGGTCCAAGCGATGCGAAACCTGTCCTGACTATACACCGAAGGGTAAGCTTGCCCTGTATATGGCTGGAGGCTATGAGGCCTTGGGACTTATCTGTGAGAGATGTTCCAGTCTGGCCACGCATATGAGGCCTTGGATCGTCTGTGGACGTTGCGGAGAGCATCTGTTTGAAGTAGTCTCCCCAACTCAACCTCTGCGGATACTACAGGTTGATTGGGACAAGAATGTCACTGGCAGTGATATCAAGAGCCCACCTGCCATCACCCGAGTCATGCAGGAAGCTGCAACCCCTGCCTCAAGGACTACCTCAGGACCCAGCGCATCGGTTGCCCCTCAAGGCTGCGGTTGGGCCCAACTGCTCACCCTAATGTGTGAGCCACTGGGGAAAAGAGTACCGGAGCTGGGTAAGCCAGCAAGGAGTGAAACCAGTGTGCCTGTATGGGAAGTGATGCCTGTGGCAGTAAAGGGGATAACACAGTTGTGCCAGTTAAAGCAAGCGCCAAGCACAACTATTTCCCGGCCGAAGAGTGTTCTACCATTACAGATTTAGACATTCCGTCTGACGGTCTATCTGAACTATTTTCGTATACCTTGTCGTGCACCGGGAAGTGGAGTGACAGTGATAACGAGCAAATGAGTGATGTGCAAGAAGGTGAAGTTCCCTCTGTTGCTACTGCCAACATGAAAATTAAGCTGTTTCCCAATGCAGCTCCGCTGATAAGTATCACTAGATCCTTTGAGGAGGATTATTGGGCTCAATGGGTCCCCAAAGTTCGCCCTATTATGCCAATGCCTGTAGTCAAGCCAGATCATAAGCCGGTTGGTTGTGGTTGCTGGGTGCTCAGTTCAGTGTGCTTCAGACACACGGGTCCTACCCAGATATGGAGACCATAGGACCCTGCCTCAGCTGTCCAAAGTACAGCGTATCATAATAAAGAAGGTGGCAGAGGAATACGGGTACCTATACCCCTACTTACCCATTCACCTGGAAGAGGAAATCTTGGAGAAAGAAACCCAGTGGGTGGATAAAGCTGTGCGCAGTTTCCTCCGGATCCCTCTCCAGACAGACTTTCTGAAACTGTCACCTAAGGTGGCCGAAAGATACCTCTGTGCTAAAGACCTGGGGCTACGGCCGTAAGATTAATCTGGACAGCGTAATTTTCCGTAGGCCAGACAAGAAGGACACTAAACACTATGTTGTCACCGTAAATGCCAAAGGAGAAGATGTAACACTGCCAGATCCCAGGTGCTACTGGTGAATTTATATCCTTTACCTTGTGGATTACAAATGTGTGTTGTGTGATGTCAAGGACGCTATGCTGAGAGCCACTTTACACTCACATTCAAGTTGTTGCTAGTGGAGAACATTCCAGAGGGCTGTAATGCCAGGATTGTGCTGGACTGAATGCTGCCGGCAGATACAGGGAGTGCCCACCTGAGCCACGATGGCTAGTGATGGAAGTTGTTGGGGTGTTTCACCCTGAAAAGTGACCTGTGATCTTCTGCAGGTTGTTTTTTCTCAAATGATGAAGAAAATCTTCTTAATCCCCGGCTGTCATATGGACAAAATGAGGACTTCCTTGCAAGGTGACCTATGTCCCAAAGTGCGGTGCCTTCACCATGGCCTTGCTGCTTGTTGTCTGAATGCAGCTGTGCCTCTTGTCACCGGAGTTGTCCCTAAAGAAGAAGGGAAACTGCTGGGATGTGTTGTCCACCCTGAGTGAAATTGATGGACTGTGACATGTCATGAAAACTGGGTGTGTAGTTAGTTAGGTAGAATAGGCTGTGGCAAAGGGGCAAATTCTTACCTTCCTTTGAAAAATGGATTCATCCATGCATCAGGATTGTTTACTTGATGAAACCCTAACAAAGTTTGTATTTGATTAGGAAAGGGGGTGGCATTCTGATGATGTATTTAATGCAGAAATCTTGTAGGATGTATTTACACTGCCATGCTGTCTTCGGCTGATGTCACGTACCTGAAGGGAGACTGAAATGATGAGGTTGGCCTCTCTTGTATCTCCAGCCCAGATCTCGCTGAGAGTGGAACAGAAGGAGCCGAGGGACAGGAGGAACACGAGTGCCTGCAGGTGTAGTCCCAGAAACTTGTAGCAGAGGATGAGACCTCAGGAAGGCAGGAGAACCATCAGATTAGGAAGGGCAGCTGTGCACCGTGAGTCAGCTGGGTTTAAAGAGGCACTCTGCTTGGACTGCGGAACTTGAACATCAGGCGATGTAGAGTTTCTGGCAGGCTTGCAGCAGGAAGTCGCATCTGGTCGCAGGACCGTAGTCGCAGACACTCGGATGGCAGTGTCGAGCCAAGCAGGGAACAGGAGCGAGGTTACTAGGATAGCCGGGTTCGGTAGCAGGCGGGCAGTAAGGTACTAAGGCATTAGGCAGAAGCAAGGTCAAATGGGAAGCCCGGATCAGGAACCAGTAATCAGGAATATAACAGAGTCCAGAAGCAGGGTCAAGGAAAGCCAATTCAGCAATGGATATCAAGAAGGATAACAGCAGGATTCAGGGTATCAGGGAACAGCTGAAGACCAGTCAGCATTGATCCGGGCACCCTTTAAATAGGCCGTCTGGCACCAATTGGCACTAGGGATGCGCTCCTGCGTGTGCACGCAGTCCGTCGCGCACGTGAATGCGCATTGGTGCCTATAGGCATCTGCAGTCGCCCGTGAGCGCGCGCATGAGTTCGTGCAGGACGTATTCTAATGGTTCTCTTACATTGCCCCCACCCCATATGGGCAGCCTCTGGATGCCCACTAAGGAACTTTTTTCAGGGTGGAGATGAAGATAGGCTTGAATCAATCGTGGAGCATGCGCATTGGAGGAAGGTTCCCATGAATTATCTTCAGGGCCAAAGCCCTTCCACTTAACGAGGAACTGAGTTTGGCCCCTTCTCTTCCTGCAATCCAGGATAGTTTCAAACTCAAATTCTTAATCTCCTTTGACAAGCAGTATAGCAGGAGGCGCAGGTTCCAGATCAGGAAAAGGATCAGCCACATACCGTTTTAAAAAGGCCACACGAAACACCGGATGAATTCTCAAACTCTCTGGCAAGCTTAGCTCGAAGGCTACAGCAATAATGCTCTTCTTTACTGGAAATGGGCCAATGTACCTTAGTCCTAATTTCTTTGAGGGACAAGCCAGCTTTAGGTTTGTGGTAATACCTTATCCCCAGGTTTCAGGTCTAGATTACCCCTCCTCTTCTTATCATAGAACCTTTTATTACTTGCCTGAGATTTGGTAATAGCTTCTTGCAAGAACTGGTTATTGGCCTCTAGAACTCCAGACGATCCTGTTCTGCTGGTACCGAAGATTCTTGGGGGATATCAGGTAAGAAGGACGGCTAAAACTCGTAGTTTGCAAAGAAAGGTGTTTGTTTGATAGCAGAATGTATTGAGTTATTATAAGCAAACTCCGCTAACGGCAAAAGAGAAGCTGAGTCATCAGGTGCAAAAGAAGAAAAACAACGCAAATATTGTTCCAGAGTCTGGTTCGTTCTCTCCGTTTGACCGTTCGTCTGCGGGTGATAGGCTGATGATAAACATTGTTTAATGCCCAAGACTTCACATAAGGACTTCCAGAATCTGGAAGTAAATTGTACCCCGCGCTCTGAAGTGATGTTAACAGGAATACCGTGTAGACGTCCTACTTCCCTGATGAAAGAAGAGGCAGTTTCTGTAGCGGAAGGTCTACCTTTCAGGGGCACAAAGTGGGCCATCTTGGACAAACGATCCACAATTACGAAAATGGCGGTAAATCCTTCGGACAGAGGTAATTTGACCATAAAGTCCATAGAAATCATGCTGCATAACATATAGTGCCCTGGAAAAGTATTCACCCCCCCTTGGCTTTTTTCGTGTTTTGTTGCCTCACAACCTGGAATTAACATGGATTGTTTGAGGATTTGATTCATTTTATTTACAGAACATGTCCACAACTTTGAAGATGGTGTTCTTTGGGTGATGTGATGTGTTGGGTTTGCGCCAGACATAGCGTTTTCTTTGATGGCCAAAAAGTTATATTTTAGTCTCATCAGACCAGAGCACCTCCATCCATAAACTTTGGGAGTCTCCCACATGCCTTTTCGCAGAAACAGAGAATGTTACAACGACGTCGAGACCGTTCTTGTTTGGACAGAGGAGGTCTAGGAAAGCTGGCGTGTGGAGCCTCCTTGATGTCAGTGGCGTTCTTAGGCATGGCCGCAAAGGAGGTAGATAATGGGGCCTCTGAACGAGCAGGCATCAGATGGAGGTTCCCAGCTCTTTCGGACTGTCTTTAGTGGAGGCGGCGGTCAATCTGTATACAGAGATTAATTAAATCATTCAGGGAGGTGGGTGTTCCCACCCTGGCAAGTTCATCTTTGATAGCTTCAGACAGGCCGAGAAGAAATTGGAAATGTAATGCTGAGTTATTCCACTTGGTATCAGTGCTCCATAATCGAAAGTCCGATACATAATCCTCCATAGGCCTTGAGCCCTGTTGCAAGTGGCTCAGCATGGTTTCAGCAGTCTGGTGACGGAAAGGATCAGCATACAGTTGTGCCATGGCAGTGAAAAAGCAGTTTATTGAAGCCAGGACAGGATCATGTTGCTCCCGAAGCTGGTGCGCCCAGGCCTTGGGTTCCTCCAGTAGCAGAGAGACAAGGAATCCCACCTTCACTTCCTCGGTAGAAAATATGCGAGGCAGAAGAGAAAAATAAAGTTCACATTCTGAAAAGTCCTGAATTTTCTACGGTTCCCAGAAAAATGTTCAGGCAATGGTACTCTGGGCTCCAGAGGACAAGTTCAACATGGGTACAAGTCATGGTTTGAGCATTAGACTAAAGGAGTTATCTTCCACTCCTCCATGACGACATCACAGAGCTTTTGGAGGTTAGAGACTTCCGTTTGAGGATGCCCCACAGATGCTCAATAGGGTTTAGGTCTGGAGACATGCTTGGCCAGTCCATCACCTTTACCCTCAGCTTCTTTAGCAAGGCAGTGGTTGTCTTGCACTTGTATTTGGGTTTGTTATCATGTTGGGAAACTGTTCTGCGGCCCAATCTCCAAAGGGAGGGGATCATGCTCTGCTTCAGTATGTCACAGTACATGTTGGCATTCATGGATCCCTCAATGAACTGTAGTTTCCCAGTGTTGGCAGCACTCATGCAGCCCCAGTCCATGACACTCCCACCACCATGCTTGACTGTAGGCAAGACACACTTGTCTTTGTACTCCCCACCTGGTTGCCGCCACACACGCTTGACACCATCTGAACCACATTAGTTTATCTTAGGCTCATTAGACCACAGGACACGGTTCCAGTAATCCATTTGATGCAGTGTACGGCATATAGTCTGAGCACTGACAGGCTGACTCCCCCACCCCTTCAACCTCTGCAGCAATGCTAACGGCACTCATACATCTATTTCCCAAAGACAACCTCTGGATATGACGCTGAGCACATGCACTCAACTTCTTTGGTCAACCAATAGCGAGGCCTGTTCTGAGTGGAACCTATCCTGTTAAACCGTTGTATGGTCTTGGCCACCATGCTGCAGCTCAGTTTCAGGGTCTTGGCAATCTTCTTATAGCCTAGGCCATTTTTATGTAGAGCAACAATTCTTTTTTTCAGATCCTCAGAGAGTTTTTTGCCATGAGGTGCCATGATTGAACTTCCAGTAACCAGTATGAGAGAGTGAGATCGATAACACCAAATTTAACACACCTGCTCCCCATTCACATCTGAGACCTTGTAACACTAACGAGTCACATGACACCAGGGAGGGAAAATGGCTAATTGGGCCCAATTTGGACATTTTCACTTAGGGGTGTACTCACTTTTGTTGCCAGCGGTTTAGAAATTAATGGCTGCGTGTTGAGTTATTTTGAGGGAACAGCAAATTTGCACTGTTATACAAGATGTACATTCACTACTTTACATTTTAGTAAAATGTAATTTCTTCAGTGTTGTCACATGAAAAGATATAATAAAATATTTACAAAAATGTGAGGGGTGTACTCACTTTTGTGTGATACTGTATATGTATATGTACAAGCTCCAAAACTATACAATTTGCCCTTTTGCTGCCACCTCAATTTTATACATAGGTATCAGAAGTTGGCTTTAAATACATACGTGTAGTTTTGACAAGCCAATTGTCAGCTGTCAAGTGGAAGTTTCCACAGCCTCTCGATGATGCGACTCCCCCTGTGTGATCCCCTATGGGACAACAGAGCCCAGGACCCCCATAATAGGTATCACTGGATAGAGGGGAGCGAGACAAGTGAAGATCTGTTTCCGTTAGCTGATCTCTCCTAATTAGAATGAACATAGAAGTGACGTACATGTCATTTTCCCTTGCCACTGTGGCCAGGGAAGAAGCTAAAAGAGCTTAACGTGCATTCCATTAGCTTCAGTGGAAGGCAGGTGAGACATCAGGGGTCTATTAGACCCTATTTTCTGACCCCAAAGCACCCTCCCCATGTTGAGGGCAAGCAGCCTGGTATGGTTTAGCCTACCAGGCTGTTTGCTCGGATAAGGGTCTGGTATGGATTTTGGGAGGGGCCCCACGCCAATTTTTTTTTAAATTGGCGTGGAGTTCCCCTTAAAATCTATGCCAGACCCAAAGGGCCTGGTATGGATTTGGGGGGGACCCCACGCTATTTTTTTTTTTTTTACATTTTGGCATGGAGTTCCCCTTAAAATCTATACCAGACCCAAAGGGCCTGGTATGGATTTTGGGGGGGACCCCATGCCCCTTTCTTCTTAATTCTGTCATAGGGTTCCCCTTAATCACTTCAATGCACTGTATTATATACTCTGCACTGACTGCACTGTGTATATATAGACGGGCGTGGTGGCAACAGGGGACCCAGCACACCATCTTGCTTCAGGATCGACCAGTTCTTTGCAACCAACTTCAATTTGAGAAGTTGGTTGCAAAGAACTGGTCGATCCTGAAGCAAGATCGTGTGCTGGGTCCCCTGTTGCCACCACGCCCGTCTTTTATTTACAAAAAAGCCCCGTCCTTAAGGGACCGTCTAGCACCTGGAGTGGTAGATCCCCCCATACAAACAGATAATAGATTGTTCTCCTTTCTCTCAAGTTTCTATACCTGTGGGCGTTGCACAGCCTGCAGACATTCCAAATGCAACAATAAAAAACGAAAACAGTTTACTGCTACTTCCACTGGCAAGGAATATAAAATTGACCAATTGATCACAGCTGGGGTCATCTACATGTTGGAGTGTGGATGTGGCCTCCAATACATCGGAAGGACCTCTAGGCCCCTCCATGTTCGTCTAGGTGAACACATCAATAACATTAAAAAAGGATTAAAAACACATAATGTCTCCAAACATTTCAAGTTAGTACATGGTCAAAACCCCAGAGGATTGAAATTCTGGGGTATCGAAAAGGTCAATAAACATTGGAGGGGAGGAAATTTTCTTCGCCAACTTAGTCGTAGGGAATCCCATTGGATTCACGAGACCAAGGTTCTTTTACCTAGAGGCTTGAACGTCGAGTTTGACGTCAATTGTATTATTTCTGACCGATAATTTTTGGGTTTTATGTTTGAGTATAATTATGTCTATATTTTTTATCCATTATTTTCGTGCAATTTACCAGGATGTTCCATGGAATCGAGCTAGTACGCGGGTTGTTTCACAAAATTACATATCCTATATGGAAGTCTTTTTATATATACATTGTTTATTGCCATTTTTAGTGATATAATATTCACTGAGTAAATATGGGTTTAGTTTTGTGTGTTTACACCAGTGTTAACAGTGACCCTTTTGCTGTTCTGTCATATGATCCATTACCTTCGTTTCCGCAATTGGGTTACCATGGTGTTTAGTATACACTAAAGCCCATTGGCTGTTCTGATCAGCTGAGGTATACTTATAGCGGGTGGATCACGTCATGCCGTCACTGCTGAAGAAGTCCCGCCCATTACAAGGGACGTAACGCGTACGGAACACATCACGTGACTTGGATCGTGACGTCACCCGCGTCTATGCTCGCTGATCTCCGTGGATCATTCTATAAGGCTTTTTAACCTCCGCACTGAGGCACAGTGCTTCGTTTGTAAGTTTTTCTACTATTATTACATTAAAACTTTTATGCAACATACAGAGAGCACTAGATGTTCTTTACTTTGTTCCATGTGATCTCTGCGAGCTCCACAAGGTTTGATATCTGACTGGCCACAAGTGTACCGGCTCCTATTATAACTCCCTGTGAGGAAAATGCTGTCTATGACCTGACTGATTCACTCAGGGGTCCATCAGCTGAGGTGAGCGGCTAGTGTTATCATTGGTGGAGGTTTCATCTCACTTCAGTCACTCATCTTGTGTGGATGTCACTCGCACTATTGGATTATCAATTGGAAATTCTTCAATATGGACATTTTCTATTATCATTAATATTATTGCTTTTATGATTAAATTTTTATGTGCTGTACTGCTTTTTATGAATAGAATATATATATATATATATATATATATATATATATATATATATATATATACACAGGCAGGTCCCTAGTTACAAACATCCGACTTACCAACGACTCCTACTTACAAATGGAGAGAGACAACAGGAAGTGAGAGGAAATCTATCCCTAGGAAGGGAAATTCACTCCTTTAAGAGTTATTATGGGAAAAAGGTGTCTCCACTGATGCTTTCACCAATCCTTGTTTCCTCAACAACCCAAAATTTTCAAAATCCAATTGTCATTGGGACAGAAAGTGAGGTGAAATCTTCTGAACAGGGGCACAGACAGCAAAACAAATGTTACAGGGTGTGTACCCTTCCCTATGCTATCCAATTAGCTTAAAAATAGTTTTTTTGGCTGGAGCTGCACTTAAAAAAATGTACCTGATCCGACTTACAAACAGATTCAGCTTAAGAACAAACCTACAGACCCTATCTTGTTTGTAACCCGGTGATCACCTGTATATATACTTAACAGTATATATATATTAATACGTTGCCTGCGCTGTATTTATATTCTACACTGACTGCACTGTATATATACTGTATATACGGTATATATATATATATATATATATATATATATATATTAAACTGCCTGCATGCCACTAACTAACCTGCCTAATCTAGCTCATGTTCTCTCAATCTCCTCCACGTAACACACTACACAGGGCCGCCGTGTAAGCAGCATTATATAGTGTGGGACTTAGCCCCCTGAGCCATGATTGGCCAAAGGCACCCTGCCTTTGGCCAGTCATGGCTCTCTCAGCAGATTGCGCTGTGACTCAGCAGATCGCGCTGTGATTGGCCAAAGCATGCAGGTCAGGTGCATGCTTTGGCCAATCAGCAGCCGTCAATGCACTGCAATCTTGCAGTGCATTATGGGGCTGCTCCGCGGAACGCCCCATATGTTCGGTTCGTCTGCGGACAAACAAACATCAGGGCCATCCCTACATGTTACATGCTGTACAATAATGTAGCACTACCCCTGTAGGAGTTGCTGATGTCAGGGTTCCCCACTGCTGCACAGCCAGTCACACAGCATTAGGAGTGAGCAGCATATCACAGAACATTCTGCTCCTTGTGGCCACTGATCCCAGTTCCACTGCTTGTAGAAGCCGCTAGCCCGCCTGGCTGCCAACTGCCGCACCTGGCTGCTTTCTTCTTCCTAGTCCTTCTTGCTGACGTGCACATGGAGCTTCCCTGGGGCAAGGTTTGATGAAGACTTGGCTCACTGCTGTTACAGCTTACAGCTCTCCCCTTGTCTGCCCCTGCACCATGCTAATCTACTCACTGTCTCTCCTTGCTCTCTCCAGCTTGAATCCCTCCAACTTCTGGTGGAATCCTTCCAGGTCAGCCTCCTGAGCTCCAGCCCGAGGTAACCCCCCCAGGGGCATCCTAATAGCATCATGGGCCCCTGGGCAAAGTAATGCTCTGTGGCCCCTACAATGGATGAGTGAAAGTAAAAAGACATCAAGTAGGTAGGAGGCAGACAAGCAGAGCTTCCCCTTTTGAGTGGAGCTCCGCATTAACTACATGAACAATCATTCTGTACAGCAAAGAAACAGTGGGGAAATACTACATACATAAAGTAACAAAGCTGTCCTGTGCATATAATATATCTGCTAGATTGATGCCTCCCCAGCTATTTGGCCCCTCTACACCCTAGATATCGCCCCAGCACTCTGACCCCTCTACACCCTAGATATCCCCTAGCACTCTGACCCCTCTACACCCCAGATTTCCCCCCAGCACTCTGACCCCTCAACACCCCAGATAACCCCCAGCACTCTGAACCCTCTACAGCCCAGATATCCCCCTAGCACTCTGACCCCTCTACATCTCAGATATCCCCCCGGCACTCTGACCCCTCCACACCCTAGATATCCCCCCAGCACTCTGACCCATCTACACCCCAGATATCCCCCCAGCACTCTGACACCTCTACATCCCAGATATCCCCACAGCACTCTGACCCCTCTACACCCCAGATATTCCCCCAGTACTCTGACCCCTCTACATGCTAGATATCCCCCCAGCACTCTGACCCCTCTACACCACAGATATCCCCCCAGCACTCTGACCCCTCTACACCCCAGATATCCTCCTAGCACTCTGACCCCTCTACACTCTAGGTATCCCCCCAGCACTCTGACCCATCTACATCTCAGATATCCCCCAACACTCTGACCCCTCTACACCCAGATATCCCCTCAGCACTCTGATCCCTCTACACCCCAGATACCTCCCCCCAGCACTCTGACCCCTCTACATCCCAGATATCCCCTCCAGCACTTTGACCCCTCTACATCCTAGATATCCCCCCAGCACTCTAACCCCTATTCATCCCAGATATCCCCCAGCACTCTGACCCCTCTACACCCCAGATATTCCCCCAGCACTCTGACCCCTCTACATTCTAGATATCCCCCCAGCACTCTGACCCTTCTACACCCCAGATATCCCCCCAGCACTCTGACCCCTCTACACCCCAGATATCCTCCTAGCACTCTGAACCCTCTACACCCTAGGTATACCTCCAGCACTCTGACCCCTCTACATCCCAGATATCCCCCCAGCACTCTGACCCCTCTACACCCAAGATATCCCCTCAGCACTCTGATCCCTCTACACCCCAGAT
Organism: Aquarana catesbeiana; assembly: GCF_042186555.1. Lineage (NCBI taxonomy): Eukaryota > Metazoa > Chordata > Amphibia > Anura > Ranidae > Aquarana > Aquarana catesbeiana. Next base: position 122,751,615 of record NC_133326.1, read on the forward strand.
ATCCGCCCAGCACTCTGACCCATCTACATCCCAGATATCCCCCCAGCACTCTGACCCCTCTACACCACAGATATCCCCCCAGCACTCTGACCCCGTTACACCCCAGATACCCCCCAGCCCTCTGACCCCTCTACACCCCAGATATCCCCCCAGCACTCTGACCCCTCTACACCCCAGATATCCCCCCCAGCACTCTGACCCCTTTACACCCTAGATATCCTCCCAGCACTCTGACCCCTCTACACCCTAGATATTCCCCCCAGCACTGTTACCATATACCATAAGATACCCCTTATATTGTGACCCCACTACATCCCTGATGACATTGTTGCTTCTTTACATTCCTGATACCTCTAGCATTATAGTCACCCACGCTACCCCAAGCATTGCTACCCCCTATACACCCCAGATCCCCCCTTTAGCATTGTTTTCCCTCATACACCCTTGATATTCCCCAGCACCATTATTCCATCCATGGAGTACCCCCTTTTCCAGTGGAGATACAGTGCATGTAAACTTTTGGCTATGTGCCCACCTCCAGCACTGGACTCACCTATAGCAATCAAGCAGGCAGAAGGAGGGGCAAAGGAGGGAGCATCCCTATGGGCATTCCAAGCACTTCGGTCAGCTGGGCTCACCATGACACTATCCACAATGCTTCTTCAGTAGGAGGGCTGTCAGTGCTGCCGACTCAGCAGCTCCCACTCCAGCTCCTACCCCGCAGCCTCCGAGTCCCGAGCATTCAAGCTGCATGGGGCGGGGCAGAGCATCACTGGAGCTCCTGCCCTGCCCTTCCCTGCTAGCTGTGACATAATAGGTATCGTTCTGCACAGCACGGTGCACCGCTGCCAGCCTGTGTCCCCTGTGTATCCATCACTCTCAGTGCCATCATGGGGCCCCAATTTTGGGGCAGCATGGGCTCAAGGACCAACTGCTTTGGGGAAAGTGCAGGGCCCCCCCATGCAGCTGGGGCCCTTAGGCAGTGCCCAGGTATGCCCACTCATTAAGACGCCCCGCTAAGGGGTCCCTCAAGGGCTGCCGACAGCCTCTCTCAGCACTGCTTCTCCATCTTTCACCCAACTCCACCTGCTGCCATGGCTCATATCTATTAAAGGACTTCTTTAGCTCCCTGCCAGGCCCCCAAGGGGTTGGCTAAAGGCTCCCAAACATTCAAGAAAACCCCTCATAGCTCCCGCCCACTATTTTCTAGAATGTTCTTCAACATTTTAGAAACAAGGGGAGGCATCAGAGAGCTGCCAGGTTGAGTCATCCAACCCTGGCCTCTAATAACCCTGACCCAGATTCAGTAACTCAGGTTTAGCCCTGGGACAAACTATAGTTTAACTCTCACTTCTAGTAGCACACACTTCAATAATATCAGTCCCTGTCTTCAAGAACTTAAATCTAGGTCTCTACCGTACATGTGAACATGAGAACCTATTTAGGCAGGAGCCAATTAACCTACCATTTTGTCCTTGGAGTGTGAAAGAAAACCAAAGTACCCAAAAAAACCAATGCAAGCACAGGGAGAAAATGCAAACTCCATGTAGATAGTGTACTGGCAGAATTAAAACCAATGACCCCAATGCTGCAAAAGCAGAAGTGATAACCATGAAGCCATTGTATTGCCCATTATTCTGCTCTCTCCTACTGTTTGTGTGAGGGATGACAGAGACTGATACCAAGATGTTTTCAGGTACTTATACTCTATGCAAATAAAAATACATTTAATAATTTAATGAATCCATAATTGTGTTAACTGGTGCTTTTTATAGCTGCCTGGAATTCAGCTTGAAAAACAGATCGATTATCATATTAAATCAAATACCAAGAAGTTTTAAATGTATATAAAATGCATACCTCCTTAACAAAAATCAATTTTTATAAGGTGGACAAGATCAAATCTGGTTGAGAAACGTGATTGATGTGGTATGTCTAGATTTTGCAAAAGCATTTTATACTTGTCCTTATAACAGCCTGGTACAGGCTTTCATCATGTAAGGATTCTTCTAATTATTATTATTTTTATACAGGATTTATATAGCGCCAACAGTTTGCGCAGCGCTTTACAACATGAGGGCAGATAGTACACTTACAATACAAATCAATACAGGAGGGATCAGAGGGCCCTGCTCGTTAGAGCTTACAATCTAGAAGGGAGGGTCAAGTGGAAACAAAAGGTAATAACTGTGGGGGGTGAGCTGATGGAGAAAATGAAAAAACAGTTGTTAGGTGTGGGTAGGGTAGGCTTCTCTGAAGAGAAGGGTTTTCAGGGATCGTCTAAAAGCTAACAGAGTAGGAGATAAGCGGACAGATTGGGGTAGGGCATTCCATAGGATTGGAGAGGCTTTGGAAAAGTCCTGGAGGCGAGCATGGGAGGAGGTGACGAGGGAGATAGAGAGCAGAAGGTCTTGAGAGGAACAAAGAGAACAAGTAGGTTGGTATTTAGAGACTAGGCTAGTGATGTAGCTGGGGGCTAAATTGTGGATGGCTTTGTACATAGTTGTTAGTATTTTTAATTTAATTCTGTGTCCGAGCGGAAGCCAGTGGATTGACATAGAGGGGTAGCAGAGACAGAGCGATTGGTAAGGTGGATGAGTCTGGCAGCAGGATTCATGATGGATTGAAGAGGTGGTAGACTAAGTAGAGGTAAGTCAATGAGAAGGGAGTTGCAGTAGTCAAGGCAAAAGATGACCAGTGAGTGAATTAAGAGCTTTGTTGTGTCATTGGTTAGAACGGAATGGAGATGTTGCGGAGGTTGAGGTGGCAGGATTTGGACAGTGATTGGACGTGGTGCTTAAAGGAGAGTTCAGAGTCCGGGACTACACCTAGAACCTTGGCATGTGGGAATGGGCTTATAGTTGTGCCATCAATTTTGACAGAGAGATCAGGGGAAGGGGCATATGGGGGAGGAAATATTATAAGTTTGGTTTTGGATAGATTGAGTTTGAGGAAGTGGTGTGACATCCAGACTGATATATCTGAAAGTAAATTAGTGATACGTGAGGAGACAGAGGAAGTGAGCTGAGGGGTAGATAAATAGATTTGGGTGTCCCCAGCGTAGAAGTGGTATTGGAAGCGATGGGAGGCTATCAGCTGACCCAGGGAGGAGGTGTAGATTGAAAATAGGGGAGGTCCAAGAGCAGAAATTTGGGGGACCCCAACCGAGAAAGGAAGAGGAGAGGAGGAAGTGGAGTTGTAAGAAACGCTAAAGGTGCGGTTGGATAAGTAGGAAGAGAACCAGCGAAGAGTACAGTCACGGAGACCAAAGGCGTGGAGTTTTTTGAGGAGGAGGGGGTGGTCAACCGTATCAAAGGCAGCAGAGAGATCCAGGATTGGGAGTACAGAATAGTGTCAATTGGTTTTGGCCGTTAGTAGATCGTTTGTTAGTTTTAGTTGAGCAGTTTCTGTGGAGAGTTGAGGACAAAATCCAGACTGAAGGGGCTCAAGAAGGTTATTATCAGCGAGGTGGACGCTCAGACGGTTGTAGACCAGACGCTCGAGGAGTTTGGATAAGAAGGGGAGCAAGGAGATGGGGCGTAGGTTGTTAAGATTGGATGGGTCCAGTGAGGGCTTTTTAAGTATGGGTCTGACAGGTGCATGTTTTAGAGGGTTGGGGAAGATGCCAGAAGAGAGGGAGAGATTGAAGATGTGGGTTAGAGAGTGTAACATAGAGCCAGAGGGTGAACGTAGCATTTGTGAGGGAACAGGATCCAGAGGGCAGGTGGTAACGTGGACATTAGCAAGTAGTTTAGCAACCTCGTCTATAGTGGTGGGGTTGAAAGAGGGAAGTAATGATTGTATCTGTGGGCATGCAGTGTAATGCGTGGAGGGTCAGTAGAGATCTCCTCGCGAATTGTATCAGTCTTCTCATACAAAATATTGAAGTGATTGGCGATCTCCTGGGCAGTGAGTGAGTTGGCGGGTGGAGGCGGTGGAGGACGAAGTAGAAAGTTGAAGGTAGAGAAGAGTTGACGGGGACAGGATGATAAGTTGCTAATGAGAGTGATAAAATAGGTCTGCCTGGTCTGTGAGGAGGCTGAAATTTTTGGAGGGCAGATTTATATTGGTTGAAATCTTTCTGAGACTTAGTCTTACACCACAGGCGCTCATGAGCACAACTACGTTTTTTCAGACTTCTAGTATCATCTGTTTGCCAAGGTTGAAGGGGTCGGGGCCTGATTTTGTGTGTAGTGGGGGGGGCCAGTGAGTCCAGTGAGGCTAGAAGTGAGGCATTGTAGACAGAAGTGGCTAGGTTGGTGCAGGATAGGGGTGAGATTTTGTCTTAGAGGTTGTCGATAGCAGAGTAGAGAAGAGAAGGGTTGAGATGACGTAGGTTTCTGCGGGGAACTTTTAGGCAGTTGGAGGGAGAGGAGGTGGAGGAGAGGGAGAGAGTGAAACTAATAAGGTGGTGATCAGAGAGAGGGAATGGATATTTAGAGAGGTTGCATGGAGTGCAAAGGTGAGAGAAAACGAGGTCAAGGGTATTGCCTTCGGAGTGAGTAGGAGCGTGTATCCACTGCTTCGGGTCAAAGGAGGATGTTAGGCTGAGAAGTTTGTAAGTGGCAGGAGTGTTAGTATTAATAGGGATGTTGAAGTCCCCGAGAATGATTGTGGGGATTTCAGAAGAAAGAAAGTAGGGTAGCCAGGCAGAGAAGTCATCAAGAAAGGTTGATACTGGTCCAGGGGGCCTGTAGATCACAGCTATCCTTAGAGAAACTGTCACTCTCCTCTTTAGAAGCACACTGCATTTGTCTTTTCACTCCAGTTTCTCTATGGATAGCTGTGATCTACAGCCCCCCTGGACCAGTATCAACCTTTCTTGATGACTTCTCTGCCTGGCTACCCTACTTTCTTTCTTCTGAAATCCCCACAATCAGTGAGGGTGATATATATATGCTGTGGGGGGGGGGGGGAGAAGAGGGGTGAATGAGAGATAGTTTAAGGATAGAGGACAGAGCTGTCAAAAGAAGTGGTAGAGAGTGCATGTTACAAGGAAAAAGAGGTGAAGGGGTAAACAAGATCACCTGATGTCTGTGTGGTGTTTTTCAAAGTATTTTCTTGTGTTCATTTGCTTTGTGCATTCGCTGAAGTGCAGAGTCAGAAGTGCTCCCACTTATAGAAAAAGCCCCACTTTGAGAAAGGGCCCCAGTTGCAAATGTGCCCCCTGCAAATGCTTCCCCCAAAAGAAGCTACTATAGTGATAGGGGTGGATGGTGGATGAATTTCAATTAGCAGTCAAGAGATAATAAAGGTTGGCTGGTTAACAGGGCAAAATTCTTACTTCAGAAACAGACTAGCAAGAGGGCACTAAAGTTAAGGGGCCATATTTCTGGGTAAGACAAGGGAGATAATAAAGCATTGTAATGTAGACAGGTCTACAGACAGATAGCAAAAATAAAATACCAGCAATTATTAAAGACACATAAGCAAAGCAGATAGCAGTGTTTCAGTTTTTGGGTGGAGATGGTTCAGTTAGCACATGCCAGCAATTATTGAAGACACATAAGCAAAGCAGATAGCAGTGTTTCAGTTTTTGGGTGGAGATGGTTCAGTTAGCACATGCCAGCAATTATTAAAGACACATAAGCAAAGCAGATAGCAGTATTTCAGTTTTTGGGTGGAGATGGTTCAGTTAGCACATGCCAGCAATTATTAAAGACGCATAAGCAAAGCAGATAGCAGTGTTTCAGTTTTTGGGTGGAGATGGTTCAGTTAGCACATACCAGCAATTATTAAAGACACATAATAAGCAAAGCAGATAGCAGTGTTTCAGTTTTTGGGTGGAGATGGTTCAGTTAGCACATACCTGTAGAAAGAGAGGAGAGATTTACAGATGAGACAATCAGATAATGATGAGTGCAAAGTCAGAAGTGCTCCCACTTATAGAAAAAGCCCCACTTTGAGAACGAGCCCCAGTTGCAAATGTGCCCCCTGCCAAGGATGTATGGATGAAGAATGTACTGTATATATCTCGTTAATAAAACACTGTCAGCTTGCTGATATTGGAAAAAGTGTCATTGTCCAAAATCCATTTATACTCATTTTCCACTTTATCCTTTATTGCAGCCAACACTAAAATTCCCAGTGTTAGGCCTCTTTCACACTACGGATAGCGGGAACTTTCATTTTCACTTGCGATTTTGTTTCAGGATTCTCATGCGAAAATGCATGTCATGGATAGGAAAGCCTATTAACTTGAATGGTGTGTGCGATTGTCATTTCGAAGAAGCTCAGGGACCAAATTTTTGCCCTGAGCCAGGAGTGATTTTGTACTTGCAGTTTCCCGCAATGCTTGAGCGCTTTGTCACTTGACAACTGTGGCAAATTCGTGCCACATTTGGGGTGCCATTCAAAATGAATGACACCCAAGACACGTCATGCATTTTGCCATGGTTTCAAATCGCCCATATGTGAACGGGGCCTTAAAGTGACCCAGCACAGAGTGGCTTTGTATGTGAATGTATTCATATAAAGTAATGAAAGAATATACTTACCTTTCTTGCAGCTCATTTGTTGAAAATCTGCCTCTTTGCTGCTCTCCAACATTTACAAGTATTTGACTGGTCGAGTGGTTCGAATACCCGCTTCACCCAACTTTTGGTGTGGCTCTTTCTGCTGACTAGTATAAGTCAGCAGAAAGTATAACCTGGGATTCTGGAATACTTACATCAGCTAGTGAACAACAAAGAGGCTGTGTTTCAACAAATGGGCTGCCAGAATGGTAAGTATATTTTCCTATGATTTATGAATATATATGAACGTGGAAACAGCCATGTTTACTTATTACATACTGTATTCAAGCTCTATTTCCTGTTTTGCACTACTACGCAATATAGTAGCAAATAAACTGTGCACTTTGCAAGTGCAGTTGCACTCATCATCCCCAGAGCTTAGTGAATGTGGTAAAGTTTCACTTTGTAAAAAATACCCAATCAGGTGTAAGGAAAATACAAAACAGCATTTTTGCTTGTACAGTGTCTTGAAAAAGTATTCATACCCTTTGAAATTTTCCACATTTTGTCATGTTACAACCAAAAACGCAAATGTATTTTATTGGGATTTTATGTGATAGACCAACACAAAGTGGCACATAATTGTGAAGTGGAAGGAAAATGATAAATGGTTTTCACATTTTTTTTACAATTAAATATCTGAAAAGTGTGGCGTGCATTTGTATTCTGTCCCCTGAATCAATACTTTGTAGAACCACCGTTTGCTGCAATTACAAGTTTTTTTGTGTATTTCTCTACCAGATTTACACATCTAGAGAGTGACATTTTTGCCCATTCTTCTTTGCAAAATAGCTCAAGCTCTGTCAGATTGGATGGAGAGCGTCTGTGAACAGCAATTTTCAAGTCTTGTTGCAGATTCCCAATTGGATTTAGGTCTGGACTTTAATTGGGCCATTCTAACACATGAATATGCTTCGATTTAAACCATTCCATTGTAGTTCTGGCTGTATGTTTAGGGTCGTTGTCCTGCTGGAAGGTGAACTTCCGACCCAGTCTCAAGTCTTTTGCAGACAGGTTTTTTTCTAAGATTGCCCTGTATTTGGCTCTATCCATCTTTCCATCAACTCTGACCAGCTTCTCTGTCCCTGCTGAAGAAAAACATTTCCACAACATGATGCTGCCACCACCATGTTTCATGGTGGGGATGGTTTGTTCAGGGTGATGTACAGTGTTTGCTTTCCTTCACTCGTAGCGTTTTGCTTTTAGGTCAAAAAGTTCAATTTTGGTCTCATCTAACCAAAGCACCTTCTTCCACATGTTTGCTGTGTCCCCCACATGGCTTCTTGCACACTGAAAATGTGACTTCATATTTCTTATTTCTTATAAGAAATATGAAATATGCGATGCATACTAGCACATTATGGCTTTACCTTGCAGGGAGAAAAAAAAAACACTTTAAGTGAACTGTGCAAGGATGCATTTGTCCCCCCTGCCTAGTTTGCACTCACACTGGATTGTAAGGAAGTGGTCCCGGAGCACATACAAGTGTTCCTGGGCATACTCATCTGTTAACCAGGCCAGCAATCCCCATTTCATTACATAGTTCTCTATGGAGAAAACTGTACTCTGTTCCAAGTGGTCCCAGGCGCGGTTTGATTAACCGGTGCCAAGCATTGTCTGGAGCACTCACACTACACAAACAAACCAATCCAAGGGTCTGAACCGCACCCAAGACCAGTTCAAAGTGCTAGTGTGAGTGCAACTAAGATTCCATTCCAGTGGTGGCTGGTGCTCAAAATTTTTAGGGGAGCGCAAACAAACTGAAAAATTCTGAAAAATACTTTAAAAAAAAACATCTATTGCAGCCTCACTGTGCCTGTGCGAAATCCAGCCACTTTGCCCATCAAATGCAGCCACTGTGCCATCAATTGCAGCCACTGTGCCCAGCAAATGTAGCCACTGTGCCCAGCAAATGCAGTCACTGTGCCAATCATATGCAGCCACTGTGCCCATCAAATACAGCCACTTTGCCATCAAATGCAGCCACTGTGCCCATCATATGCAGCCACTGTGCCCACCAAATACAGCCACTGTGCCCATCATATGCAGCCACTGTGCCCACCAAATAAAGCCACTGTGCCTACCAAATACAGCCACTGTGCCCATCATATGCAGCCACTGTGCCCATCAAATAAAGCCACTGTGCCCATCATGTGCAGCCACTGTGCCCACCAAATACAGCTACTGTGCCCATCATATACAGTCACTGTGCCCATCATGTGCAGCCACTGTGCCCACCAAATACAGCCACTGTGCCCATCAAATGCAGCCAGGCGCGTCCCCCGGCTGTCACTTTAACCAACCCCCCCGCAGCTGGTCTGGCGGCACTTACCACTCGTGTGGCTGGGCTCTGCTCCTCTCCTGGAGTGACGGGCTCTCCTCCTCTTCTTCTGCAGTGGCAGGAAGCAACGACTCCTGTGTACGCTCGGCTCCTCAGGCTTGCTCCGCCGCGCCGTGTCTCCTCTTCCGCCAAAGCGTTAGGCATCCAATAGGATCGCCTAATGCTTTGGCCATTCGGGGGACAGGTCTCACTGACCTGCCTCCTGATTGGCAGGGAGGAACGTTAATGTGAAAATAGCGAAAATTAATTCGCTATGTCACACAACAGGGTGGGATCTGGACGCAGTGCTCTGCGCTCCAAGCCCACCCCATTCTGAAGCCTATTAGAGCCTCTGGCTCTAATCCCATGCTTCAAAATACACGCCCCCCGCCTATCCCCGCCATAGTATTTCATGTGTCCGGCGTCCTGAAAGGGGCCAGGCACATGAATAGGACAAACAATGCCCGGTGCTCTAGGCACAGCATACCCCTCGGGATTTTGAGAACAGACCAGGAAGGTATATAAAAAATTCCTTTATTGTTTAACAAAATAATTATACAATAGAAAAAATGAAATCTAAAATCAATGGTAATAATACAAAATAGCAAGCATTGTGGTCACTGCCCTGTGAAACAGTAGCCGGCTAATATAAGTAGCTGCATAGAATGACGCCTGACATGTTTCAGACTAGGGTCCTTCTTCAAAGGCTTTGTGTCATCTATAGCATATATATTCTATAATGTAAACATAGTACACATACCACACATTGCATTCTGTAGGTAGTGGCCAAATGTGACCCATTCAAGAAAGAAAGGCACATCATCCAGAGACACCGCCCCTTGTGATGTCACCACCCCATCAAGGGGCAGGGTCTCTGGATGGCATGACCAGATGGCCACGCCCCATGGTTTTTAAGTAATGGCACACACTGGAGCTAACACAAGAGCAAGAGCTAGCGTCGGGAGAAGAACTGGAGGAAGAACCGGAAGAGGAAGAAGACCGAGGAGAGAGAAGAACAAGAAGAAGAACCGGCAGAGGAAGAAGATATCAGCGTAGCAAGAGGAACTGGAGGAAGAACCAGAGGAAGAAGTGATCAGCGCAGCAAGAAGAACCGAAGGAAGAAGACATCACCGGAGAGAGAAGAACTGGGGGGAGAAGAAATCGGAGGGAGAAGACATGCTGGAGCTACTTTAATAAAGGACTTTGTCAAAAATATGTGTACTGGTTTTATTTATTTTTAACACTTTTTTGGGTGAATGGGTAGGAGTACCCTCTACTCATTAACATAGATTGGGGGGACATGATCTGGGGGCCCGGGGCTTCCAGATTCCGATGAGTCCCCTGCCCGGAGACCCCCACAACCACCACCCAGGGTTGTCGGGAAGAGGCTCCTTGTTCTGCATGCTCGGATAAGGTCTGGTATAGATTTTGGGGGGGCCCACGCTGTTTTTTTTTATTTTGGCATGGGGGTTCCCCTTAAAATTTACACCAGACAGAAGGGCCTGATATTGTTGGATCAAAGTCGGATCCCATTCATTGAAGTCGCACGGACGTCGGACATGAAGTCGTAGGGCAAAGTCGGAGCGGAAGTCGTCTGACTTTCATGTTAGTAAATCTCCCCTGTCTTGTTTTTCATAATTAATAAAAAAATTTACTTTTAAAAGCAAATAAACCTCTTGCAGTTCTTTTATTATAATGAACAGAAGTAATTGTAATTAGTGGTGCAGACACTAGCATTCAAATAACACACTATGGGGGAGATTTACTAAAACTGGAGTGTGCAAAACCTTGTAAAGCTCTACATAGTAACCAATCAGCTGGTTTTATTGTCAAAGCTTGATTGAACAAGCTTAGGTTTAATGGCTGATTGGCTATCATGCATAGCTGTACCAGATTCGGAGTGCTCTAGTTTTGTTAAATCTCCCCCTGAGTGACCATACAGGTGTAAGAGAACAGTCACAGTATTGCAACAATAGTACACTCAGTAAGGGACATTATTACAGGCACAGATTACTCAGCAATGAACAGTTTAGTGTTGCTCCCATCCAGCAGAAGACTGATTTACCAGAGGATGGCTTCTGCTGCAGGGGTGGCGGCAGGTGATAAATAGTAGCGACACACTATTACGCTGAAGACCTAGAAAGGGTATATGCACCGCTCAGGCTCAGGGGATGGAGCCCGTACTGTCTCCTACAAGAGTTCAAGAGACAAAGTGGTAGCCCCTGGAAGTCGCACATCTAAGGTGTTCTAGAGAGGTGAATGGAGTGGTAACCTCAGCCTGTACTCCAACCAGGCCACGCCCCGAACACGGTTCACTCCTCCCCCAGAGCTTAGTCATGGGGATGCGTTTGGGGCGTGGCCTGGTTGGAGTCCAGGCTGAGGTTGCCACTCTATTCACATCTCTAACACACCTTAGATGTGCGACTTCCAGGGGCTACAACTTTGTCTCTATTCTGCTGAAGAGATACCCTATTTATTAAAGGACTAGACCATGTTTACTTTCAAAGTGCATTTTCACCTGTCTGACTAAATGAGATGACAAAAGTTAAAATTTATTTAGGAAGGAATACCCAATTATGTGCAAGGAAAAAACAGGATTTCTGTTTGCACATTAGACGACCGAAGTCAGCACAACTTCACCTAATTCACTAAGCCAAGTAAAATTCCCTTTACAAAGTGGAATATAACCTAGCTTGGTGAATGAGGTAAAAGTATGCTGACTTCAATGATCCAATCAGTGTATATTTTTCTCTTTTCCTTGCACATGATTGGGTATTTCTTGCAAAGTGACACTTTGAAAGAGAACATGCTCTAATTCAGGGGTAGGCAACTCCCTGCATGGGTGCCACAAGTGGCACACAAAGCCTCTTTTGCCGACACTCGACTCCCTCCCCATCAGCAGAGCAGCGCAGGGAAGTGTCAGTGAGACACTAATGCATTCCAATCTCAGAATTGCCCACCCTGCACTGAGGGGGAGGCACTGTGCCCCCACACATTGTAAAAAATGGGAAACATTGTTTGGTTCTCTAACTTTGCTGTAGCTGTGAACGTCAGCTTTTGTGATGGGGAAGAGATTGGGTGCAGTTCTGCTAGGGGGGTGGTCCCTGTTTCCAGGAGGAGGACTGTAATTGGCCACTGCTAAAGCCAATCACAGTCCTGCTAGCCCCGGCCACCAACTGGAGGAAGATGACTCGCTTGGTTGCCACTACCAGTCTCAGAAAGAAGGGATTACCAGGGGCATTGCTAGGTCTGCAAAAGATCTGGGGCTAGAGCCCATAGCAGTGATCACCAACCTTTTTGCAGGCCCGTGGGGGGGCGGGCACGTCGGTGGTAAGCCATATTTTTCTGGTGTTGGCGCTTCAATTATCATGGCACCATGGTTGATATGGTGTCAGGGTGATTGGAGCACATTGTTTCTATTGTTACATTCTAATATATAATGAAGTGGTTCAACTCACCATAATGCAGAATCAGTTGGAGCCCTGGGCATGTCACTTGCCCTATCTCCTGCCACCAGATGCAGCATGTCCCTTGCCACTGTCACCTGTCACCAGATGTAGCGTGTTACTTGCCACTGTCACCTGCCCCCAGATGTGGATTGTCGCTTGCCACGTCACCTGCCACCATTTGCAGGTTGCCACATCTCCTGCCACCATTTGCAGGTTGCCACATCTCCTGCCACCATTTACAGAATGTCACTTGTCACATCACTGGCCACCAAATGTGGGTTGTCACTTGCTACGTCACCGGCCACCAGATGTGGGTTGTCACTTGCCAACTGATGTGGATTGTCACTTGCCATGCCAGCCAGTGCCACCAAATGTGCATTGACGCTGAATTGCTGGCAGCACTGGTCCATTTAGTGAGGGCAGGAGAGCTGTGATGCGGGGCAGGCAGTGAGAGATGATGTCATCCCGCTGCTCCCCGCTGCACCTCTGACATTGAAGCATAGGGGTCTGGCTGCAAAGTGGAGCTCCACCGATGACAGGAAGCACGTGACCTCGACTCCACCGCGATGTGAGAGTGGAAGAGCGCTGATGTGTGGAGGGCAGTGAGAGATGATGTCACCTCTCTGCTCCCCGCCACACCTTGCTCCCACATTAAAGAGACCCGACTGTCAAGAACGCTGATGTGGAAGCGGGCGGAGAGAGATGTCATCTCTGCTTGTTCGCCCGCTCACTTCTCTCATCTCCTCCACCTGTCTCGTTCAGCCAGCCCGCCCGCTGCAGCAGCTGCAGCCGCGACCCGCTGGTTAAGCAATGACCCTGCGGCAAGAGACTCTGGGCTGTGGGCCCCAGATTCGGGGCTATAGCCCCAGTAGCCACCCACTAGCAACGCCCCTGGATTTTACTGTGATTGATAAAACCACAATCAGGTGACAGTTTGTGGAATTACTTTTGAGCTTCTGGGAACTTTGTTGAAATATAATTATGTGTATGTGTCACTTACTACTGACCCCTTAGCTCTGCATCATCTATTCCCAACCTCTGAACTCTGCGTCACTTACACCTGACCCCTGAATTTTGCGTCACTTATTCCAGAATTTTTGCGTCACTTACTATTGAACCCCTGCACTCTGTGTCCCTTTAAGCCACAGTCAATATTCTATTTAGTGCAATGAAAATCATGGCCAACTATTGCTGTGGCGCTCCGCGCCACACTTTTTCTCTGCTGCGGCACACAGGCCCACTGCTTTCAGAAAATGCCCCTGACCTGAGCTCATCATTGCGCATCCATTCCTGATGCTTGTATGTGATGTCACATACAAGTACGTGGGCTGGATGCGAGAGGCAAAACAGCGGGATGAGTGTGCCAGGACAGGTAGACGTGTCTCATCTCTGCTTCCTTTCACCACTCTGCATATCGCATATATCATAGATAAGAAGAGAGCACAGCAGTGAAGCAGATGAGCAGGAAGGTACAGCGGTGGGGCAGATGAGCAGGGGGGTTCAGCGGTTTGGACAGAAGAGCAAGAGGGTACAGTGATGGGGCAGATGAGAAGGGGGTTACAGTGGTGGGACAGATGAGCAGGGGGGTTCAGTGTTGGGGCAGATGAGAAATGGGTTCAGCGGTGGGACAGAAGAGCAGGTGGTACAGCGGTAGAGCAGATGTGAAAGAAGGTGCATTGGCATTGACAGATGAGCGGGGGGTTACAGTGGTGGGGCAGATGTGTAAAGGGGTACAGTGGCGGGGCAGAGGAGAAAGGAGGTACATTGGTGGGACAGATGAGCAGGGGGAACAGAGGTGGGGCAGAAGAGCAGGGGTATACAGAGATGAGCAGGGGATTCAGTGTTGAGACAGAAGAACAGGGGGTACAGTGGTTGGGCAGATGTTCAGGGGGGTTCACTGGTGGGGCGGATGTGCAGGAGGTACAGTGGTGGGAGAGATGAGAAGAGGGTTCAACGGTCAGACAGAAGAGCAGGGGGGTACAGTGATGGGGCAGATGAGCAGGGGGTTACAGTGGTGGGACAGATGAGCAGGGGGGATTCAGTTTTGGGCCAGATGAGAAGGGGGTTACAGTGGTGGGACAGATGAGCAGAGCAGGGGGGCTCAGTGTTGGGGCAGATGAAAGTGGGTTCAGCAGTGGGACAGAAAAGCAGGGGGGTACAGCAGTAGGGAAGATTTGAAAGGAGGTGCATTGGTTGGACAAATGAGCAGGGGGTTACAGTGGTGGGGCAGAAGAGCAGGGGGATACAGAGGTGAGACAGATGTGCAGAAGGTACAGTGGTGGGGCAGATGAGATAGAGGGTTACAGTGGTGGGGCAGATGAGCAGATGGATTTAGTGTTAGGACAGATGAGAAGGTGGTACAGCGGTGAGATAGAAGAGTGTAGGGGTAAAGTGGTGGAGCAGATGTGCAGGGAGGTAGTGGTGGGGCAGATGAGCAGGGGGGTTACAGTGGTGGGTAACCGGCAGGTGCTGTGTGCATTCAGCCTATTTAATTATATTAGGAAGCAGCAGCTGTATGGACACAACCGCACTTTTCTTAATGTAACAGGCATACGGATGCACAGTCCTTAACGCACACTGTCTGCCTACAGGGCGGCTCACTTGCACCCGCACGCCTGTCACTTTAAGACAAGTGGCTGTGTCCATGCAGCTGCTGTGTCTGTTTAGACTTGAATGGGCTGCCTACTCGTGGCACCTGCTAGTTAAGAGCGGGACATATTAACAAACGGCCTATTCACCGCATACGGCATCAGTGTCCATATGAATGCGGCCTAACACTCAAAGGCTCCTTTCACAATAGCAGCAGTATTTACCACCCCCCTCCTGAAAAGTAGTCTATAGCGGATCAGTTTACAGAGGACAGAGAAAGGAGGTTTGCAGAAATTTAGGAGCTGATAACCTCCTGATGCCTGTATTCTTTTGCCTGTTTTCCCCTGAATGGTGATTTTGCACTGCACAGCGGTCCTATTCACTTACATGGGAGAGTTCTAAAGGCAGTGCTGCCTGTAAAACTTAGCATGCCACGTTAAATTTGCTGAACCGTGATTCGAAACATCAAAAATGCGGTAATATGTACTGCCCCTGAAAAGCAATACACCACAGATCTTTTTTCAGAGAGGCAGTAAAGCCTGATGCATATCTAAACTTAAAGAGATAATAAATCCAAAACCAAAAATGTATTATATTGCAGCTTACCATTACCACACATAAAGCACTTCTGAGTGTTCGGAGTATTCAAAATAGGCTGCTACTTGTGTGACTCGCAGAATGTGTGATGACATCAGCATCTGGAAGCTCAGCCCTATGCGTTTTGTACCAGTAGGAGGTCCTCAGGGACTCTGTATACTGCTTTCACAATGCTCCATAGAATACTAATGGGTGGATGCAACAATCTGTCAGTGAGGGATCATGCCCCATAGTTTATCCAGTATACTGCCATCTAGTGGCAAAACATAAGTGTAGCATAGTCCTGGGCCCCTTTAGGTCTAATGGTCACCTCCACAAAGGCATTGTGGGTGTAATGCAAGATGAAAAGCCCCTGTTCAAATCATTAGTAAGACCTCATCTGGAATATGCAGTTCAGTTTTGGACACCAGTTCTCAAAAAGGATATCGGGGAACTGGAGAAAGTGCAGAGAAGGGCAACCAAACTGATAAGAGGCATGGGGGAGCTCAGCTATGAGGAAAGATTAGAGGAACTGAATTTGTTCACTCTTGAGAAGAGGAGAATAAGGGGGGATATGATCAACATGTTTAAATATATAAGGGGTCCATATAGTGAACTTGGTGTTGAGTTATTCACTTTACGGTCAACACAGAGGACAAGGGGGCACTCTTTACGACTGGAGGAAAAGAGATTTCATCTCCAAATACGGAAAGGTTTCTTCACAGTAAGAGCTGTGAAAATGTGGAATAGACTCCCTCCAGAGGTGGTTCTGGCCAGCTCAGTAGATTGCTTTAAGAAAGGCCTGGATACTTTCCTAAATGTACATAATATAACTGGGTACTGACATTTATAGGTAAAGTTGATCCAGGGAAAATCCGATTGCCTCTCTGGGATCAGGAAGGAATTTTTTCCCCTGCTGTAGCAAATTGGAGCATGCTCTGCTGGGGTTTTTTGCCTTCCTCTGGATCAACTGTGGGTATAGTATTGGGTATATTGGATTGTACGTTTTTTTTTTTTTTTTTTTTATGGTTGGACTGGATGGACTTGTGTCTTTTTTCAACCTGACTAACTATGTAACTATGTAAAAGCGTGGGCGCCAGACACTTTTTGAATGCAAAGGGATTTATTGTCTCTTAAACAGAACTGGGGGAGAGAGGGTTAGGGTTAGGACACCCTTAGGTAGATGCAATCTTAATTGGCAGAACTCCGCGACTTCTATAGGCAGACAGCCATACATGTGAAGGCCTCTAGCCGGACACCACTTCTGTATAGGTAGGACGCTGTCTCCTATGGTAACAATCTTGTAGAAGTTGCTAACTGTAATTGCATCCAGCTATTTGCAACGCGAGCGATTCTCAGCTTATCCCACAATCACTCACTGTGGGTCTTCACTCAATGAGCTCCCAGTCTCTCTCACTAGACTTCTGTCAGGGCTTGGCTCAGCCCTTCCTTCTCTGAGCTGGTCGCTCAGCTGTCGGCTAATTGCCAGTTCCTTTCTCTCCGCAGTGACTCAGCTGTTGATGATCTGCTCGTCAGTCCTGGCTACTTAAAGCCGTCCAGCTCATTTCATCTCTGCCTTCGGTCACATCTCAGAGACTTCTCTTGTGTTCCTGTTGAAGACTTGCTCGGCTGACATCCCTGATCCTGCTTGCTGTGCTACTACATTGATCTCTGGCTCTCTGACATTGGCATTGGCTGACTACCCGATCTGGTTACTGAACTCTGGCTATGTATTGACTACGCTTACTCTGTTTACCTTTTTATTATTATTAAACAAGTGTGATAAACTGTACTTCTGTCTCTGTCTGATTCATGGTTTCTGACAGTAGGCGAAGGCCATGAATTCAGAAGATGCAGTCAGTCTACTTGTTGGTAATATTTTTTCCAGATTGGATGACCAGGATCACCGCATGGATCAGTTTGCCTTGGCGTTACAAACGCTCCTGAGTCGCACGGCTCACCTGGAATCTTCCACTATGGCTGCTCCGGTACAACCTGTGTTGCAGGCCATCCCTGCTGCTGCTCCAGTCTCTTTGCAGGCACCCGCCTCCAGTATTACCTCTATAAGATGTCTGGTTCCGCTCCGCTTCCCCATCGATTTTGGGGCGATCCAGTTCAATGCAGAGGGTTTCTCAACCAGGTTGAGATATACTTTGAGATGCTGCCCCAGGCATTTCTCACTGACAGAAGCAAAGTAGGTTTCGTGATATCTTTGCTTTCTGAGAGAGCCTTGGCCTGGGCAAACCCTCTATGGGAGACGCAAAAACCCGTGGTCCTGAGTTACCCAGAATTTGTGGCTTCCTTCAAAAGGGTATTTGACGTTCCCGCACGCTCCGCTTCTGCTGCCAAGAGCCTCATGTCCATCAAACAGAGTACGAGAACTGTTGCCAATTATGCCATTAAATTCCGTACTCTGACAGCAGAGGTTGCTTGGAACAATGAGGTCCTCGTGGCTGCCTTCTCTCATGGTCTCTCGGATAACATCAAGGATGAGATAGCAGCTCCAGATATACCCACTGAGCTGGAGAGGTTGATCACATTTGCCATCCTCATTGACTCCAGACTCAGAGAAAGACTCTCTTTTAAGGAGCGCTGGAGCAAGCCTCCTGTGCATTTCCTCCTGTGCATCTCCAGGCTTTGCAGTCCCACCCTTGCCTCCCTCACCTCCCATGCCTCCTGGTACCGAGTCGATCTGTGAAGATGAATAAATGCACTTGGGCTTCGCCCGTCTCTCTGCGGATGAGAGAGCCCTTAGGAGGAGGGAGAGATTGTGCCTTTATTGTAGCCAGGCTGGTCACTTTTTGAAGTCTTGTCCTACCCGTCCAGGGAACGCCCGAACCTTGAGGTCCTGTCACGGACAGACCTTAGGTGGCGTTGTTTCGTCTCCAGTTTCCCAGAAAGATAAGCCCCCGATTTCGGTTACCCTGTCTTGGGCTGAGTCATCCGTCGAGATACAGGCTCTAATCGACTCTGGGGCTGCAGGCCTGTTCATTGATGCTGCCTTTGTATTGAAGCACTCGATTCCGCTGCAGCTGCGTGACACTTTACTTGCCATTGAGGCTTTTGACGGGAGACCTCTACAGCCTGCCCATGTGACTCATGAGACTGTTCCGTTGTCCATGGCCGTAGGGGCCCTTCACCATGAGATAATCTAATTCCAAGTTATTTCCTCACCTAAGTTTTCCCTGGTTATTGGTTATCCTTGGTTACAGAGGCACAAGCCTTCTTTTGATTGGCTCCGTGCTGAGGTTCTGTCCTGGTCGCGACAGTGCAGTGAGAGATGCTTCCAGAAGGTAGCCAAGGTCCTGTGCACCTCTTCACTCTCCTCCCTGCCGGATGAGTACCGCGATTTTAGCGATGTCTTTGACAAAAGTCAAGCTGGTACTCTGCCTCCACTCCGGTCGTATGATTGCGCAATTGACCTTCAACCTGGTGCCATACCTCCTCATGGCCGGGTTTACAATTTGTCGGTCTTAGAGGATAAGGCCATGGAGGAGTATGTTGCAGACGTACTTTCTCGAGGTTTCATCCGCAAATCCTCATCTCCTGCTGGTGCTGGTTTCTTTTTTGTGAAGAAGAAGAAGAGTGGTGAACTGAGACCTTTTATCGATTATAGGGGTCTCAATCGTTTCACGATTAAGAATGCATATCCCATTCCGTTGATTACGGAGTTATTTGACCGCCTCAAGGGAGCAACGGTTTTCACAAAGCTTGATTTGAGAGGGGCATATAATCTCGTCAGGATTAAGGAGGGCCACAAGTGGAAAACTGCTTTAATACCAGATCAGGTCATTATGATTATCTCGTAATGCCTTTTGGCATTTATAACGCTCCAGCAGTTTTTCAGGAGTTCATTAACGATGTCCTCCGAGATTTGTTGCAGTTATGTGTGGTGGTTTATCGTGACGATATCCTCATATTTTCCAAGTCCCTGGAGAGCCACCACACAGATGTCTGTCGTGTGCTTCAGAGACTAAGAGAGAACAATCTCTACTGTAAATTGGAAAAGTTTGAATTCCATTGTGAACAGGTTAAATTCCTGGGCTATGTAATTTCCACTGCTGGTTTTTCGATGGACCCAGAGAAACTTTCAGTGGTCCTACAGTGGCCTCAACCCGTGGGTTTACGTCCCTGCAGCGTTTCCTTGGCTTTGCCAACTATTATCGGAAGTTTATTCGTAACATCTCGTCTCTGGTCAAGTCCCTGACTGATATGACCAGGAAAGACGGCAACCCACAGAGTTGGTCTCCGGAGTCCATTAAGGCCTTTGAGAGTCTCAAGGCTGCCTTTGTTTCTGCTCCTGTGTTGGCACACCCTGATCCTACGTTGCCTTTTATCCTAGAAGTTGATGCTTCTGAGACTGGAGTTGACGCCCTTCTGTCTCAACGTCCTAACTCTAAATGCGCTATGCATCCGTGTGGCTACTTTTCCAAGAAATTGTCACCGGCAGAGTGCAATTACGAGATTGCTGACAGAGAGCTGTTGGCGATTATTTGAGCCCTGAAAGAATGGAAACATCTCCATGAAGGTATCACTGTGCCGGTTCTCTTTCTTACTGACCATAAGAATCTCACATTCTTGTCTGTGGCTCTTTTCTTGTCAAATTTTAATTACATTGTCTCATTCTTACCCAGTACTAAGAATGTAAGGGCTGAGGCCTTGTCACGACAATTTTCCTCCACTTCCAAGTTGGAATCGGTTCCTGTGATTTCTCCTGATCGTAATTCTGGCTACGGTTCGCACCAGTCTTACTTCTCCTTTGGGTGACAAAATTCTTGCTGCTCAGGTCGAAACCTTGTAAACGCTGCTTTATTCCTGAGAGTCTCTGTACTGCTGTGCTCCAGACTTACCATTCTCCCAAGGCTGCTGACCACCCTGGGAAGAATCAACTCTTTTGGGCCATTTCCCAACAATTCTGGTGGCCTAGTCTACGTGCTGATGTAACTGCTTTTGTAGCTGCCTGTTCCGTGTGTGCTCAGAGTAATACTCCACGACACCTTCCAGTGGGCCTCCTACAACCCATACCCAATGGAGAGAGGCCCTGGACCCACCTGTCTATGGATTTCATTGTGAAGTTACCCAACTCCCAGGGCAACACAGTTATCCTTATGGTGGTTGACCGGTTCTCGAAAATGTTGCATTGTATTCCACTCAAGAAGTTGCCTACTTCTACGGAACTGGCTTCTATTTTTGCTCGGGAGATCTTCCGCTTACATAGGCTACCCCAGGTGATTGTCTCAGACAGGGGTAGTCAGTTTGTGTCCTGGTTCTGGCAAGCCTTTTGTGCACAGTTGGGTATTCAGCTTGTTTTCTCCTCTGCGTATCACCCGCAATCTAATGGGGCCGCAGAACGAGCCAATCAGTCCTTGGAGCAATTCCTATGTTGCTATATTTCTGACCATCATAACAACTGGTCAGACCTCTTACCATGGGCGGAGTTTGCTCACAATAGTGCCTTGAATTCAGCTTCCCGTTTGTCCCCATTTATGGCGAACTATGGTTTCCAACCTTCCGTGTTTCCTGCCTCGTTTGTTCTGCAGAGTATTCCTGCATTAGAGGAGCGTCTTCGTGGCCTTCGTTCCACTTGGGCACAAGTCCAGGAATCTTTGCGACATGCTAATGATAGGTACAGACTCCATGCTGACCGCAGACACCTTCCTACCAGGTTGGGGACAGAGTCTGGCTGTCGTCTCGCAACCTCCAACTTCGTGTTCCTTCTTTGAAGTTTGCACCTCGGTTTATTGGGCCTTTCCATATCCTTTGCAGGATTAATCCAGTGGCTTACGCTTTGGACCTTCCTCCTAGTATGTGCATCTCTAATGTGTTTCATGTCTCCTTATTGAAAGCGTTGGTCTGCAACTGCTTTACCACATCGGTGCCACGCCCCCACCCTATACAGGTTGAGAACCGTGAGGAGTATGAAGTACAATCCATTGTTGACTCCCTTAGGTTCCGTGGGTGCATACAGTACCTGGTGCATTAGAAGGGATACGGTCTGGAGGAACGCTCCTGGGTCTCATCCTCGAACGTACATGCCCCTGCCCTCCTCCGTGATTTCCATAGATGTTTCCCCTCAAGCCCGGTGGTCCTCCGAGGGGGAGGGGTCGTTGAGGAGGGGGTACTGTCAGGGCTGGGCTCAGCCCTTCCTTCTCTGAGCTGGCCGCTCAGCTGTCGGCTAATTGCCAGCTCCTTTCTCTCCACAGTGACTCAGCTGTTAATGATCTGCTCGTCAGTCCTGGCTACTTAAAGCCGTCCAGCTCATTTCATCTCTGCCTTCGCCTTTGGTCACATCTCAGAGACTTCTCCTGCGTTCCTGTTGAAGACTTGCTCACCTGATGTCCCTTCTGGCTCCTGATCCTGCTTGCTGTACTACTACGTTGATCTTTGGCTCTCTGACATTGACATTGGTTGATTACCCGATCTGGTTACTGAACTCTTGCTATGTATTGACTACGCTTACTCTGTTTACCTTTTTATTATTATTAAACAAGTGTGATAAACTGTACTTCTGTCTCGGTCTGATTCATGGTCTCTGACAACTTCATATCCAACTGGATCCCCTGAGCTCTTCCACTGTTAGCACTCAGTATCTTCCTCAATTTTCACCCCCGCTTCCCTGCTGGGTCCCTGACTTGGCACTCACAGATACTCTTCAAGCATCACCCCTGCTGACACCATAGGTCCCTGGCTTGGCGCTCACTGATGCTCTGCAAGCGTCACCTCTGCTGTCCTGCTGGGTCCTTGACTTGCCATTTGCTGAAGTTTCCCCACTTCTTCACCATCCCCAGCTGGTGAGAAGTCTGCTCCGGTGCTGGCCTCAGCTTACTCACAGTGGTCTCCGGTAACAAGGTGGATGGTCCCTTAGTGGCGACAGCTTCCCCTCTACCTTCGACCACAACTGGTTCCCCGGCCGGCGGAACCGTTACTTCTGGTTGGACTACAAGCCCGCAGTCCCAACCCTATGCTGCTCTCCTGCTTCTGGATAGGCCCTCAGACAGCCTGGCAGCCAGATCTCCCCGGGATAGGCCTAAGGCTTACGGTCTAGCAGCCCGGGGCAGCACAACACACCCAGACAGCCATGCAGGTGACACGGAACCCGATCACCTGACTCCACCCAAATAAATAGGATCTCCCAGCAGGCCAAAGGACCCAAGAAAATCCCTGCCCATTGGCTGAGACACCCCATTCATTCCTAATCTGCCCTTGCTATGCCCTTGTCTTATCCAATGTCACCAGCTACAGTGCCACCTAGTGACAGAAGAGAAAGGTGCAACAAGTCCAGAATTAGAGGGAAATCAATTGATCTCCTAACAACTGGCCAAGGCAACTATCACCTGGCAACTAAATTTAATAGCAGCCCTGCCTAAACATCAGGGTGCTACATCAGTATAAAGGAACAAGGCATATGGGAATAGAATGTTGTCAAACCTCCCTCAGTAGTCATATAGTGATACATTACTAATATAATCACTAGTCATGTGCACTGTCGAAAAAAAATGTGTTTTTTTTTGTTATTTAGAATAAATTCGTAACTTTGGATGAATTTGAATTCATTACGTTCCATTCCTTTAGATGCGGTATTCGTTATTTTGATATCTCGTAATAGTCCAAAAGACCAAAAATCAGAAATTTGAAAATCTGAAATTCGAAAATCCGAGAATTTGGTAGAACGAAAATCCCAAAATTCGAAAATCTGAAAGAACGAAAATTCGAAAGAACGAAAATCTGAAAATTCAAATTCAATTTGGCTGTTAGTGAATGTAACAAATATAAATTTATCCGAAGTTACGAATTATCCGGCATTTGTTATTTCAGATATTTTGTAACTTCGGATCAATTTGGTTTTTTTTTTAAGTTATCCACACGGCCCATGTTATTTGGACCATCTGGACAGGATTTCTTTGTACCCCAGTGTATACAGCGGATCTCTGCTGGGAGACATCCCCTGTGTTCACCCACTTTACCCCCTTGTAGGTACACCAGCACTCTGGTAGAGCTTGGTGATTTTTTTCTTTTTTGGACATAGTCCATATCCCTTTTTTGTGTTCTTTTTTTAGGATGGCTAAAAGGTCTTCTTCAACATCTTTATTGAAACTTTGTACCTATAATGTCAAAGGCCTGAATAATGAGTCAAAAAGAGGACAGATCCTATATAGTTTGCATAAAGCGAAGGCAGACATTATACAGACATTATATTCCTCCAGGAGACCCATTTTTGCACTGAGGGCATCCCTGTATGTTCTGGTAAACACTATTCCCAGTGGTTTCATAGCACTATGTCGGGTTCGAAGACCAGGGGGGGTCTCCATCGCTTTTCATAAAAATTTACCGGCTCAGCATTAGGAACATATAGCTGATATTAATGGTAGCTACCTTTTACTTAAATTCTGGTTGTGGGATAAACTTTTCACAATTGCTAATTTCTATATTCCAAATCATGATCAAACCATGACAATTACTCGTTACCTTTGCCTTTTAGCGGATTTTGCTGAAGGCATCATTCTTGTAGGAGGAGATCTCAATTTAGCCCTAGAGCCACAGTTGGACACTTCTGCTCAGCGTTGCAATATTCCTCACTCTCGGCTGAGGGCCCTTAAAAAACAATTGTTTGACCTCAGACTACTTGATCTATGGCGAATTTTATATCCTAAAGATCGTAATTATACATACTTCTCATCAGTACACAAAACTTACAGTAGGCTAGATTATTTTTTATCAGGTCCGAAGGTTTTGGAGTGGAATCCCTCATTGAAAATAGGGTCATTTATTTGGTCTCACCATTCACCTGTATTTTTATCAATATACCCTCCCCACTCTCGAGGCACAAGTTGGTCCTGGAGTTTGAGTGCTACGCTTATGTCTGACCCACTTTGCAAAAAGGCAATTGTAGAGGCAATCGGCAACTTTGTCTCTGACCATGAACAGGACGAGACTGCATTACCACTAAAATGGGAAGCTCTTAAAGCGGTACTACGAGGGTTGTTTATTCAACATGGTTCTCGTCTTAAAAAAGAAAGATCTGTGGCCATCCAAAATACTTTGTCAAAGCTCCATTCGTTAGAAACTCTACACAAAGCTTCACAGTCTACAGAAATATTATCTAGAATCACATCTACTAGAGCACCTTTATTGCAACTTATGGAAAAATCTCACAGTTCATATCAACATAAATGTGCCTTAAGTAATTATAGATATGGGAATAAATGTGGGAGACAATTAGCACGCACATTACATCCCTGTCCTCCCCAGACTTTTATAGCCAGTATTGGGAAGTCGTCAGGGGAGATTACCTCAGACCCACAAAGTCTCCAACAAACATTTAGGAACTATTTCTCAGCTCTTTATAATGTGGCACAACCACCTTTTATGGAAGAGATGGAGTCTGATGCTTGTAGAATTGATGACTATATGCAGGAAACTGCTATCCCAACACTAGATGATGATCTTAGGAAATCATTGGATCATTCTTTTTCAATGGAAGAATTACTAGGGGAAATTACAGATATTCCATCAGATAAGAGCCCTGGTCCTGATGGATTTACTCCAAAATTCTATAAAACATATAAAGACTATTTGGCTCCATTTATGCTGCAGGTGTTTAATTCCATCTCTTCCACTAACCCATTTCCGACCCAAACAGTGGAAGCACTTATCACCTTGATTCCCAAACCAGGTAAAGATTTAACATTATGCTCTAGTTATCTTCCAATATCTTTAATTGGAGTAGACATAAAAATATATGCTAAACTGATTGCGTTACGGCTCCAATCTTTTGATCCTAGCTGGGTACATAAAGACCAGACTGGATTTGTCCAAAGAAGAGAAACACGCGACAACACGATAAAAACATTCTTACTTATGGGCCATGCCCAAACAGCTAAGATACCAGCATGCCTTTTCTCGGTTGACACAGAGAAGGCTTTCGATTGGGTGGCCTTTTCTAGAGTATTTAAAGAGGAAGTAAACCCTCTCTTTAAAAAAAAAACACCCTGCAGGACAAAGGCATACGAGCTCATTATGAATTACTTACCTGAGATCGAACCCCCCGAAGCGACCCTCGTTCACCTCCTCCGTCACTGACATGTTGACTTGGCGTGTCTTCCGGGTATCACTGCTCCAGCACTGTGACTGGCTGGAGTAGTGATGACGTCACTCCCGCGCATGCGCGCTGGTGTCGCCACTAACGGCATGATCGCCATTAGAAACGGCACATAACCTTTTAGGTTTGGGATATATTTTTTGCACCTACAGGTAAGCCTTAATCTAGGCTTACCTGTAGGTTAAAGTGGTTGTAATGGGTTGTAATGGGTTTACAACCACTTTAAGGCAAATAGGGATGGGTCAAAATTTGCTTAATAAGATCCTGGCGCTATATACTAAGCCAAAGGTCAGAATAAGGATTAATGGATCATTGACTACAAGTTTCCCTATACAAAATGGTACCCGCCAGGGATGCCCTTTATCCCCTTTGCTTTATGTGATAGTGATGGAACACTTAGCGATAGCAATCAGACAGAACCCTTCTATCGCCGGCATAAGGTTAGATTGACAAGAAATAAAACTTGCCTTGTTTTCTGATGATCTGTTACTTTATGTTACGAATCCTCATATCTCTATGCCTTCTATTCTATTGGAATTTAAGCGCTTTGGAGTCTTGAGCAATTTCAAAGTAAATGTTTCAAAATCGGAAACTCTTAATGTGTCACTTTTACCACACCAAGTGACGATGCTGAAGAACAATTTTTCGTTTACATACTGCTCCTCTACATTAAAATACTTAGGAATTAATATACCTACAGATATGACTCATTTATACTCGGCTAACTATATCCCTCTAATGCAAGTACTTTACAAGATCTAAAAAAATATGACCAAAATTTATATTCCAGCTTTGGGAGGATTAACATATTGAAAATGGATATAATACCGCGTTTTCTGTATCTCTTTCAAACTATCCCTGTTTCTATCCCCAGATCCTTTTTCTCTATTTTACAATCTGCCTTTGTCAAGTTTATATGGGGGAACAAGAGATCTAGATTAAATTGGAAAACGTTAATATTACTCAAAACGAGGAGCGGGTGCTGTTGCGGCAGTCCTTACTAGATTAGTGAATTGGTTCCACCACTCAGATACTAAACAATGGGTATCAATAGAACAGGGGTTGAATCACTTTGACCTCCAGGCACTCCCTTGGTTGGATCTATCTTCTCTGGGCATTCATCGAGATACGCCTTCTTCTCTACCTTTTCTTACGTCTCACTTACTGAGCATTTGGCACAAAAAGATTTTGCGTCTAAGGCTCTCTTCACAAATAGGACTAATGACACCTTTATTTGGCAACCCACAATTTCCACCTGCAGTAGACTGGATACATTTTCTTATGTGGAATAAAGAGTTTCACCGAAGAGTGAATCAAATTCTTTGTCAGGGTAAACTTCCACCCATAATCAACTTAATGCCTACAAAACAGCCTTCATTTAGGCAATGGATGGAATATAAGAAACTATTGTCTTTTTTGTCCTCTATTCCCTTAAACAAATTTTTTGACAGAGATTTAAATCTCTTTGAGTCCATCTTGGTGCAAAGCACTAGACCAAAACACGTCTTATCAGCAATTTATAAGATTCTTATTGAAAAAAATCACCCTGAGCTCCCAGAATTTACAAATAAATGGGCATGTGATCTGAAGGTTTAAATTGGAGCAGAAGAGTGGGAAAAGTCTTTTTCCTCACACACTGTGGGGTTGATTTACTAAAGGCAAAAAGACTGTGCACTTTGGAAAGTGCAGTTGCACACGGCAAGAGCAGTTGCTCCAGAGTTTAGTAAATGAGCAGAAGCACTGCTGACTTTCTTCAACCAATCATGTGCAAGCAAAAAATGCTGTTTTTTTTATTTACCTTGCATGTGATTGGGTATTCTTTGCAAAGTAAAGCTTTACCTCATTTACTAAGCTCTGGAGCAACTGCACTTGCAGAGTGCAATTGCACTTTCCAAGGTGCACAGTCTATTGGCCTTTAGTAAATCAAGCCCTGTTTGTCATTGGCAACTAAAGCCCAACAGACAAGCTATAAGCTTGTTTACTGTTGGTATCGATGCCCAACATCCCTACAGCATATATTGCCAGAAGCATCGGATAAATATGGGCAATGTCATTCTGCCAAGGGCTCGTTGATACATATATGGTGGGAATGCCCTCAAATTTGTAAATTCTGGGACAGTATTATGCAATTGTATACTATAGTTACAGGGGAGGTAATCCCCAATACACCTCAAATTACCCTGCTGTCCATCTTACCAGGCTCATATAAAAATATCAAAAAGGGTCTGCTTAGACATTGGGTGATAGCTGCGAGTCTGGTTATTCCGCGCCATTGGGGATCAGTACAATCCCCATCAGTGAATGAATGGGGAGTGGAAATGGACCATACTGAGAAGATGGAGACCCATTGGCGATCAGTACAATCCCCATCAGTAAATGAATGGGGAGTGGAAATGGACCATACTGAGAAGAGGGAGACCCTGCTGGCACATGTATTAGACACGCTTGAAAAATGTCAGCAGATATGGGCCCCCTGGGGGGCCTTCAGGGAATCAACAGGAAACTAGAGGGATTTAGCAGAAACTAGAACAGTACCTAAATATAATCTAACAAGGTTTCAATACAGGAAGTCAAAAATGTCAAAAATCTTTGCCATATTCCCCCCCCCCCCCTTTTTTTTTTCCTTTTTTTTGGTTGTTTACTGTTTTTGTTTATGTTAGTTTGTGTAGTGTATTTGTAAGATGTTTTCATGGTATGATAATACCATTAATGTATGTATATGTGTTACTTGTCTAAATAACTTCTTAATAAAACTAAGATTGAAATACTAACAGCCAAATTTGAAAGGAAATTCAAATATCTATAATTTAATAGTTTGTAACTATTATTATAGTTTTTATTATTATTATTATTATTTATTATTATTAATTCATTCTGTTTCATTCATTTGTGATGTGGCATTCGTTATTTTGGATAATTCGTAATTTTGGATAAAATCGTATTTGTTACGTTTACTAACAGCCAAATTTGAAAGGAAATTCCATTACCTAAAATGTAATAGTTTATAACTATTATTATAGTTTTTATTATTATTACTATTTATTACTAATAAATAATAATAATAAAAAAATATAATAATAGTTAATAAACTTAAGATTCTAATTATAATATAAATTATCCAAATGTTTTTTGTTCTTTCGGATTTTGGGAATTTGGGATTTTTGTTCTTATTTTCTGATTTTCGTTCTTTTGAATTTACAGATTTTTATTCTTTCTGATTTTCACATTTCTGATTTTTTGTTCTTTTAGAAAATTTATTTTCGAAAAAAAAAATTGTTAAATATGCTGAATTTTGTCGAAAAACGAATTTGAAACGAATTTGGAACGAAAGCCTTCATCAGTGCCTGACCTCACAAATGCGCTTCTGGAAGAATGATCAAATATTCCCATAGACACACTCCTAAATCTTGTGGACAGCCTTCCCATAAGAGTTGAAGCTGTTATAGCTGCAAAGGGTGGGCCATCTCAATGTTGAACCCTACGGACTTCAAAAATAGATATATAGATGTGGTACACACAGAGTGATATATTTCAAGCGTTTCTTTCTTTTAATTTTGATGATTGTTGCTTACAGCTAACGAAAACCCAAAATTCAGTATCTCAGTAAATTAGAATACTATATATAGAAGATTATATAAACCAGGGCTTTTTTTCTCAGACAATAGGTGCAGGAACTCCCCCTTTCCGAGTCACCCTTTTTCTCCGCCCCTACCCACCTCCCAGTACCATCGCTTTTAGACAATATAGAACCAAGTATCATTTTGAGGTGCTAAGTAATTTGTATGGAATTTGGTAATGATATCAAGAAAAGCAGTACAATGGATCCCCTGCAGCCAGCAACAATAGATCCCCCTAACAACAATGGACCAACCACAACAAAATTTCCCTGCCAGCAACAATAGACTCCCGGCAGCATCAACAGATCTCCACACAGCCAGCATTAATAGTCTGTCTGGCTGCCATCAACAATAGACCCCTCCCCCAACAGTAGATCTCTTTCAGCAACAACTGACCCCCCAGCAACATAAGACCCCCCAGCAACAATAGACCTCCCCAGCAACAATAGACCTCGCTTGCAAAAATAGATCCCCAGCAGTGAGCATTAATACCCTGCAGCACACCCCAGCACCCCTTGCCATTACATACAGTCAGTCCAAGAGGTGCCGGAACTGCGTTCCCCCGTGTTCCTGCTGAAAAAAAGCCCTGATATTATAGACCAACAAAAAAAATTGATTTTGGCTTACTGAAAAGTATGTCCATGTACAGTATAGTACAGTATAGTATGCACTCAATACTTCGATCGGGGCTCCTTTTGCATGAATTACTGCATCAATGCGGTGTGGCACTGAGGCGGTCAGCCTGTGGCACTGCTGAGGTGTTATGGAAGCCCAGGTTGCTTTGATAGCAGCCTTCAGCTCATCTGCATTGTTGGGTCTGGTGTCTCTCATCTTCCTCTTGACAATACCCCACAGATTCTCTATGGGGTTTAGGTCAGGTGAGTTTGCTGGCCAATCAAGCACAGTGATACCATGATCATTAAACCAGGTATTGGTACTTTTGGCAGTGTGGGCAGGTGCCAAGTCCTGCTGGAAAATGAAATCAGCATCTACATAAAGCTGGTCGCAGAGGGAAGCTTGAAGCTCTCTAGAATTTCCTGGTAGAGGCGCTAAGTTTGGACTTGATAAAACACAGTGCACCAACACCAGCGGATGATATGGCTCCCCAAATCATCACTGACTGTGGAAAATTTTGCATTTCATTTGGAAATCAAGATCCCAGAGTCTGGAGGAAGAGTGGAGAGGCACGGAATCCAAGTTGCATGAGGTCCACAGTCCGTGATACACATACACACACTCTTTTAAATAAACGTTAACAAACATTCTAAAATGTGTTAAAACATGGGCGGTGTCATAAGAGCAGTGGACAGTGTCAGTAGAGCAGAGGTTGGTGTCAATAGGACCGTGGATGGTGTCAGTCAAAAGAGCAGTGGACTTTGTCAGTAGGGCAGAGGATGGTGTTAGTAGGGCAGAGTAATGCTGCTGACCATGATGTAAGGGGGAACGCTGCGGACCGTGATGTAAGTGGGAACGCTGCGGACCATGATGTAAGGGGGAACGCTGCGGACCATGATGTAAGGGGGAATGCTGTGGACCATGATGTAAGGGGGGACTTTGTCAGTAGGGCAAAGGATGGTGTCAGTAGGGGTAGGGCAGAAGACGGTATCAGTAGGCGTAGCTCAGAGGACGGTGTAAGTAGGGCAGAGGACAATGTCAGTAGGGCAGAAGATGGTGTCAGTAGGGCAATGAATGTTGTCAGTAGGGCAGAGGACGGTGTCAGTAGGGCAGAGGACAGTGTCAGTAGGGCAGAAGATGGTAGAGCAGAGGTTGGTGTCAGTACAACAGTGGAGGGTGTCAGTCAATAGAGCAGTGGACTTTTCAGTAGGGCAGAGGATGGTGTCAGAGGGGCAGGGGACAGCGGTTATCCATATATGCCTATCACCCCTGCAGGGGTATCGGGAGCTGGTGAGTGGGGACCCATAAAGGGGAGCGCATGAGTCACCTGATCTGTTGAGCACAAGATTTACTTGATCGTTTGAACACTTGGTCATTTTGGAGCTTCAGCAATCTCACACTGTTTTTGGAATTTTTATTATTTGGACTGTTTTGATGATACACATACTAATTTCTTGATGGACTATGCAGTAATGAGCGCCGTGCTCACAATCACCCACAGTCTCACCTGCTCCTACACTCACTCTCCTGCTGTTTGAATCCGGTATCAGCTCACTCCGCACTGCCGCTGCTCACCTCCCATTGGCTGTCCTGGCCATCTAACACTCTATGGGTAGGACAGGTGGAGGGTGGGGTGCTCAGTAATTGGGGAACAGCATACAGCGGAGAAATAGAAGGAGGGTTACTAGAGGAGGGCAGAGTGACAGTCTGGGGCCAGGGACACATAGGAAGTCCCGTGTCCGCAAAGATGGGGGTGCTAGCCAGGGCCTGACTGGCCTACCGGGATACTGGGAAATTTCCCTGTAGGCCACCTGCCCTGGGGCCCCTTTGAGCTGTGGCTGCAGTGGTGCCCAGGGCCAATCTAAGTGCAGAGTCCTCCCCTCCCTTCCTCCCCCTCCTCTTGTGTACATCACACACCGCTGTGTCACGAAGCTTGGATCTGAAATGTTTGGCGGCCGCTGTAACAATGCCAGGAAATTGAATTATTGTTCCGTCTATCACAGGAGCCTGTCTAGGAGGCGGGACTTTGTTACAGTGGCCGTCAAACATTTCAGACCCAAGCTCCATAACAGAGCAGGAGTTGCCGGCTGTGTTTTATCCAGGCACTGATGAGTCTGCATTGATGGGCAGTGAGGCTGCATTGATGGGCACAATGAGGCTGAATTGATGGGCACAGTGAGGCACCATTTATGGGCACAGTGAGGCTGCATTGATGGGCACAGTGAGGCTGCACTAATGGGCACAGTGAGGCTGCATTGATGGGCAGTGAGGCTGCATAGATGGGCACAGTGAGGCTGCATTTGTTGAGCACAGCGAGTCTGCATTGATGGGCACTGTGAGACTGCATTTGATGGGCACTTGATGGGCACTGGTAGGCTGCATTTGATGGGCACTGATGAGGCTGCATTTGATGGGCACTGGTGAGGCTGAGTTGATCTTATGTATCATGAAAGCAGTCTCTGACCATCTCTTGTATCAAGTCCGCAGTCTCTGACCATCTCTTGTACCATGTCTGCAGTCTCTGACCATTTCCTGTATCATGTCTGCAGCCTCTAACCATCTCTTGCATTATGTCCGCAACCTCTGACCATCTCTTGCCTTACAGTATATCATGTCTGCAGTCTCCGAGGGAGTCTGGAGAGGAGTCAAGAGTGGGAGTGCCGCCAGGATGGGGGGTCATGGAAAAATCAGATGTGTGTGAAATGTGGAGAGGAGACCATGGGATAAAACCAGAGCCACCAGGAGGTCAGTGACAGCACTGCCAGGCCAGTCTGAGGGGGGGTCTCTGATGTAAGGGGGGGGGTGATTACAATAATGTAAGGGGGCACTGATATAGATGTAGCAATGTGGACCACAATTGCAATGAACAGCTATTCCGTACCCTATCTGTATATCGTTTATCCCCCTGGGGCCCAGCATTACTAAACTGACATCATATTTGTGAGCCCAACCAAAGGGATTGTGGGATGGGTAGTCCTTTCAGATGGCTGTTCCCTTGCATGACTATACACTCAGACCACATATCCCAGAAATCTTTGCTACCATCAAGGAGATTGCTGGGCAGAGCTATAAAAGAAACCAGAGACCCACCCCACACTCTCTTCTTCGTGGCCTTTGTGTGTGGAGGGACCTCTCCGTGTAGGGAGAATGAGGTCACGGCCTACCACGCAGTATCCAAAATTCCTGCCTGACCGAGAAGGGGTCCAGCGCTGCCTGTGGTTCATCGGACATCTGTATAGCACCAACTCGACAGTGTAGCAACCCACGCTATGGGCTCCATATCGGGTGATCATCACTATCGGGTCTGCAGCCAGGAAATCTATCCAGGAATTGCTATCAGGAAGGCGCTGAATCGGCCTGTTCGTTGGTGAGAGGGCATTTGCCTACCTTTGCAAGCCTTTCCTTGGTTGTGTACTGGAAAACTGTGTACAGACAGCTTTACTTTGGAAACACTTCACTGCACTTCTATCCAGACACTGTACATGGGCATCTGTAGCCACAGTCATAACAAGATATACCAACACTCTGCTACTACACTTCATTGGATATAGTTAATGAGCTCGGACTGCCGGTGAAGACCATCAGATCTGCAACGGGGACATTATGTCATTGCTGCTTAAGGGACTCTCTTATCATCCTTGTTTAGCTTAATCTCTCATTAGGAACACAGTTTAAACAGGCCTAAAAGTAAAAGTATTGTCAGAATTGATGCTTAACTTTATTTATCCTTTTCAGGTTATGTCTAAGTGGTGCTTCATTGCACATATGTGTATATAGTATTCTGTGTTTGCCAACTGCCTTATCTGGCATTTCTTGTGGAGGAATTCTACTGAGCTTGTGCTGTTACTCAAAGCTCAGTAGAACCATTACCTCTCTTACAACAATATCTTAACTGAAGTATTCCAGTAAACGTTAATAGAATATAAACGCTGAGTGTAGTCTTATTGCTTAAAGGTGTTGCAATGATGTCTGAATCCAGAGTGTCAGGTGGGTTGGAATGCTTGCAGGGTCATGGCAATGCAGATGAGCAGGTAAATCCAAGCAGTCCCCGAGGGGGCCTTGCTACATTTGGGGGCTCGTCAGGGATGCCATCTGCAGCAGGCCCTAGCCAACCTAGACAAGAGCCACAATCCGCGTGGGAGGCCACTTTGGCAGCCGCAGCTGCCTGGGATAGAAATCAGGGAGTTCAAATGAAGAGAAGCACTGTTCTAGAGATCTTGGGAAGTGAACACACTGAGGGAGAGATTAGAAAATGGGTGAGAGCTCTGGCCCCAGGACACCAAGCCTAAATTGTAGACACGGAAGCTGATTATGACCTGGATCAAGTCTGGCTATTACTAGAGTGGCAAGAAGAGATACCTGTGTGCTTCCAGAGGAAAGAGGTACATCTAGCCGAAGGAGTAAACGCTAGAGTGATCCCACTCAAGAAGGAGGGAGAGCCTGCTGAGAGGCAACCCTCATTAAGGGCTCAGGAGAAGGGCCCAGCATCGATGAGAGCAGACTTCCAAGGGGCCAATGTCCCTCCTCTCTCTTTTTACACGGATATGAGTCGGTTAGTTGATAGTTTGGTGAAGAACGACTCTGGAAATGTTAGCCAGAGCTACCGGAGGTTTATCTCAGGGCAGTTACCGACCCCTGTAGGGGAAGATGAGTCTGAAATCTGGATGAGCCAAGCCTTGCAGGCCATGGAAGAATGGAGGGTTCCAGAGGGTGTGAAATGACAACAGCTCAGTGAGAGTCTTCAAGGCCCGGCTGCTGATGTGATCCATAATCTGAGGATGGGGAAGAAAACTTGTGCTGCTATGGACTACATAGACGCTCTGTATGCTGTATATGAAAGAGTTGAAACTACCGCAGACCTGAAGTACAAATTCAACCACACTCAACAGCAAAAAGAGGAAAGTCTGTTTGAGTACATATCTCAAGTAGATAGAATGTTGCAGCAAATTATCCTCAAGAGGGGTATTGATCCCAAGGATGCCGATCAAGCTTGTCTAGACTGGGTTCTGCAAGAATCTTGGCCAAATCATCCGATCGTATCAAAGCTGTTACTAAAAAGAACCAAAGTGGTGCCTACCTACCCTGAATTGATATTAGAGGTACGAGAAGAAGAGGCTCTATTAGAAGAAAAGTCCCAAAGGACTAGAGAAGTGAGTTCTATTGCTGGGAATAGAGAGAAAGTAGTGGCCTGAGCCATTCATGCGGAGATGAGTTTTTCGGATGAAGACAGTGGAACTGAGTCTGAACTGGCAGGGTTGGCCATTCATGACACTAATAAGCCAGTAAGTGAACTTGGATCAACCAAACTAATGGCTGAGGTAGCTCGGGCCCAAACCCAGATGTATCATGCCTTGATGCGGGTAATGGAGACCCAAGCACAAGGGACTCACCAAGGGGAGACAAAATTTTCCCAAGGGCGAGAGAAGAGGTGTTACGGATGTGGGGAGATTGGACACTTTCGGGCCGAGTGTCCCAAGGCCGGAATCAGCCCTCAGTTACTCACAGACGTTTTGAAAGTCCTAAAGAAGTTGATCTTCCCAAAACCGTCGAGAAACTTCAGGGGATCTCAGTGAAGGAGCTAGTTGAGAGTCCCAAGGGAAAACTAAGCTCCAAGGCTAAGGGAAGATCTAAGAAGAAAAAGGGACAAGCTATCTGCTGCTTCCTCCCATCTTCATCAAAGGAAAGACCTAAAAAGAAAAAGGGACACAAGCCATCTGTTGCCCCTCCCCTTTCCTTGCCAAAGAAAACAAAAGAAGCTAAACCACCAAGCACGGAGAGCCGGAGACAAGAAATCAATGCACACCTTACTGAGCGAATGGTTAGACCAACTCCGTTATTTCCAAAGAGACTGATTAGGGCCCAAACTATAGAGTCACCCGCTGGAAATCTGCCAAAGAACCTAGTGGGGCCCTCCCCTATAGTCTCAATACAAGTAGAGGGCATCTATACTCGAGCCCTACTGGATACAGGAGCCCAGGTGACGTTGCTGTACCAAGATTTTTATCACAAGCACTTGAAGCATATCCCTTTGTGCAAACTTGAGGAGTTGGAGATTTGGGGCATAGGGACCCAGAAATGCCCATACAACGGGTGCACACCCATCAAGATAACCTTTGATACTTCCCTGGCTGGAAAACCAGAGACCTTTGACATGTTGGCTGTTGTCTGCCCCCGACCTCCTGGTGCAGGCCGAATTTCTTTGTTGATAGGCACAAACACCAATCTTGTGAGGAGGCTGCTCACTCCACTGGCCTTGGAAGGTGCTCCAGAAGGGAAGATCCACCCTCAGCTGTGGTAGGCTTTCCAGCGAGTGTTGCAAGAGAGGAAGGCCCCTGTGGAAGGAGTGGGAAGACTATGGCGATTGGATGCTTACGAAAGGGTATTGCAGCCTGGCGAGAGGGCCTGCTTGAAGGCCACTGTCAAGATACCATGGGACCAGCCGGACCCTTATGTGGTGGTGAAAGCTGATTCAACAGAGGAGGATTTCGGAATAGAATTGGTCCCGGAGATCATACCCACTAGGGCCTTATTGAGAAGCGGGGGGCGAATCCCTGTCAGTGTGAGAAACGTCACCGGTCACCCAATTAGCCTGAAGCCTCGGATGGTGATTGGGAAAGTGAGTGCTGCCACCCCAGTGACCGGAAATGATCTGACCCAGAAGGGAAATGGAAGTGAGGCCACTGTCCTCTGCCCAGATCTACCCCCTAGATGGGGAGAGAAGGTTAAAGCCCAATTAGCCCGATGGGAAAAGATGTTCTCCAAAAATGACTTTGATGTGGGCTGCGCCAGGAGTGCCCAACATTGAATTTGGCTAGCTGAAGATAAGCCTTTCCACAAAGGGGCTAGGCGAATCCCTTTGTGTGATCTGGAGGATCTTATAGGATCTTATAGAACATGGTATTGAGAAAGAAGAATGGGTCCCTCCAGATGTGTATTGACTACCGAACCTTGAACCGAAGGACTATCCCAGACCAGTACACAACCCCCCGCAAGAAGAAGCCTTGCAATGCCTATCAGGGTGAGAGTGGATACTACCAGATACCCATGCATCCGGGTGACCGAGAAAAAAGCGGCCTTCATTAGCCCTCTAGGATTTTTCAATTTCGACTGAATGCTACTGAATGCTACTTTCCAGAGATTGATAGAGAACACTGTGGGGGATATGAACTTGGTAGAGGTACTAGTGTACCTGGATGACATCATCGTGTTTGGCAGAACATTGGAGGAGCATGAAGCTCGGTTGGAGAAAGTTTAACAACGGTTACTCACAGAGGGGCTGAAGCTGTCGTTAGAAAAATGCCAGTTCTACCAGACCTCGGTTAGGTATCTTGGACATGTAGTATCTTGGTGTCATCAACCATGAACCAGACCGAGACAGAAGTACTGTAAAATCACACTTGTTTATTAATAAAAATAAAAAGGTAAATAGAGTAAGCGTAGTCAAAGCATAGCCAGCGTATAGTAAGCGGATCAGGTAGTCAGCCAAGCCAGAGTTCAGTAAGCAGATCTAGTAATCAGCCAAGCCAGAGTTCAGTAACCAGATCGGGTAATCAACCAGGCCAGAAGTCAGGGATCCAAGTAGAGGAACAGCAAGCAGGATAAGGAGCCAGAAGGGATGTCAGCAAAGCCAGTCTTTAAACAGGAACACAGGAGATGGTTTCTTGTGATGTGACCAAGGCGAAGGCAGGAATGAAGTGAGCTGGATGTCTTTAAGTAGGCGGGACTGACGAGCAGATCCAAAACAACTGTTTAACTGTGGAGAGAGAAGAGAGCTGGCAATTAGCCAGCAGCTGAGCGGCCAGCTCAGAGAAGGAAGGGCTGAGCCCAGCCCTGACAGTACCCCCTCCTCAACTACCCCTCCCCCTCGGAGGACCACCGGGCTTGAGGGGAAACGTCTCTGGAAATCACGGAGGAGGGCAGGGGCATGTACGTTCGAGGATGAGACCCAGGAGCGTTCCTCCGGACCGTACCCCTTCAAATGCACCAGGTACTGTATGCGCCCACGGAACCTACAGGAGTCAACAATGGATTGTACCTCATACTCCTCATGGTTCTCAACCTGTATAGGGTGAGGACGTGGCAACAAGGTGGTAAAGCGGTTGCAGACTAACAGTTTCAATAAGGAGACATGAAACACATACTAGGAGGAAGGTCCAACGCGTAAGCCACTGGGTTAATCCTGCGAAGGATAGGAAAGGCCCAATAAAGCAAGATGCGAACTTCAGTGAGGGAACACGAAGTCGGCGGTTGTGAGATGACAGCCAGACCCTGTCCCCAACCTGGTAGGAAGGCGCAGGCAGGTGTCTGTGGTCAGCATGGAGTCTGTACCTATCATTAGCATGATACAAAGCCTCCTGGACTTGTGCCCAAGTGGAACGAAGACCACAGAGATGCTCCTCTAGCACAGGAATACTCTGCGGAACAAATGAGTCAGGCAACATGGAAGGTTGGAAACCACAATTCGCCATAAACGGAGACAATTGGGAAGCAGAATTCAAGGCACTGTTGTGAGCAAACTCTGCCCATGGTAATAGGTCTGACCAGTTGTGATGGTCAGAAATATAGCAATGTAGGAATTGCTCCAGGGACTGATTGGCTCGTTCTGCGGCCCCATTAGACTGTGGGTGATACGCAGAGGAGAAAGCAAGCTGAATTCCCAGCTGTGCACAAAAGGCTCGCCAGAACCGGGACACAAACTGACTACCCCTTTCCGGGACAATCACCTTGGGTAGCCCATGTAAGCGAAAGATCTCCCGAGAAAAAATGGAAGCCAGTTCCTTAGAAGTGGGCAACTTTTTAAGTGGAATACAATGACACATCTTTGAGAACTGGTCAACCACCATAAGGATAACCGTGTTGCCTTGGGAGTTGGGCAACTCCACAATGAAATCCATAGACAGGTGGGTCCAGGGCCTCTCTCCATTGGGTATGGGTTGTAGGAGGCCCACTGAAAGGTGTTGTGGAGTATTACTCTAAGCACACACAGAACAGGCAGCTACGAAGGCAGTTACATCAGCACGTAGACTAGGCCACCAGAATTGTTGGGAAATGGCCCAAACAAGTTGATTCTTCCCAGGGTGGCCAGCTGCCTTGGGAGATTGGTAAGTCTGGAGCACGGCAGTACGGAGACACTCTGGGACAAAGCAGCGGTCACAAGGTTTCTCAGGAGGAGTATTGACCTGAGCACCAAGAATTTTGTCACCCAAAGGAGAAGTAAGACTGGTGCGAACCGTAGCCACAATACGATCAGGAGGAATCATAAGAACCGGAACCTACTCCAACTTGGAAGTGGAGGAAAATTGTCGTGACAAGGCGTCAGCCCTTACATTCTTAGTACCGGGTAAGAATGAGACAATGTAATTGAAAAGAGCCCATTGTGCCCTTCTGGGAGAGAGGCATTTAGCTTCAGACAAGAATGTGTAATTCCTATGGTCAGTAAGAATGAGAACCGGCACAGTGGTACCTTCGAGGAGATGTCTCCATTCTTTCAGAGCTAAAATGATCGCCAACAGCTCTCTGTCACCAATCTCGTAATTGCACTCCGCAGGTGACAATTTCTTGGAAAAGTAGCCACAAGGATGCATAGCACTCTCAGAGGCAGACGTTGAGGCAGAAGGGCGCCAACACCAGTCTCAGAAGCATCAACCTCAAGTATTAAAGGTAACATAAGATCAGGATGTGCCAACACAGGAGTAGAAACAAAGGCAGCCTTGAGACTTTCAAAGGCCTTAATGGACTCTGGAGACCAACTCTGTGGGTTACTGTTCTTTCTGGTCATATCGGTCAGAGGCTTGACCAGAGATGAGAAGTTAGGAATAAACTTCCGAAAACAGTTGGCAAAACCCAGGAAACACTGCAGAGGACATAACCCCATGGGTCGTGGCCACTGTAGGACTGCCGAAAGTTTCTCTGGGTCCATCAAAAAACCAGCAATGGAAATGACATAGCCCAGGAATTTAACCTGTTCCCGATGGAACTCA
Organism: Aquarana catesbeiana; assembly: GCF_042186555.1. Classification (NCBI taxonomy): domain Eukaryota; kingdom Metazoa; phylum Chordata; class Amphibia; order Anura; family Ranidae; genus Aquarana; species Aquarana catesbeiana. The sequence continues at coordinate 122,791,375 of NC_133326.1, forward strand.
CACTTATCCAGTTTACAATAGAGAATGTTCTCTCTTAATTTCTGAAGCACACGACAGACATCTGTGTGGTGGCTCTCCAGGGACTTGGAAAATATGAGGATATCATCGAGATAAACCACCACACATAACTGCAACAAATCTCGGAGGACATCGTTAATAAATTCTTGGAAAACTGCCGGGCGTTACAAAGGCCAAAAGGCATTACGAGGTACTCATATTGGCCTGTTCTGGTATTAAACACAGTTTTCCACTCGTCGCCCTCCTTAATCCCCATGAGATTGTAAGCCCCTCTCAGATCAAGCTTAGTGAAAACCGTTGATCCCTTGAGGTGGTCAAATAACTCTGTAATCAACGGGATGGGGTAGGCATTCGTAATCACGAAACGATTGAGACTCCTATAATCAATGCAAGGTCTCAGTTCACCGCTCTTCTTCTTCTCAAAGAAGAAACCAGCAGGAGACGAGGATTTGCAAATGAAACCTTGAGAAAGTGCGTCTGCAACATACTCCTCCATGGATTTATCCTCCAAGACCGACAAAGGGTAAGCCCGACGACGAGGGGGAGTGGCACCAGGTTGAAGGTCAATTGCACAATCATACGGTCGGTGTGGAGGCAAACTACCGGCTTGACCTTTGTCAAAGACATCGCTAAAGTCACGGTACTCCTTTGGCAGGGAGGAGAGTGAAGAGGTACACAGGACCTTGGCTACCTCCTGGAAGCATGTTTCACTGCATTGTGGTGACCAGGAGAGAACCTCAGCACGGAGCCAATCAAAAGAGGGGTTGTGCCTCTGTAACCAAGGATAACCAATAACCAGTGGAAACTTAGGAGAGGAAATCACTTGGAATTGGATTATCTCATGATGAAGAGCCCCTACCGCCATGGACAACGGAACCGTCTCATGAGTCACATCGGCAGGCTGTAGAGGTCTCCCGTCAAGAGCCTCAATGGCAAGTGGAGTGTCACGCAGCTGCAGTGGAATCGAGTGCTTTGATACAAAGGCAGCATTAATGAATAGGCCTGCAGCCCCAGAGTCGATTAGAGCTTGTATCTCGATAGATGACTTAGCCCAAGAAAGGGTAACCGAAACCAGGGGCATATCCTTCTGGATAACTGGGGACGACACAACACCATCTAAGGTCTGTCCATGACAGGACCTCAAGGTTCGGGTGTTCCCAGGACGGGTAGGACAAGACTTCAAAAAGTGACCTGCCTGGCCACAATAAAGGCACAATCTCTCCCTCCTCCTAAAGGCTCTCTCATCCGCAGAGAAACACATGAAGCCCAAGTGCATTGGTTCATCTTCACTGACCGACTCGGTACCAGGAGGCATGGGAGGTGAGGGAGGCACGGGTGGAACTGCAAAGCTTGGAGGCAAACATACAGGAGGCTTCCGCAAGCTCTCCTTAAAAGAAAGTCTTTCTCTGAGTCTGGAGTCAATGAGGATGGCAAACGAGATCAAGCTCTCCAGCTCAGTGGGTATATTTTGGGCTGCTATCTCATCCTTGATGGAATCCGAGAGACCATGAGAAAAAGCAGCCACGAAGGCCTCATTGTTCCAAGCAACCTCAAGACAACAGGTTTTTGCGTCTCCCATAGAGGGTTAGCCCAGGCCAAGGCTCTCTCAGAAAGCAAAGATATCACGAACCCTACTTTGCTTCTGTCCGTGGGAAACGCCTGGGGCACCGACACAAAGTATATCTTAACTTGGTTGAGAAACACTCTGCATTGAACTTGATCGCCCCCAAATCGCTGGGCAAGCGGGGTGGAACCAGACATACCTCTCATAGAGGTAATACTCAAGGCGGGTGCCTGCACAGAGACTGGCGCAGCAGCAGGGATGGCCTGCAACTCAGGTTGTACCGGAGCAGCCACAGCGGGGGATTCCAGGTGAGCCATGCAACTCAGGAGCGTTTGTAACGCCATGGCAAACTGATCCATGCGGTGATCTTGCTCATCCAATCTGGAAAAAATATTACCAACAAGTGGATTGACTGTATCTTCTGAATTCATGGCCTTTGCCTACTGTCAGAAACCATGAACCAGACCAAGACAGAAGTACAGTAAAATCACACTTGTTTATTAATAAAAATAAAAAGGTAAATAGAGTAAGCGTAGTCAAAGCATAACCAGAGTCCAGTAACCGGATCGGGTAGTCAGCTAAGCCAGAGTTCAGTAACCAGATCGAGTAATGAGCCAAGCCAGAGTTCAGCAACCAGATTGGGTAATCAGCCAGGCCAGAAGTCAGGGATCCAAACAGAGGAACAGCAAGCAGGATAAGGAGCCATAAGGGATGTCAGCAAAGCCAGTCTTTAAACAGGAACACAAGAGATGGATTCTTGTGATGTGACCAAAGCGAAGGCAGGAATGAAGTGAGCTGGACATCTTTAAGTAGGCGGGACTGACGAGCAGATCCACAACAGCTGGTTAACTGTGGAGAGAGAAGAGAGCTGGCAATTAGCCGACAGCTGAGCGGCCAGCTCAGAGAAGGAAGGGCTGAGCCAGCCCTGACACTTGGACATGTAGTCTCAGCTAAGGGGATAGCCACTGACTCCCAGAAGTTGGAGGCCATCACTTCTTGGCCCCGCCCAAGCACCGTTACTGAATTGAGGTCGTTTCTGGGACCCCTACAGAAACAGACAGAAGGGGATCTGCAGAGGGCCCAGAAAGGAGGTCCCAGGAGACCACGTGAATCAATTCAGGAGCAATGGACGAAGCGTGAAAAGGCTTTTGAATGCCTGAAGGGGAGCCGGTCCTGGTTTACGCGACCCATCCAAGCCTTATGAATTGCACGTGGGTGCCAGCAGAGATGGTCTCGGAGGAGTGCTGTACCAAGAGTCAGAGGGAAGACTCCGCCCGGTAGCTTATGTGAGCCACAGCTTCACCCCTTCAGAAAAGAACTACCTTGTACATAAATTGGAGTTCTTGGCCCTCAAGTGGGCAGGATAAGCTACGTGACTATCTGTATGGGGCCACCTTTGTGGTGAAAATGGACAACAACCCTTTAACTTACATATTGACCACTGCCAAGCTGGATACCACTGGACATAGGTGGATGCCCTTTCCTGAAGACCCCATACCACAAATTTTGGCCAGAAGAATTGGGTCAACTTACCTCTAGAAGGAGTATTGGCTGGATGTCAAGGAGTCAAGCATAAACACAGAGGAGCAATAAGAGCTGAAGCTGTGGGAGTCACTACTGCTGGAGTGCCCAAATGTTACTGTGATTTGACCCAAATGCTCAGCCAAGAATTGCCCCAGCTGATGAAAGAGGATGTGAGGCAGGATCAACTGGAAGACCCGTTGGGAAATCTGGTGAAGAAGTCTGTATCCGTTCAGGACCCTGAGGTGCTGTTGAATAGTTCCATTGAGAGAGCAAAGGTAGTCCATAGAGAGTGGGAATGAATGCGATTAGAGGATGGAGTTATATATCGGAGAGGCCCATCTGAGGAGGGTGTGTGTCAACTGTTCCTCCCTGAGAAACATTGATTAAAAGTGTTGACCGCCCTTCATGATGATCATGGTCACTTAGGGCCGGAAAGAACCTTCAAGTTAGTCAGGGATCGATTTTTTGGCCAGCCATGAGAGCAGAGGTGGAAAGCTACTGTCGCTCTTGCATCAGGTGCATTCAGAGAAAGACTTTACCCGTGAGGGCCACCCCAATGGGCCATCTCCAGAGTCAGGGGCCAATGGAATTGGTGTGCATTGATTTCTTGTGTTTGGAACCTGATTAAAGTGTACGGAGCAATGTCCTGATTGTGACAGGAGTGATCATTTCACCCGTTATGCCCAAGCTTTCCCCACTCAGTACCAGCAAGCCAGTACTGTAGCAAAAACCTTAGTGGAGAAGTTTTTCATTCATTACTGGCTGCCCCAATGTCTGCACTCAGACCAAGGTTGGGACTTTGAGAGCAAGCTAATCAGAAGATAATGTGAACTCTTAAGTATAAAGAAATCCAGGACCACCCCTTACCACCCTCAAGGTGATCTGCAACCTGAGCGTTTCAACCATACCTTACTGAATATGCTGGGAACCCTCCCCAGAAACAGAAAACAGCATTGGGGAAACAGCATTGGGGAGACCATATAGCTGCAGTAGTTCATGCCTACAATAGCACCTCAAATGATTCTACTGGGTACTCCCCCTACAGACTAATGTTTGGAAGAGAAGCTCGTCTGCCAGTGGACCTGGCTTTTGGAACATCGTTAGATCATACTTCTCAAGCCTCCTATCGGGGGTACGTTGACAGGCTTCGGAAGAATCTGAAGATGGCCTATGAGAAAGCCAAGGAAGCATCCACCACCAGAGAACAGAGGAACAAGAAAAACTTTGATCTCAGATAGGTTTCAGGACCTACAACCATGGGATCAAGTGTTGTTACACAATCTAGGATTGCTTGGGAAGCATAAACTGGCTGATCGATGGTGTTCTCAACCTTCCATTGTCTATAAACAATTATCCGGGCTTCCTGTGTACCAGCTTCGGCCGGAGGGTAAGACTGGCCCCCTGAAGACTTGACACCGAAACCATTTGTTGCCTATATCCGAGGCTGTCCAAGTACCTTCATCCTCCTGTTTAGATAATTATCAGCCCCCTACCATGAGGCCTAGGGATGGAAAGGCCTACCGACCCATGCCATCTGAAGAGGAGAGTGATAAGGAGGAATTAGCTCTTGACTGGTTGTGGACTTCTTCTCTTGAAGACAATCAGGAGACATGTCTCCCACTGCCAGAAGTTGAAGTGCTGGATTCCCACCCACTAAGAGGAAATGAGGACATCAAGGTGGAACCCAATGAAGTAACTAATGTGCCAGAAACTCCCAGTTCCCCCATCAACTAAGTAAAGAGAGGGACTGTACATGAACCAGTGCTTGAACCAGAGCTTGAACCTGAGATTGTGCCAGAACCGGAACCAGAGCTTGAATCAGAACATGAACTGGGGCCTGAATCAGAACCATTGGAAGATATTCACTCCAGATTGAGACCTAAAATATGCCCTCCAAAAAGACTGACGTATAATACCTTTGGAAAAAATTCTGATGAACTCATTCCCACTGCTCAACGTCCTAGTCAAGCACTTGCCTCCTTTATTGAACCTTTAGTAAAGGATGACCTTGATCCACCCCCTGACACTACTGGGTGGGCCACTACTTTGTTACTGGCCTGTCAGGAACTTGATATGGCTTTACCTGACAATGTACATACATTTTTGTTAGGAGATCCCTCTTTGGATCAGTTGTTAGCTGTTGCAACTTCCACTCTGTCATATAACTAACCATTCACTTTCTTGTGACACAGTGATGTGATCCGACAGGTTGTGTTCTGTCTTCGGGGATCAAAGTCTTTCAAGTGGGGGGGATGTAGCAATATGAACCACAATTGTAACAAACAGTTATTCTGTACCCCACCTGTATAGCGTTTATTTCCCCTAGTGCCCAGCATTACTAAACTGACATCATATTTGTTAGCCCAACCAAAGGGATTATGGGATTGGTAGTCCTTTCAGATGGCTGTTCCATTGCATGACTATACACTCTGACCACATATCCCAGGGATCTTTGCTATCATCAAGGAGATTGCTGAGAAGTGCTATAAAAAAAACAGAGACCCACCCCATGCTCTCTTTCTCGTGGGCCCTGTGTGTGTGGATGGATCTCTCCATGTAGGAAGAGTGAGCTCGCAGCCTACCACGCGGTATGCAGAATTCCTGCCTGACCGAGAAAGGGTCCAGCGCTGCCTGACGTTCATCGGACATCTGCATAGCACCAACTCGACAGTGTAGCAACTCACGCTACTCGCTCCAAATCGGGTGATCACCACTATCTGGTCCGCAGCCAGGACATCGATCTGGGAATTGCTACGGGGAAGGCGCTGAATCAGCTTGGTTGTTGGTGAGAGGGCAATTGCTCACCTTTGCAAGCCTTTCCTTTGTTGTTTACTGGGAAACTGTGTACAGACAGGTTTACTTTGGGAATACTTCACTGCACTTCTATCCGGGCACTGTACATGGGCATCTGTAGCCACAGTCATTACAAGATACATCACCACTCTGCTGCTACACTTTATTGGATATAGTTAATGAGCTCCGACTGCCGGTGAAGACTATCAGATCTGCAACGGGGACATTCTGTCATTGCTGCTTAAGGGACTCTCTTACCATCCTTGTTTAGCTTAATCTCTCATTAGGAATGTGACGGACTGGGGTTATATGGTCACATAAAAGACAAAACAGACACCCCAAAGTCCATATTCATTTTTTTTTTATTTCTAAGCAAAGAAAATAGAATTGCTATCCTGCTATTCTATCAACAACCAGTAGATGGCAGAGAAGGCACACGGGCACAGTCTATATAAGACCACACACCATGTCACTGAAGTGAAACTACTTCAGCCATAAAGATGAGTGGTCATATATTCTACTGTTCGTGTAATTCTTTGCAGGTATGTACTTTAAATCATTTCTAATCCGTGTTATAGGGCGTACACACGGTCGGACTTTGTTCGGACATTCCGACAACAAAATCCTAGGATTTTTTCCGACGGGTGTTGTTTCAAACTTGTTTTGTCTACACACGGTCACACAAAGTTGTCGGAAAATCCGATCGTTCTAAACACGGTGACGTAAAACACGTACGTCGGGACTTTAAACGGGGCAGTGGCCAATAGCTTTCATCTCTTTATTTATTCTGAGCATGCGTGGCACTTTGTCCGTCGGATTTGTGTACACACGATCGGAATTTCCGACAACGGATTTTGTTGTCGGAAAATTTTATATCCTGCTCTCAAACTTTGTGTGTCGGAAAATCCGATGGAAAATGTCCGATGGAGCCCACACACGGTCGGAATTTCCGACAACACGCTCCGATCGGACATTTTCCATCGGAAAATCCGACCGTGTGTACGGGGCATTAAACTGTGATAGAAAGATTCCTAAACATCTTGAGCAGATGCAGGAAAAGTTTCAGCAGATTTTATGCAATAGTTTTGCTGTAATTAGAGATTCAGAACAGCATGTGTGAGGAACAGTGAAAAGGGCGCAAAATCATAAAATTACTGTATTAGTCAGAACAAATGTTTATTGTAAGCACTAAACTGTTATACATAGGTATATTTAAACCTGGTTTATGCAAAGTTACATAAATTAGAAGCCACATGTTTGAAACGATATTAAATGGTTAAAAACCTCTTGTATTGTAAAGGTTATGCATTGCTTCGTACAGACATGCAATGTGCACCATCTAGTGGTCAAAAAGAGAACTACTGAAAGAATATCTGAATTAAAGCAATACAATGCAAGTATTATTATGGCACAGCTAAAGTGTACCAGAGAGATAAAGATAATTATCTATAATACTGAATAAAAGGAAAATATATGTTTATTAAAATATAATAATGTTCATTGTTGTAACTATGTTTTAAAGTATTTCAGTCAATATCTGTACTATTTTTATTGTTAACGGTTATGAACATGTGACTATAAAAATATATATGTATTCCGAGATGATCACATTACCTCATCATGTCTACAATCATCGCCTCTCTTAATTTGTATTTTGAGACTGGTAACAGGAACACAGTTTAAGCAGGCCAGCCTGGGTTTCTCTTTCTCAAAGTATTGTCAGAATTGATGCTTAACTTTATTTATCCTTTTCAGGTTATGTCTAAGTGGTGCTCCTTTGTACATATGTGTATATAGTATTCTGTGTTTGCCAACTGTCTTATCTGGCATTTCTTGTGGAGGCATTCTATTGAGCTTGTGCTGTTACTCAAAGAAGAACCATTAGTTCAGTAGAACCATTACCTCTCTTACAACAATATCTTAACTGAAGTATTCCAGTAAACGTTAATAGAATAATAGAACGTTAATAGAATATAAACGCTAAGTGTTGTCTTATTACTTAAAGGTGTTGCAATTATGTCTGAACCCAGAGTGTCAGGTGGGTTGGAATGTTTGCAGGGTCATGTCAACGCAGATGAGCAGGTAAATCCAAGCAGTTCCCGAGGGGGCTGTGCTACATAAAAGTTCCCCCTTATATCAGTAACCCCCCTTACTTTAGTGTATTCTTTCTGAGGAAGGTGGTTTCTGGTCACCAGAGCCCCCCCCCCCCCCCACACACATTCCCAGAGTTCCTGGGGTCCCCCTTGATGATTGCTCCCTTTTTACCACTTTTAACTGGAATTTGCTCATATATATATATATATATATATATATATATATATATATATATATATATACAGTGGGGACGGAAAGTATTCAGACCCCCTTAAATTTTTCACTCTTTGTTATATTGCAGCCATTTGCTAAAATCATTTAAGTTCATTTTTTTCCTCATTAATGTACACACAGCACCCCATATTGACAGAAAAACACAGAATTGTTGACATTTTTGCAGATTTATTAAAAAAGAAAAACTGAAATATCACATGGTCCTAAGTATTCAGACCCTTTGCTCAGTGTTTAGTAGAAGCACCCTTTTGATCTAATACAGCCATGAGTCTTTTTGGGAAAGATGCAACAAGTTTTTCACACCTGGATTTGGGGATCCTCTGCCATTCCTCCTTTGCAGATCCTCTCCAGTTCTGTCAGGTTGGATGGTAAACAATGGTTGACAGCCATTTTAGGTCTCTCCAGAGATGCTCAATTGGGTTTAGGTCAGGGCTCTGGCTGGGCCATTCAAGAACAGTCACGGAGTTGTTGTGAAGCCACTCCTTCGTTATTTTAGCTGTGTGCTTAGGGTCATTGTCTTGTTGGAAGGTAAACCTTCGGCCCAGTCTGAGGTCCTGAGCACTCTGGAGAAGGTTTTCGTCCAGGATATCCCTGTACTTGGCCGCATTCATCTTTCCCTCGATTGCAACCATTCGTCCTGTCCCTGCAGCTGAAAAACACCCCCACAGCATGATGCTGCCACCACCATGCTTCACTGTTGGGACTGTATTGGAAAAGTGATGAGCAGTGCCTGGTTTTCTCCACACATACCGCTTAGAATTAAGGCCAAAAAGTTCTATCTTGGTCTCATCAGAACAGAGAATCTTATTTCTCACCATCTTGGAGTCCATCAGGTGTTTTTTAGCAAACTCCATGTGGACTTTCATGTGTATTGCACTGTGGAGAGGCTCCTGTCGGGCCACTCTGCCACTGGAGGGCTGCAGTGAGATGGTTGACTTTCTACAACTTTCTCCCATCTCCCAACTGCATCTCTGGCAGCCACAGTGATCTTTGGGTTCTTCTTTACCTCTCTCACCAAGGCTCTTCTCCCCCGATAGCTCAGTTTGGCCGGACGGGCAGCTCTAGGAAGGGTTCTGGTCGTCCCAAACGTCTTCCATTTAAGGATTATGGAGGCCACTGTGCTCTTAGGAACTTTGAGTGCAGCAGAAATTTTTTTGTAACCTTGGCCAGATCTGTGCCTTGCCACAATTCTGTCTCTGAGCTCTTCAGGCAGTTCCTTTGACCTCATGATTCTCATTTGCTCTGACATGCACTGTGAGCTGTAAGGTCTTATATAGACATGTGTTTGGCTTTCCTAATCAAGTCCAATCAGTATAATCAAACGCAGCTGGACTCAAATGAAGGTGTAGAACCATCTCAAGGATGATCAGAAGAAATGGATAGCACCTGAGTTAAATATATGAGTGTCACAGCAAAGGGTCTGAATTCTTAGGACCATGCAATATTTCAGTTTTTCTTTTTTAATAAATCTGCAAAAATGTCACCATTTCTGTGTTTTTCTGCCAATATGGAGTGCTGTACATTAATGAGGAAAAAAATGAACTTAAATGATTTCAGCAAATGGCTGCAATATAACAAAGAGTGAAAAATTTAAGGGGGGGTCTGAATACTTTCCATCCCCACTGTATATATATATATATATATATATAAAGCCCTATGTGCTTTCATATCTGTCTTATGTATATATAATACACTCTTCAATGTACTTTAAAATGCATGAACAATGCATGAACAATGTACTTTAAAATTTTATGAACAAGAATATAATTACATTATGCTGCTGGGCTGGTATAATAATGCTATGGGGCTGGTATGACATTTCTTCCAGGGCTGGTTTTTATTCCCAGTCCTGGCCTGATGGCCATGTGATGCTTCTGGTCTCAATTCTTCTTTCCTTTGGATTGCAGAGTGGACAGTCCATTTTCAGGTGCCTACTTCGCTGTCTGTGTGTTGTTTATCAGCGGAGTTCTTACAAGCTCCAGAAGACCGCAATTATGTGATAAAATCACAGCATGAGGAGCAAACAGCAACAGACAGACTGCAATGCTAAATTAACGGTCCCCACGCCCAGATGAGGCTTCAGCGAGGGACAAGTGATTGTGGACTAGGGGAGTATAAAAGGTTTTTTAAAGTTTTATGTTCTTAAAAAATGCCAGACTTTTCTCAGACACCCATCTAACCAATTGTCCCTTGGGTCCTGTTCACTCGCAAATACTATTGTCACCCTCTTCTTCTATCCTATGCTCTCTCATTTACATCTTTAATCTCTCCCTCTCTACTGGCACCTTCCCTTCCCCTCTTAAGCATGCACAGATCACCCCTTTACTGAAAAAGCCCTCATTGGACCCCACCAACCTGAACTACTTAAGACACATCCCCTTGCTCCCATTTACATCTAAACTTTTATGCGTTAGAGTATGTGATATTCATATACATTTTCATTGAGTTTTCATAAAAATCTTTTTTGGTCTACGTTTAAATATCAGTTATTGTTATTATTTACATATGCCTTTTTTCATCTTCATATCCAGTAGCAGTCACATCAATTAAGAGGGCTTATTTTACATTCCTGTGTATTGCTTGGTACCAAGGGTCTACTATCTGTTATTTATTTATTTATTGCCTATTTACTTATTTATTACCTATTTATCTCCTAATGTTTTTAAACGCTTCAATACCGAACACTTTTACCCCAAATACTTTTACCCCCTTCTTGCCCAGCTTTCAGCGCTGTCACACTTTGACAATTGCGCAGTAATGCAACACTGTATCCGTATGAAATTTTTATTTATTTTTTCACACAAATAGAGCTTTCTTTCGGTGGTATTTAATCACCACTGTTATTTTTTTATTTTTTGCAAAATAAACAGAAAAAAACCTGAAGAGTTTGAAAAAAAAATGTTTTTCTTAGTTTCTGTAAATGTAAGATGCATTGGCTTTGCCTTAACCCTGTGGCCTCAAGCTTTAGGGCCATGGTTAATTATTCATGTGACCTTTGATTTAGGACCCTCTCTCCTGTGGGAGGGCTAATACAATTGGATACACACATACATAAATATCTCCCCATTAGGAACATGTATCATGAACATAGTGTGCATATGCATGAACATTTCTACATACATATAAATCTCTCTGTGCATAAACACACAAAAGGAAAGTCTCAGTACCAGATTCATACAAGATTCACAGTACTTAAACAGCTGCTCTATACCTCCAAGTACCGCGTACTGTGCATAAGACAAAAGCAACATATATACAAAGGATATATGAATACTCACTTTTACTATGTTATGATGGGGTGCATGGGTTAGAGGTTTGAGGTGAATGTGTGGTTACGGTGGACAATAGTAGCCAGCTAGATGTCAGATGGGGGCGCTAAAGGGGCTGCATCATGCATGGACAGTGCCATCCTGTCCTGTCATGGATGTCAGATGGGGGAGCTGACAGTGCCATCCCATCCTGTGGCTGTTGGAGCGCACGTTGGCTGGATTTCCGGAAGAATGGCCATGCTATGCGTTCCAGACACTGGCCCTCTGGCCCGCAGACGTCACTTCCGGTGACACGGGATTGGGTCATATCCGGTAATCTGAGAACAAAAGCTGGAAACTGGAAACCCATCCACCTAGATCAGCAGCAACGTGATTTAGATCAGAAGTGGCCTCCAGGCTGTAAAGCAGTGCTGTCCGCAGATGCCCCAATGATACACATGTGGTGACTCTTCTTGCACAGGCCGCAACTCGGCTGCAGCACTCCCAGACACAGAGTCCCTGCTTGCAGATCCAGGCCGGGGTCCCAAGAGAGTGATCTATTTCTAGCCCAGCCCTTTTATATGCTCTCCCAGCTGTCTGTTCTTCTTTCCCACCCGGCTGGTAGTTGTAGTTCCAAACAGTCTAGCTAAAAGGGAAATGCTAGCAGTCTGAACTACACGTCCCATGATGCTTTGCTTTGCTTAGTCATTTAATTCAGGAAATTACAGCACAGAGTCCAGACTAAACACTAGAGGGAAACCGTTCCTCAACATTAAGGCTGCATAATGTCTCCAGATTGCAGATAAAGATAGCCAGCTCCAGGCTACAGATGTTAATGAGGGACCACATACAGAGAAAATTGAAGGGGGAAACCCACACAAAAAGAAAAGAATAGAGTCAATCCCTAAAAATACACACCAGGACCCCAATCCAAGCATGCAGCCTGGCTGGCCAGGAAATGGGGGTACAAGTGTGCACTCCCTCCTGCTGAACAGTACCAGGTCACATGGGAAACTACTTTGCCAGGGGGGATCCCATGTTGATAAGGACAAGGACCCCTTCCCCAAAAACCTGGACTGATGGTTGTGGGGCTCTGTGGGTGGTGCCTTTTTAGAATCTGGAAGTCTCCTTTAACAGTAAGGGGCAACCTGATTGTTCTGCATCTCCATATTAAGTACCACAGATGTAATCTCTATAACTGATCCAGTTGTGGCAAGATAGCTGTAACTTATGGTCTCTGTAGAATTAACAGACAGTGACTCGATCCAAATGACATCTTGCAGATTGTAGAAAGCTTTTAATCCAAAATTCATAGTGTGTCTAGGTCCAGCAGAATACAGCACATGTGGTGAATAGAGGTTAAAGCATGCAGAAGGGTGGAACTAACTACATACTGCATTCCCTTAGCTAAGGAGTGAGGTAGTGATAAAATTATTTAAGTCAAACAAACAACAATGTATTTGTAACTAGACATCTGCAATTCGTTGTGTTCCGAATTCGTTTTTCGACAAAATTCAACGAAAATCAGTTTAACTAATTCTTCTGAAAACAAAAATTCGTAAATTTGTAAATTCGAAAATTCAGAAATGTGAAAATTCGAAAATCCGACAATTCAAAAAATCCGAAAATGAAAAAATCCGAAAAAAAGAATGAAAATCCGAAAATTCAAAAGAATGAAAATCCGAAAAATTCAAAAACCCGAAAATTTGAAAATCCAAAATAATACCTAACTAATAATAATAACTATTAAATTATAGGTATTGGAATTTCGCAACGAATACGCATTTGTCCTAAGTTACGATATATATTCGAAATAACGAAAGCCGCATCTAAACTTTTTATTATTGTTAATATTATTAATTCGTTGCGTTCCATTAATTTAGATGCGGCATTCGTTATTTCAGATAATTCGTAACTTCGGATGAATTTGTATTCGTTACCTTCATAAACAGCCAAATTTGAAAGGAAATACCAATACCTATAATTTAAGTTAGTTATCATTTTGGATTTCCAAATTTTCAAGTTTACGAATTTATGAATACCTCATCTAAACAAATGGAACATAACGAATTCAAAAATTTTTCCGAAGTTATGAATTTATTCAAAATAACGAATTTCATTCATAACGAATGACCCAAAAAACGAAAAAAATCAAAAAAACAAATGAAACTAAAACTAACAAATTTTTCGGCAGTGCACATGTCTATTTGTAATATGATACAGTAAGGGATAATAGCCCCTACTAGAGATGGGTCGAACAACCCCCTGTTCGTTTTGCAGCAGAACTCCCAAACAGGGGGAAAGTTCTAACTCGAACTGCGAACCCCATTGAAGTCAATGGGAACCTAACAGGCAAAATCAAAAGTGACAATTTTGAAGGCTTATAAGCAAGTAATTGGCCATAAAAGGGGTATGGGGGTCCGGGTACTGCCCTGGGGGACATGAATCAATGCAAAAAAAATGTTTTAATGTGATCATTTTTCAGGAGCACTGATTAAAATGATGCTTAAGGTGCAACAATAAAAATGAAAAATTCCTTTAACCTCTTCAGCCCCGGAAGGATTTGCCCCCTTCCTGACCAGGCAATTTTTTGCGATAAGGCACTGCATCGCTTTAACTGACAATTGCGCAATCGTGTAATGTTGTACCCAAACTAAATTTATGTCCTTTTTTTCCCACCGACAGATAGAGCTTTCTTTTGGTGGTATTTGATCACCTTGCGGTTTTTATTTTTTGCACTATAAACAAAAATAGAGGGACAATTTTGAAAAAAAAACACAATATTTTGTACTTTTTGCTATAATAAATATCCCCAATTTTTTCATCAGTTTAGGCTGATATATATTCTACATATTTTTTGGTAAAAAAAATAGCAATAAGCGTATATTGATTGGTTTGCGCAAAAGTTATAGCGTCTACAAAATAGGGGAAAGATTTATGGCATTTTTATAATTTATTTATTTTTTACTAGTAATGGTGGTGATCTGCGATTTTTATCAGGACTGCAACATTGCGACGGACACATTGGACACTTTTGACACTTTTTTGGGACCATCGACATTTATACAGCGATCAGAGCTAAAAAATAGCCACTGATTACTGTATAAATGTCACTGCCAGGGAAGGGGTTAACACTTGGGGGCGATCAAGGGGGTTAACTGTGTTCCCTATGTGTGTTTCTAACTGTGGGGGGAAAGTGGCTGACTAGAGGAGAGAGATCCTTGTTCCTACTCACACGAGCTGTCTCCTCTCCCCTGACAGAACCGGGATTTATGTGTTTACACACACAGATCCCAGTTCTTACTCTGTCACGAGTGTAGCGGGTGCCCACGGTCATCGCGCCCGCCGGGCACGTGCATCAGTTCCGGGGACACGAGCTGACGTACAGCTATGACGGCTCGCCCAGCTGGTCTGGAAGTGGTTAAGTATAGTGCCTGGGGGGGTCCCCCTAGTCTGCCTGTAAAATGGCGCATCTGTGAGATGCATAGAACATGCTGCAGGCCGGGTGGGTTTAGCAGGAGAAACAAGTGCCTTTTTTGGTCCGTTTCAGGTCTGAATTCAGACCAAAATTCGGGCTGTAATCGGACCTAAAACGGTGAACCAGCATGCACCAGACCCCTGCTGTGCGATGGATGCGGCTCATATGTGAAAAAAAAAAAGAAAAAGTCAAATCACATTTAAATTGACTCGAGGTTGCAATCGCTGGCACCCAGCTATTAAAAAATGGCGTGCCCACCCCCCCAGTCTTTGGGTCTGGTATGGATTTTAAGGGGAACCCAACATCCCTCTTGTGACGTCACGTACCGATACATGCCGGGTCAGAGGTAGGCTGTGTGCAGAGAAGCATTTGTAATGGGTAAGTTTAATTTTCTAAAAATGAATATGGTGAGGCTTTATAGTGTATAGAGTATACAGTGAGTATACAGTGAGTAGGATCAACAGGTGCCGTAGTGTTCAGCAGAAGGGTCAGTGTCAAATTATGTTTTCTAAATATTTTAAACCAAATATGTTTGCATTGTAATTGGTGTTTATCACTCTATTCTGTGCAGAAGCTGTTGGCTTGTTGCACTATAGACTGTACTAAAAGTTGTATTTAGCTAAACAAATACATAAATCATTTATTTATGAACAATACATTCTTGGATATCTTTGTGTCCTTATTATGATTGATTTTCCAGTGGCAATTGGGATTCTTATCAAAGCTACTGCAGGTTTATCTTTAACCACTTAAAGAGGTTGTAAACCTCCGCCAAAAAAAAAACAACCCTGCAAGACAAAGGCATAATGAGCTAGCATGCGGTGCATACTAGCTCATTATTTAATACTTACCTCAGATTGATGCCCTGAAACGTCATTGGCACTCCAAGTAAACAGCCGACATCTTCCACCGGAGTTGCTTCCGGGTTTGCGGCTCCGGCGCTGTGATTGCGCTGTGATCGCACATGTGCGTGGGAGCCTCCAGTCATGACACAGGTCCTGAATAAACGGCATCAGCAGGCCATATCTTCAATGCACATGCGCCGATGACGTCGCCAGCAGCGCATATACTGAATGTCTCCTAAACTGTGCAAGTTTAGGAGATATTAACAGTTCCTACAGGTAAGCCTTATTATTAACAGGGTTTACAACCACTTTAAGGACCGTAAGGATTTACCCCCTTAATGACCATATATTTTTGGTAAAAAAAAACCGCAATAAGCGCATATTGATTGGTTTGCACAAAAGTTATAGCGTCTACAAAATAGGGGATATATTTATGCCATTTTTATTATAAATTTTTATTTTTACTAGTAATGGCGGTGATCAGCGATTTTTAGCGAGATTGCGACATTGCGGTGGACCGATCGGACACTTTTGACACTTTTTTAGGACTAGTGACATTTATACAGCGATCAGTGCTATAAAAATGCACCAATTACTGTATAAATGACACTGGAGAAGGGGTTAACACTAGGGGGCGATCAAGGGGTTAAGTGTTCCCTAGGGAGATGTTTCTAATGCCCTGTACACATGATCAGACATTGATCGGACATTCCAACAACAAAATCCATGGATTTTTTCCGACAGATGTTGGCTCAAACTTGTCTTGCATACACACGGTCACACAAAGTTCTGAACGTGGTGATGTAAAACACGTACGTCGGGACTATAAACTGGGCAGTAGCCAATAGCTTTCGTCTCTTAATTTATTCTGAGCATGCATGGCACTTTGTGCGTCGGATTTGTGTACACACGATCGGAATTTCCGACAACGCATTTTGTTGTTGGAAAATTTTATAGCAAGCTCTCAAACTTTGTGTGTCGGAAATTCCGATGGAAAATGTGTGATGGAGCCCACACACGGTCGGAATTCCCGACAACAAGGTCCTATCAAACATTTTCCACTGGAAAATCCGACTGTGTGTACAGGGCATTACTGTGGGGGGAGTGGACTGACTGGGAGTAGAGAGAGATTGCTGTTCCTGACCACTAGGAACAAACATCACTCTGTACTTCCCTGTCAGAACAGGGATCTGTTTGTTTACATTGACAGTTCTGGCTCTCTGTGGAACGATCATGGGCATCAGTTCCCCGCCGTGCAGTGAGCACGTGAGTGCCTGCTATAGCTGTTAACGAGACCGCCGTACCGGTACAGCGATTTGCGGGAATGATCCGACCTGCTGCTATATAATGCCGGTGGCTGGTGGGCAAGTGGTTAACCATGTTTAAACCGGGGCAATTTTTGAAAAAAATTTCGCACATATGTTATATTTGCATTTTTTGCTATAAACTACCACAACCCCCCAAAAAGGCATATACTTTTTGAAAGTAGAGACCCAAAAGAATAAAATGATAAAAACAGTTTATTATGCTGTACGATATTTGCACAGTTACTAATCTAAAGGATATTTTTAGGAAAAAATACACTAAAATGAATTCTAGTGCAAACAAACACAAGACTATGCCCATTGCCCAATTGCCTTTCTATGTCAAATTAGAAAGCTGGTGTGTAGGTTATAGTGGCTATGCTACTGTGTGCAGCCACTTTTGATTAAAGCAGCGTTCCACCCATAAAATCAACTTTACATAAATCCATAGCATTCTCTTTGAGCAACAACATTTGGAAAAATTTTTTTTTTTTTTACTCACTCGGTAACCACTGTTGCTATGGGGTTCCTTCTACTCTGCCACTTCTGGGTCTGCAGTGATTGACGTCATATCCCTCGGCGCCTGTGCTCCTGGGAGATGTGTGTTATCTTTCCCAGGAGTCAGTGGGCAGCGCCGAAGGCTAGAATCGTGTTGTTTAGAGACCGGAAATGACGCAAGCAAAGGCAACAATGGGGCGGGCACTTCCTCCTTCGCCGACCGTTGTTATGGCAACAACATAATAATCCTTTCCCTGCGCCTTGTGTAAACGGCACACGCGTGAGAACGGGAGGTGCATGCTGGTTATCCAGCATCACCATATCCAGGAAGAGAATACTAGTGGGCTTCACATGCCCACACTAGAGATGGAAGTGCTCTGCAGAGAAGAAATACAAAGTAAGTACTATAAAAACCGGGAACTGAGCGGCGATTTCATTAATAACATGGATTAGTAGTGTTTAAAATTATTTGAAAGAACGGATTACCTTTTAAAAAAAATTCCGGGTGGAACTCCGCTTTAAGTCACAGAGACTCTGCTGTGAAGAGTCCCATGTTTGTGTAGCTTTCATTATTTTGCAGTGTATGAATGTTGTTTTTTTCTGAACTTGCTATACATTATTACTTCTAACTTTGCACGTGTTTAGTATACTACAAGTTACAGTTACTCTCTGATCATTCAGTTGATTATCCATTCTGAAACTAGTCTTTACTAGGGGCATGGTGACAGAGTGACAGGGTGACAGCTCAGAAACACATTTGGGAGACAGTTGTTACAAAACACCTTATAACAGGAAATGCCCGCCAGGGTCACAAGTAGGGTTGCCACCCTTTCTTCAAGTCAAACCCGCACACTTTAGCAGCACACAGCAATCATTTTTTTTAATAGTATAAACTATACATATATTTTGCTATTAAATAACATTTCTAATCATATGAAGTTAATAACAAGAGTCCCCCTTTACATCAGAGTCCACAGAGTTCCCCTTTTACATTTCAACTCACATAGTTCCCTTTCACTGTAAGGGGGGACTCTGCAGACTCTGATGTAAGGGAGAGCTCTGGGGACTCTAACATAAGGGATGATTTACGGAGAGGACTCTGATGTACATCGAGGACTCTGATGTAAGGGGGAACACTGTGACCTCTGGCGTAGAAGGCAACTCTGATGTAAGTTGTGCTCTGAGAACCCTGAATTACCTTAGTGTAGTCAGCACCTCTCATCCAGATGTATCTGGAAGCCATAGTCCGGTCTGAATAATGTGCCTGGGTTTCAGGCAGTCTGAAACCTGGACACATGATTCCGAACCCGAACTGTCTGGGTGAAGGCAGGTGGCAACCCTAGTCACAAGGTATTTTTAACATTTTTAAAACTAAATGAATATGTTAAAGTTTATATAACACACTGGGCCATCCAGCTGCAGTGTGTCCCAATCTGATTTTCAGTGTGCCTAGGAAGGTCAGATGCAGTGTCCATCCTGCTGCAGACAGCCTATCAAAGTCTCTGGCAAGCTGCTTCTGGAAAGGGCTGAATGCTGTACCAAGTGGTACCAATATTTAGGGCCCTGTGCATTCATAAACTAAATCCTAGTACACATGGGCCGAATGTTGGGCAGCATCCCCTGTGTGTACTGGAGTCGGTCCAACAGAAGCTGGCCATTCGGTCGGTTTCTGTTGAAGGGTCATGAACGAAAAAAGTCTGCCAACCGCTGACCCGAGTGTTCTGGCAGAGGGCTGCCCCTCTGTCAGAACACAATAGCACAGCAGGGGAGATTGCTATAATAACATTGGATTGTTAGTACAGCGGCTCCAACCTGAGCTGTCAGTTTTTTTCTTGAAGAAAAAAAAAATAGTGTGTACGAGGTTGAATGCTATCCATAGATGACTCATTTTTTTTTCAGCAGTTTGAACGGAAAAAAAGACTCAATTCCCAAATGCACACATTCTTAGTGGATGGAGTATTCCCCCTGCTGAGCTTTTGTATTCTGACAGCAGAGAGAATACATTGATCTGTGCTACCAGCTATAGCCAGCAGCACTGATCGAATGGCAAAAATACAATGTACAGAAGTCAATCGGTAGATCAACTTCTGTACAACCACTCTGCCCATACACAGATCAAATTTCAGCCAGTTCAGTAAGGTCCATGTATGATTAGCTTTAGGTTCAGGGCCCTAAATGCCAGTACCACTCAGTATAGCGTTCAGCCCCATCCAGCTGCAACCTGCAATAGACTTTAACAGGCAGTCTGGAGCGGGGCTGGACGCTGCACCTGTCCTTCCTAGGCGCACTGAAATGCCAGGAGGGTCGCACTGCAGCTGGACAGCCCAAAATACAAGGGGACTTAATGACTGGATTTAGAGAATATTATGTAACGTTCATGTAATAGATCTTTTGTTCCTGAAAACTGTCTACTTTGATTAAAAAAAACATTGTTGAAGTTCAGCTGCAGTCTAGGGATTGTCTACTCTTCTAGTTTTCTTTAGGTAATGTGTAAATTATCTTTAGGATTGTAAAAAATGTATTTATATTGCACCAGACAGCTCTGACTGTCTGGTGCTCTGGGGGATAACTTTCTTGGCTTTAACATCACAATACATTAAAGAAGTTTAGAAGGCCGCCTGCCCCTTTCTGTCCTTCCCTTCCCTGTTTTCACAGAATGCAACACGTTCTATGAATGGAGGAGAGGATCTTGTCATTCATCTGCCTCTCCTCCATTCACATAATATGTTGTATTCTGTAAAAAAAAAAAAAAGGACTTTTCTGAATGAAGAGAGGACAGAAAGGGTGGGTGGCTGAGTTGGGACTTCTTCAATGTCCTGCAATGTTAGAAAAGAGAAAGTGGAACTAAACCATTAAGAAATTGTGAACAGGCAGCTCTATTGCAGAGGAGACAAACGTACCTGCCTGCTTGCAGTCTTCTGATAAAGATCCTCTAATGAGCTGTGCATGTATTCCCAGAACACAGTGGCTGTGCTGGAAAGAGTGACCTCCTTGTGCATGCACAAGATCACATCATCTCCCGCTAGCCAATGAACAGGGCAAAAATCCGGAAATAAACTGAGCAGAACATGACAATGGCCATGGAGAGATGTGGCTTCTACAGTGCTGGAAGTTCAGGGCTGTGATGAGAACTTGTTATCACTGCAGTCAACAGCTGTAAACTAGAAAGCAATCAGCAGGATGTGAAATACACTACATTAATGCTGGCCATACACTATACAGAAAATCGGCCGAACCCATTTTCGAAAAACGAACGTTCGACCATGACCGCAAACGATCGTGCCATCATATAATGACCGATAAATTGTTCAGTGGACATGAATAAATAATTTTTTGTTCGTTTTTTTACATATACCTAGTGCAGACAGTTCGGACGGGAAACACATTAACCTTGCAATTTATCGTACGTTCGGCAGAAATTTTCCAAACTTCCCGTTCGTTTTTTTCCCACAAAAACGTCACAAACGATTATCGATTTGTGCCCATTAACTTGCCGAAAAACGAACGAAGTGTCTATACGAACGATTTTTCGGCCGATTTTTCGTATAGTGTATGGCCAGCTTAAGACCCCTTTCACACTGAGCTGTGGCCACGTTAGCACTAAACCACCGCTCGTTTTAGCGGTGCTTTAGCACTGTTTAAGCGGGCGCTCCCAAACTGCCCCAAAGATGCTGCTTGCAGGACTTTTTCTAACATCCCGCAAGCGCACCGCCCTAGTGTGAAAAGACACTGAAATAAATAGGAGACAATTTTCAAGCGGTATTTACAGTGGCGTCACTAGGGTTGGTGTCACCCGGTGTGATAAAACATGGTGTCACCCCCCCTCCACCAACTATAGTCACCCCCCAGTACAGACCCCCCTCCACTAAGTATAGACCCCCTCCACTAAGTATAGAGCCTCCTCTGTCAGTGCAGACCCTCTACGAAGTATAAACCCACTCCATCAGTATAGACCACCCCCCTCGGGACAAACCCCCCCTCCCTCAGTATAGACCTACCCCTCCCTCAGTATAGACCTCTCCCCCTCAGTATAGACCCCCTCCATTAGTACAGACCCCTCCCAGACCAAACCACCCCCCCTCCATTAATACAGACCCCCCAGAACAAACCACCCCCTCCATTAGTACAGAACCCCCCCAGAACAAACCACCCCCCCTTCATTAGTACAGACCCCCCCCCCCAGAACAAACCACCCCTCTTCCATTAGTACAGACCATCCCCAGAACAAACCACCCCCTTCCATTAGTACAGACCCCCCCCCCTGCAGAACAAACCACCCCCCTGCATTAGTACAGACCCCACCAGAACAAACCACCCCTCCATATGATATAGCTGTGACCAGCAGCATAAACCAACCTCATCAGCAAGGCCCCCCCCTCACAACGCCTCACCTCGGGCAGCGGAGGACATCTCCCCCCCAATCTCAAGCCGACACCCCCCGCCCGTTACCGCACCAGCTTGGGCAGCTCAGGTACACAGAACACCCGGGTGGCAGCTGGAGAGGAGAGGACAGTGCAGCCATCCGGGTGGAGAGCCGATCGAGATAGGCTTGGGCAGGAGTGAGAGACAGAGGAGAACACATGGCAGGCATGGCCGTGGTGCTAAAGGTGTGTAAATCAGGTGTCCCCCAGTGGAGCCCCTCCTTACATTAGGTGTTCCCCTTACATCAGGTGTCCCCAGTGTAGCCCCCTTACATCAGGTGTCTCCCTTACATCAGGTCCCCCCCCAGTGGTGTCCCCCTTACATCAGGTGTCCCCCAGTGGAGCCCCCTTTACATCAGGTGTCCCCCAGTGGAGCACCCCCTTACATTAGGTGCCCCCCTTACATCAGGTGTCCCCCAGTGGAGCCCCCCTTACACCAGGTGTCCCCCAGTGGAGCCCCCCTTATATCAGGTGTCCCAGCAGCGAACAGTCGGTGGCAGCTCAATTTCTATTGTCAGCCACCCGGCTGGCTCTGCCTCTTGTTTGTTTCCCTCGGCGAGTGACCTGTTACTTCTGGTCTTCTGTAAAATGGCGGCTGGCGGAGACAATTAATACCGGCCACGGACCTCTAGCGGCGGCAAAAAAACAGGAAAACATGGATTTCCTGTGACATTTCCCGGGAAACGCTAAGACCAGGACAAAGGTCTACATCCCGGGAATGTCCTGGGAAATTCAGGACAGTTGGCAAGTATGGTATTGCTTATCCGTTGCTGATCTGATCCTGCTCCTGACTCTGCTTGAACTCTGCCTGCACCGACCCCTGGCTTGCCTCTGCACTTCTCTTCTGCCTCATCCCTCTGCTCATTGGCCTTAAAGTGGTTGTAAACCCTCTCCTACACCCAGTGAAGTGAACAGCCTCAGATGATACACAGAGATAAAACAAATCTCTCTACATAGGTTTTCCTTGTATATATGCTGTCTTCCCCTTTCTACACTCTTTGGAGTGTAGAAAGATCATGTTAGAAATCTTTCTTCCTCTTCCAGCAGTGGGTGTAGAGTCTGCAATTACACTGTGTGAGAGCTGATTGGAGGAAAAGCACACCCCCCCCTGCCACATAGGCTGAGGAATGAAGGAAAATGCAGAGCTGTAGTCTGAATAGACACGCTCCTTGCTAATCTCCCTCTAAGCATTCTCCCTGACACAAATTTTCAGCTACTGTTATCTCATGTGTCAGAGAACTTGTCAGAAGTGACTCTGCTAATAACAGAGGAACAGAGCACCAGAGAGAAATGGCACTTAGAGCTTTGGAGAGAGATAAGTAAACACTAGATATATATGTGTTTAGATCAAATTTCATGAATGGGGTTTACAACCACTTTAACGGTACTGATCTTGGCCTGAACCCTGACTACTCACCTGCCTGTCACCTGAACCTGATCTGCTCGCTTGTTGCTGACCCGGACTGTCTATTCCTATCTTGTGTCTGATCCATATTGCACCTGCTGTCCGTGCTCTTCTCAGGCTCCAGCCCCACTGTCAGTGTGTCCAGTCCTGTGTTTCAGTTGCACACCAGCACCAGGCAGTGAGAGACTTACCAGGCACTCGTGCCACCTTGTGCTCTGGCATTCCCTGTTATCTTTCCCAGGACTCAGGAACCAGGGCTGTAAGAGAGGCCTGCCTCAGCGCTTCAGTCTCCACCATCAGGTAAGTTACAATGAGTCACAGATTTCAAGGAAGTAAGGGAGAGTGGGGATCTTCAAAAAGTAAGCTTACAAACCTAAAGATCACTCAGATTACAAGGAGTAGGGTAGAATGAATTGAAATACAATGTGGAAATATTGTTAGTCCACCTTGGTGGAGGCGGGATAGGCCTCTTTGAAGAGATGAGGTTTTGAGGATTGAATGGAAGGTGGCCAGAGTGGGCAATAGCTGAATGGATTGGGGTAGGGAGTTCCGGAGGATGGGGAGGCTCTAGAGAAGTCCTGGAGGTGAGCATGGGAGGAGGTGACAAGGGGACTTGAGAGGAGGAGGTCTTGGGAGGTATCGAGAGGATGGTTTGTTGGAATTATTGGAAGCCAGTGGGGGGATTGGCAGACAGCGGGGGATATTGAGGCTCTGTTCATGCCTATGCGGGTTTCACAGAATGTGTGCGTTTCTCAGTGATTTTGTATGTTGCATTCTATTTCAACAGGCTGGCCTTTATGTGCCAAAACACACAAATGGAGCGCTGCAACAATATGCATGGTACTTTGTTATCATGTGCTTTGGTGCATGCATTAGTAAGGTTCATGTGGGTGACATTTAGAGTTAAAGTATAACGAAAGGCAGTTTTGGATAGAGTGGAGAGGGATTAGAACCCCTGGCAGGTTTTTATTGCTGTCTGTGCCACCCTCTTTAATTGTCCTGTGTACCATTATCATTGAAAGTGAAAGAAAATCCGAAATTTTGGATTTTCCCCAGAAAAGTGATGATGGGGAAATATTCAAACAGAAACCCTAGTTCTGGTGACCTGGGGAACCCCAAGGAATTCCCTTAATTTTCAAGGACTTCCACTCACTTCCTGTTTGGCTATGGGACAGGAAGTGAAGGAAAATCTTCACAATGGGACACAGATGGGGAAAAATATCTGACAGGGGTTATAACAATCCCTTGCTCTATCCAAAATGGAAAAAAAAAGTTTTGCCTATAGTTCTACTTTAATAGTTTTGTTCTGTTTACAGTGGTGGCACTGGAAACGCTACCCGATGCAGTGCTACCACACCTGGTGCGAATAGACCCTTAGGGGCATTGCCACTCATCTGCAAAAGGGTGTTTGTGTGCAATGTGATAACGCATACTCCTGCAACGCACAATAAGCCTGTGCAGTGGGTGCTAAAATTGTGCTAAACCACACTTCCATCATATTTCATCCTCCTCATAGCCTGACAGAATCATCTCTGTGATACATATTCAGTGAGAATCCATACACATCCCATAGCGAGCCACAAGATGGCGCTCCGGGCCACACCAGTGATCCCCCCCCAGTGCCCGCCAATGATGCAGCTGCGTGATATGACTATCGTGCTCTCCCCACAACTCCTCCTCTCCCGCGCATGCGCAGCTTGTGGTTCTGGGGGGTCGGGCAGCGCTTCGGGCGGAGAGGCAGCAGGGGATGGAGAGGGAGTAACCCGGGGTCCGGCAGGGGATTCGGCCGGTAAGTGCGGATATGCTGCTGAGGGGGGCAATGCTGGAAGTGGCAGATCACCATAGAAGGTGCTTGGTGTGGAGGAATGTGAGGCAGGCATGGAATAAGGCGATAGGGATGTATAGACAGAGCTGGTCCCATGTGTGGAGGAGGAGGGAGCCGAGCAAGCATGGTTATGGGATGGGGTATGGAGAGTGCAGGCTCCATGGGTCTGTAATGGTGTAGATCTCTATCCATGGGTGTATATATCTCTATCCATGGGTGTATATATCTCTATCCATGGGTGTATATATCTCTATCCATGGGTGTATATATATCTCTATCCATGGGTGTATATATATCTCTATCCATGGGTGTATATATCTCTATCCATGGGTGTATATATCTCTATCCATGGGTGTATATATCTCTATCCATGGGTGTATATATATCTCTATACATGGGTGTGTATATATCTCTATCCATGGGTGTATATATATCTCTATCCATGGGTGTGTATTGGTGTAGATTTTTATCTATGGATGTATAGGTGGGTGCTGTGCTGTGTGTAGGTAGGTTAGGTAGATGGGTGCTGTGTTGTGTATATGTAGGTGGGTGGGTACTGTGCTATGTATAGGTAGGTAGGTAGATGGGTGCTGTGCTGTGTTGTGTATTGGTAGGTGGGTGCTGTGTATATGTAGGTAGGTGGGTACTGTGCTATGTGTAGGTGGGTGCTGTATTGGTAGGTGGGTGCTGTGTATAGGTAGGTAGGTGGGTGGGTACTGTGCTATGTATAGGTAGGTAGGTAGGTAGATGGGTGCTGTGCTTTGTGTAGGTGGGTGCTGTGTTGTGTATTGGTAGGTGGGTGCTGTGTATATGTAGGTAGGTGGGTGGGTACTGTGCTATGTATAGGTAGGTAGGTAGATGGGTGCTGTGCTTTGTGTAGGTGGGTGCTGTGTTGTGTATTGGTAGGTGGGTGCTGTGTATATGTAGGTGGGTGGGTACTGTGCTGTGTGTAGGTGGGTGCTGTGTATATGTAGGTGGGTGGGTACTGTGCTATGTATAGGTAGGTAGGTAGATGGGTGCTGTGCTTTGTGTAGGTGGGTGCTGTGTTGTGTATTGGTAGGTGGGTGCTGTGTATATGTAGGTGGGTGGGTACTGTGCTATGTATAGGTAGGTAGGTAGATGGGTGCTGTGCTTTGTGTAGGTGGGTGCTGTGTATATGTAGGTGGGTGGGTACTGTGCTATGTATAGGTAGGTAGGTAGATGGGTGCTGTGCTGTGTATTGGTAGGTGGGTGGCTGTGTATATGTAGGTGGGTGGGTACTGTGCTGTGTGTAGGTGGGTGCTGTGTTGTGTATTGGTAGGTGGGTGCTGTGTATATGTAGGTGGGTGGGTGCTGTGCTTTGTGTAGGTGGGTGCTGTGTTGTGTATTGGTAGGTGGGTGGGTACTGTGCTATGTATAGGTAGGTAGGTAGATGGGTGCTGTGCTGTGTATTGGTAGGTGGGTGCTGTGTATATGTAGGTGGGTGGGTACTGTGCTGTGTGTAGGTAGGTAGGTGGGTGCTGTGCTGTGTATTGGTAGGTGGGTGGGTACTGTGCTATGATTACCAGGAGTCTGTCCATTTACACTCCCAGCTATGTACTAAGAATGTACCGATCCCCCAATGGCTGCATTCCCGATCTCTGCTCCTCCACACTTGGCCAGGGCTCCATTGGTGGGCAGAGAGGTGTACGAAGACAGAGACAGCGTTCGTCGGCGACATGGAAGAGGTTATAGAAATGGTGACAGGTATATTGGGTAGGATTTGGAAATGACAGTCACATGGCTACAATAAAGATCTCCTCTGATAGAACCCTATGAGTGCCCATCCATAACCCATTGAGGGGTGAACTCCACTACACCACTGAGGGCTCATCCACACCACAGGCCTGGGCATTGTTTTATTTCTAAAGTGTTCTAATGCATTGGTGTGCATTTTACATATATTGATTTTTTTTTTTCTTCTTTTGTTTTCCCTGAAGTACATTTCATTAACATTTGGTTGCATTTGAACGCGTCGCACTGAAAAAAAATGTACAGTAGTTTTTGTAGTTTGCTATAGGGGTACTCTGAAGGCAGGAGCAGCCAGAAGCTCCAGCAAGAGACCCCAGAAGAGGAGCTTTGGGGCTGCTCTGTGCAAAACCATGAACGTCGTTAGAAAATTCCACTTGCTTTTAACATTCAGTTTTAAAATGAACCTAATTTCTGATTGAAAACCACATATACTGTCTGAAAATTCATTCGATTGAGAAAAGTTTTCCATTTTGCTTCGTTCTCAAAATGAAAACGTTCAAAGGAAAAATGTATTCATGTATGGCCAGCATAAGTGACAGTAGGAGCGGAGAGCTTGTATCCAACTACCTGCCTATGACATGGGAGTCTGACATGCATAATATGATAGTACAATTCTATCTGAAAATCTGCAAAACAGTGTTATAGGACTTAAAAAAAAAAAAAAAAAATTCTTTGAATACGTTTTTTTAAAAAAAAAATCTGATGATAGGTACCAGATTCAACCTCTAATACACACGTCTCTTCTGTAATTCTCAGAGTGGATTAAATATTTTGCTCCATAACCATATAGCTGGTTATTTATATTTACCACTGCATAGAGATATTCAAGAAAAAAAGGTCTTTTTTTTTTTTTTTTTTTTTTTTTTTTAAACTTTACATATTGACTAAATTATACACCAAACTTTTTTCGAGGTTTTAATCTAATTAATTGAAACAACAATTGGCCAACTAAACGATTATGAAACGAATGGTCAGTTGCAGCCCTACGCAACTTTGAATCCGACATCCCAAGACGACTTGCATACGACTTCTTTAAGGGGGGCAGGGAGGTAGGTAATTTGAAAGTGGTTGTAAGACCTGTTCACACTGGTGCAACATGCTCTGCGACTTTGAGAGCACAAGTCTCATGAGAAGTCACACCTCATTAAGTGCAATGGAACCATTTTAATAGGAGTGACTTGAGTCGCTCCAACTTAGAAAAAGGTTCCCACACTACTTTTGGTGTGACTTTAACATTACTTGCATATGACTTCTGTTAGACTCCTTTCACACTGGAGGCATTTTTGAGATCCTTTAGTGCTAAAAATAGCGCCTGAGAAATGCCTCATCTGCAGTCCCAGTGTGAAAGTCTGAGTACTTTCACACTGGGGCGCTGCGCTGGCCGGACGTTAAAAAAAAGTCCTGCAAGCAGCATCTTTGGGGCGCTTTAGCAGCGATGTATACACCACTTCTAAAGCGCCCCTGCCCATTGAAATCAATGGACAGCGCCACCAAACCGCCTCGGCAGCAGCGCTTTGCAGGCGCTTTTAACCCTTTATTTACCCACTAGCGGGGGTTAAAAGCGCCCCTCTAGCGGCTGAGAAGTGCCTCTAAAACTAGCATCGATTTAACGTTTATGCAGCCGCGCTGTAAGTGTGAAAGGGCTTTTAAAGAAGTCGTATGCAAGTCGTCCCGAAGTTGCGTTGGGATGTCGGATTCAAAGTTGCGTAGGGCTGCAACTAACGATTAGTTTCATAATCGTTTAGTTGGCCAATTATTGTTTCGATTAATCAGATAAAAACATAAAAAAAAGTTTGGTGTTTAATTTAGTCAATATGTAAAGTGTAAAAAATTATACACTTTACATACACCATTTTTTTTTCTTGAATATCTCTATGCAGTGGTAAATATAAATAATCAGCTATATGGTTAGGGAGCCAAATATATAATTCACTCTGAGAATTACAGAAGAGATATGTGTATTAGAGGTTGAATCTGGTACCTATCATCAGACTCGGAGGTTAAAAAAAAAATTTTCTTTGAATACCTTTTTTTTTTTAATAGACCTATAACACTGTTTTTCAGATTTTCAGATAGAATTGTAATATCATATTATGCATGACAGACTCCCTTGTCATAGGCAGGTAGCTGGATACAAGCTCTCCGCTCCTGCTGTCACTTATGCTGGCCATACATGAATACATTTTTTCCTTTGAACGTTTTCATTTTGAGAACGAAGCAGAATAGAAAACTTTTCTCAATCGAATGAATTTTCAGACAGTATATGTGGTTTTCGTTCAGAAATTAGAATCATTTTAAAACTGAATGTTAAAAGCAAGTAGAATTTTCTAACGACGTTCATGGTTTTGCACAGAGCAGCCCCAAAGCTCCTCTTCTGGGGTCTCCTGCTGGAGCTTCTGGCTCCTCCTGCCTTCAGAGTAACCCTATAGCAAACTAAAAAAATTCTGCCTTTTAGAATCACTGATTTCCTTCTCCTGCCCAGGACTACATGTCCCACGAGGCATTGCTCCTCACACATTCACAAGTTCTCAGGCACTTACGGAAATATATGGACGGTGTACTGAGCTGTATGTGTGCTGCACTGTGTCTTCTGATATGTAAACAATTCATTCTGTATGCAGACCAACTAATCGATTTATGAAAATAGTTAACTATTTTCATAATTAAATGTGTCGATTAATTGTTTCAGCCCTAAAGTCATGACAGTGTGAACCAGGCCTCAAACCTCACATATACCCAGACTGACCTACTCAGGGATGAAACGCATTGTTGTACATAAATTGTACCTGATTATCTGCAGTCTTTTACACAGCCGTTTAAAGTCCAAAATTTATAGAGCTTGTCTGAGCCATCAGAAAAAAGGGAGCGTAGAGCTGAAGTAACACACTGTAGAGCTCAGTGAGGAGAGCTGATTGGAGAAAAATTACACAGCACACAGGAGCAGAGGTTGTCAATCACAGGCTGTGTGCCAGGGCTCCCTCCCCTGTCACCATTTTTCTCTTGTTTTTGTTTTTTTTTTTTTTTTTTTTTTTTTTTTTTAATGAAAGGTGTTTATTTAGTTTTCAGCAGTACAACAAACATTACAGTATTATATTCCACATGGGTACAATAGGAATTATTTACCATAAGGAAAACTATTCTATGCCACTCAGACCATCTTGATATACTAAAATTCTTAAAGAGAAGGAACAATCAATACCATCCGTTCCCCAAGAGCCAAATTAGTGGCAGTTAGGTGTGGGGATTCAGCGTAAGCCATATCTAGAAGGTACATTTGCATCGATTTAAATACAACCAAAACAAGAACACACATGAAACACATACACACACAATTCATACCAACCTGTGTCCCACCCACCTCACCTTGTCTCGAATCCCATCTCTACCCCAGATATATACCATACCACATAGCTTATATCCTTTACACCAGGTCTCTTCCCCTCACATTTATTATAACCTGTCTCCATCCATCTTATTCAATCACAAATTGTTTACAAACTATCTTGTCAGTTTAGCTGGGAAGATAGAACTGTACCCCAATAGGAATTGGGGACATCCATCCACGGTTGCCACACTTTATCAATTTTTTGGAACATGCTCTACTCTTGTAAATAATTTTGAATTTGGGAAGCTCCTCATTAATAATACGAAACAAAAATTGTAATGTTGGAGGGTTATTATCTTTCCAGTGTAGCAGTATCACTTTACGTGCATAGTATAGGACAGTTCGAATTAGAATCCGGGTAGGTACTCTGTGTATAAAGTCATTCAAAATACCCAATAGCACAACATCTGGTGTTTGGGGCACCGGAAGAGCTAGTTGATTGTCCAAAAAAAAAAGTCCCTCCAATAGGATGCCAGTCCCGGACAGCTCCAAAACATGTGGAATAAATCAGCGTTAATCAAATTACACCTGGGACATGCTGCATTAGTACCTACCCCTATGCGATTCAACTTAGCTGGAGTGTAATGTAGGTGGTGAATAAACTTAAATTGTATATATTGATCTGCTGTACTTATTATATCCTGAAAACAGACCTCAGTGACTTCTTCCCATCCCTCTTCTGTGAGTTCAGGCATTAATAATCTCCATTTTTGAAAGGAGTTTTGAAATGGGTCTACTCCCGCCCTGGAGAGACGACCATAGAAGGTAGTTACCAATATTTTGTAATATCAGAATAGGATAATAGATCTTCCATTGAAGACACCTCAAGCTCTACAGACAGCGACCCAAACTGAGCCCTAAGGCCCCTTTCACACGATCAGACCGTTCAGGTCCGCCTGTCAGTTTTGTCGGCGGACCTGAACGGGCGCTCCATGTTAGTCTATGGAGCGACGATGTCAGCGGAGACATGCCTGCTGACATCCGACCCCGTCCAATCCGCTAAAATCAGACGGATGGCCCTACGTCCAGATCCGTTGCTATCGGATCGGGTGAGATCTGATGAAAACGGACATGTCCGTTTTCATCTGATCCCTCCATAGGCAGCAGCGACGCCTGACAAGCCCCTCCCCGCTCAGTGAGCAGAGAGGGACCTATCATCCGCCGGCTCAGCGGAGATCAACGGAGAGATCTCCCGCTGAGCTGGCGGACCGAGGCGTGCTCCGTGGAAGCGGAGTCCGCCTCGTGTGAACGAGGGCTAATGGAATTCCTGAGAAGTAAATACTTGTAGAAGAACTTATGATCAATACCACCCCATTTTTCTCTTGTTAAAAAAATTTGTCAGAAGTGATTCATACTGATAGAGGGAGGAGGCAGCAGGCCTGTCATCCGCCTGCTCGGCAGGGATCAGCGGATAGATCCCCTGCTCAGCAGGCGGATTCGCTTGACAGAGTCCACCCCGTCTGAAAGAGACCTTGGGGCTCGTTTACACTTGCTTCGGCTTCAACATGCTTTTATGATGTGTTTTTGATGCTTCAGTGAAGCTCTTTTGAAGCTTGGTAGGTGCCCTGTGTGTGTGTGTGTGGATATCTCATACCTGCAATTTCTCCAAAACAAAGCGAAACCTAAAGCTGAATTAAAGCCTCTTAAAAGCTTTAGGTGCTTCAAGCGAGCTTTGCAATTGACTCCTATGGAGGGTTTGAAGCACCACTAAGGGCTAGTTTACACTTGCTTCAAAACATGGCTTCAGACACGCTTTGTTAAAGCTCTCTGAACGCCAGTCAAAGCCCCTGTCACTAAATAAAATGGTTAGCTTACAGTCCTGTTTACACCTTGCTTTTGCTTGGTGCTTCAGTGGGGCTTCAAGTGAGCTTTGCTATAGACTTCTATGAAGGCTTTGAAGCTACATGGAGTATAATTTTTGAAGCAAAGCAAAAGCAGGTGTAAACAGGACTGTAAACTAACTATTTGACAGGGGCTTTGACTAGCATTCAGAGAGCTTTAAGGGCTCCTTTACACTTGCTTCGGCTTCAACACACATTAACGACTAGTTTGCACTTGCTTCAAAACAGGGCTTTGGACCAGCTTTGTTGAAGCTCTCTGAACGCTAGTCAAAGCTCCTGTCACTAAATAAAATGGTTAGCTTTCAGTCCTGTTTAAACCTGCTTTTGCTTTGGCTTTGCTTCAAAAATTATACCCCATGCAGCTTCAGTGGTGCTTCAAAGCATCTTCAAAGCTTTCATAGACGACTATAGCAAAGCTCGCTTGAAGCCCCACCGAAGCACCAAGCAAAAGCAAGGTGTAAACAGGACTGTAAGCTAACCATTTTATTTAGTGACAGGAGCTTTGACTAGCGTTCAGAGAGCTTTAACAAAGCCTGTCCTAAGCCCTGTTTTAAACAAGTGTAAACTAGCCGTTAATGTGTGTTGAAGCTGAAGCAAGTGTAAAGGAGCCCTAAAGCTACAAGGGGTATAATTTTTGTACCAAAGCAAAACATAAACAAGACTGTAAGCTAACTATTTTGTTTAGCGACAGAAGCTTTAAATGGCGTTTTGAGAGCTTTAACAAAGCCTGTCCGAAGCCTTGTTTTGAAGCAAGTGTAAACTAGACCTTAGACTTGCTGAACATGACCCATTCAAGTAAAATCTAACCATGTGGATTAACCTCCCTGGCGGTATGGTTATGTCAGATTTTTGCATCTCAAAGTAGTACAATTGTTTTGCATAGAAATTTGGCGTTTTATATTGTAGGCCTGTAATTCTTAGGAATAACTCTAATGCCCCATACACACGGTCGGATTTTCCAACGGAAAATGTGTGATAGGACCTTGTGTAGGCTCCATCACACATTTTCCGACACACAGAGTTTGAGAGCATTATATAAAATTTTCCGACAACAACATACGTTGTCGGAAATTACGATGTGTGTACACAAATCCGACGGACAAAGTGCCACGCATGCTCAGAAAAAATAAAGAGATGAAAGCTATTGGCCACTGGCCCGTTTATAGTCCCGACGTGTTTTACGTCACCGTGTTTAGAACGATTGGATTTTCCGACAACTTTGTGTGACCGTGTGTATGCAAGACAAGTTTGAGCCAACATCCGTCGGAAAAAATCCTAGGATTTTGTTGTCGGAATGTCCGAACAAAGTCCGACCGTGTGTATGGGGCATTAAATCTGTCCAAACAAGAGTCTAGTTGACATCCCGAGTATGATAAAGTCTGGAACCTGAAATTATAATCTAATTAAAGGGTTTGTGAACCTATTTGTAAAGGTCTGTGCCATCCCCTCTATTAGAGGCTGGCATAGCACACTGTGTTAAGCATTGTTAACCACTTCAGCCCCGGACCATTTGGCTAGCCAAAGACCAGGGCACTTTTTGCGATTCGGCACTGCATCGCTTTAACTGACAATTGCGCAGTCGTGCGACGTGGCTTCCAAACAAAGTTAACGTCCTTTTTTTCCCACAAATAGAGCTTTCTTTTGGTGGTATTTGATCACTTCTGTGGTTTTTATTTTTGCGCTATAAACAAAAAAAGAGCGACAATTTTGACAAAAAAAGCTATATTTTTTTACTTTTTGCTACAATAAATATCCCCCAAAAATATATTAAAAAAACATTTTTTTTTTTCCCTCAGTTTAGGCCGATACGTATTCTACATATTTTTGGTTAAAAAAATTGCAATAAGCGTTTATTGATTTGCGCAAAAGTTATAGCGTCTACAAAATAGGGGGATAATTTTATGGCATTTTTATTAATAATTCTTGTTTTTACTACTAGTAATGGTGGTGATCATCTGGCAGTGAAGGGGTTAACCACTAGGTGGCGCTGTAGTGGTTAAGTGTGTCCCAAGGAGTGATTCTAACTCTGGGGGGGGATGGGCTATGTGTGACACGACACTGATCACCGCTCCCGATTACAGTGTCATTGGGCAGAACGGGGAAATGCTTGTTTACATTAGCGTTTCCCCGTTCTTCCTCTCTGTGAGACGATCGTGGACATCGAGTCCGCGGGACCCGCGATCACGCTCACTGAGCTTGTGGCGCGTGCCAAGCCGCCTCTTAAAGGGCAATGTACAGGTACGTGATTCTGCCTGTATGTGCCCTTCTGCCGCAGTATATCTGTGTGAGAGGGTGGGGATCGGTTAAAAACTAGTGCTGTAAATACCGATTTTTATTTATTTTTTTTTCAGCTGTCTTCAGGTCGGTCACGTGACTCGCGGCCGCTTTCCCGCTCCGACAGATGGCTTCTGCGGAAGGAGCCGTGCTCTCCCTCTGATGTCAGCCAGGAAGATCACGTGGCCTCTCGGCTTTTTTTCTCAATAATAGCGGCCGGGAGCGGCGGCGCTGAGCGGAGACAAAGACAGAGAGGGGGGTGATGGGCAGGAAGGAGGGTGATAAGGGGGAAGAGAAGAGCAGAACAGAGCCGGGCAGCCTATCGCAGAGGGAGGCACTTTGACCATGATGATCGGGGCGGAGCAGCCCTGGTTATCGTGGCCTTTTTAGAGAGGGCATACAGGAAGTGGCATATTCAGGGTTTATTTTTTTTTTCTAGAGGGGGCAGATTACACAGCACAAGCGTTGTGCTGTGTAATCTGCTTTAAGGGACCAGAAATATAATCAAATCAATAACACTGAAATTTGCTCAGTTGCAGAATTGTTGCTGTCGTGACTTTCAGCTTCTGATGACATTTTTCCCTACGAATCGCTATCCCTCAATTCTGCAAGTGATTCTTATTTACTATCGCTGTTTTCTAGCTGGTCAAAAAATGCTTTTGACGTAAAGGGAAGCTTTTTGGATGCCATGGACAATCTCAAATATTTTTTATATATATATAATATTCTGCAGGCAGGGTACTGGACAAAGCATTAGGGACGAAAGGGATGTTAAATTATTTGATACAGTAATGTAACTGTACTGTATGTTATGTTTTTTGCACTTTTTGAATTTGCCACCGGGCTCTGCCCCTCCATGCATTGCGATGGTCACAGGGAACGGAGCCTGGTACACAGTACATCAGGTGGAGGACATGGCAGGATCCTGGGGACAAGGTAAGTAACTTTGCCTGAATCCTGTGATGCGATCCCAAGTGTGGTTCGGGTTTACCGCTTTTTGGTAGTAAAAATTCACCCAGAGCCACACTTGGGAATACTGGTAAGATGGTTAACAGGGTTAAATCAGGTGATTAGAAGGTGACATATTGCCTCTGATAAGTGATTCAAGTGTAGATCGCTTTTCAGAGCTGAGGCCATCCTTGATGCAAGTATAAACTAATTGCAGTCATGGCATGTCCTGTGCTACAACTGCATGTACACAAAGGGGTGGGCTGCTCATGATATAATGATATCATATAATAAACCAATGGGTTTGACATGGGCATGTTTGGCCAGTGCTGTTGAGCAAATTGGTGAAAAGGGGATATTGGAGTTATGATGGAAAAAATGGCCTGAATTCATGACGGCCCCCACACTGCAAGGATTAAATGCTCTTTTAGGTCTAAGTGGCCCAAAAAGCAAAGTATCCCCTCTACTGCTCCAGCAGTGAACTGTCCCTTGGCATCCTCATGTCCATTGCAGGGCTGATGTTGTGGGCCCACCAAAGGGTAGGAGAGAAGAAACATGCAGTCTCCTAGATATAAAAGTGCATAACCCTTGCAGTGCTGGGGCAGTCTAACGGCAAGGGAAAATGTTTCACTTCCCTGGAGTTCAGCTTTTAGTGGATGTTTTGAGGTTTTTTTTTTTTTTTGATAATTGACCTTCATTACAAGCATATGGTAACAATACAGCAAGACGTCTGTGCCACTCCTTAAGCACGACCTGTCTCAGTGATGTTATACTATGTCTGTCACTGGTAGTTCAGCCAGTTCTGGCCCCGCTCTACTGAGCCCATCGAAATAGGATAAGGCTCTGTTAAGTCATTTCTTTATCATAGGGTATTGTAAAGTAGATTTAAACCACAACTGGAAGACATTTAGAGGGTTATTTACTAAAGGCAAATCCACTTTGCAGTGCAGTCGCTGTAGATCTGAGGGGGACATGCAAGGAAAGATAAAAATCGGCATTTTAGCTTGCACATGATTGCGCTTCCCCTCATTTCAGATCTTCCCCTCAGATTTACAGAGACTGCACTTCCAAGTGCACTTTTAGTACAATTTCACGTGCACTTTGCACTCGTAGTTTGTGCTTGTACTGCAAAGTGGATTTGCCTTTTGTAAATAACCCCCCCCCAGTGTGCTGAAGCACTATGAATCATGAACTATTGCCATGTTTCATTCTTCAAGAAAGTAGATTTTTCTTTTTTTATTTTATTTATTTTTTTCTACTGTCTCATGGCTGCTTATTTTCTGCTGCCTCTTTG
This sequence comes from Aquarana catesbeiana, assembly GCF_042186555.1. Lineage (NCBI taxonomy): Eukaryota > Metazoa > Chordata > Amphibia > Anura > Ranidae > Aquarana > Aquarana catesbeiana. The sequence continues at coordinate 122,828,138 of NC_133326.1, forward strand.
CAACTACTTTGTTCTGTCTCATCTATGTGAATGAACTAGCATAGCAGTTGTATGGCATTACTTAGGAGAGGATTCCTAATCATGAAAATGGTGCACCATGTCTGAGCAGTGAGCATCCACATGGCTGCTTATAGTCTCCACTGGAACTACATGGAGTACACTGGAGACAACGAAGGATAGGCATTGAGGGTGTGTGTGTGTGTGTGTGTGTGTGTGTGTGTGTGTGTGTGTGTGTGTGTGTGTGTGTGTGTGTGTGTGTATTGTTTAAGACAAGTATGGGGTTGTGTGTTTGTTTTTTTTCTCCTTGGTGCATGCAGCATCGGTCCGAGTCTGAACGTTCCCCCGGCACCTCTAACACTGAGAACCGAGAGGTCGAACACCGCCGATTGCTCGGTTCTCGGAGCTCCCTGACTGTCAGTCACCGCTGTCTGCTCTGCCCCCTCCTCGCTCACTGGAGCGCTGGGCTGTGTGGGGGCGGGAGCATCCGGCTCAGGCTCTGAGAGGCTGAGCTGAGTGTCAGTCCAGGCGTATGAGTGGATCCCGACTTCATTGTTGCGATCCTTCCCGAGCCTGGACCGGCTCTGTGACATCAGCAGGCTTCAGCGGACTTCAGCCCGCTTTCTGCTGAAAACGGGTCACAGGAGTGCAGAATGACCTGCACTCCTGTGATCCACAGGAGAAGTACAGCCAAATGAGCTTCGGCTATACTTCTTCAAGTTCCTTATTTATATACAGTATGCGCACATAAGTTATACAGTAGATTCATAAGGAATCCCAAGATATAGAAAGTAAAAGCCTGAACAACATGACTGATTTTTGTATCAGTATTCTAGTACTTTTATGAGTGTTTCCCAGGAGGACAGGTTTGCAATGTTTCGGTTGAAGTCACACAGCGGTGTGACTTGTCATGTGATTTGGCAGGTCTAAATTGTATGACAAGTTGCACCCTGTTCTCGACAATGGAAGCGTTCAAATCTGTGCACGCCAACTTTGCGATGCCGTACTGATTTGAAAAAGTAGTTCCTGCACTACTATTTTTGGTGTTTTTTTTTTTTTTTAGGTGCGACTTGCATAGACATCTGTGCATGAAATCGCGCAGATGTCAACCAAGTCACACTTGAAGTTGCACTGACATGCGGCTTTGAAATCATGCGATTTCAAAGCTGCATATAGTGTGAACCAGGGATTATACCGTTATAATCTTACACATCAGAAATCTAAAGCTGCCCATAGGTGGATCAAAATTAGTCCGGTTCAACAAGGTCCGACCGAATTTTGATCCATCCTTCTAACGTTCAACTTCTGCTTAACGGGACTATTTTGTCTGTGTATTTTGACAGAGGAGGAATCTGGCTGTCAGATTACAATGTCCCAGCGAGGAGGATTCCTCCCTCCACTTCTCCACTCGTGTGGATAGGGGAATCTTTTCATTTATCAGCCCTCTGGAATCGATGGTTAGTCTTAGAAATTGTTTAAATTATTTTAATCCCAAAAACAAACATTTATTATATTGCAGTTTATCAATTCTTAGATGTGATGGCTGCATTGATTTTCTCATTCATTAGGCTTGCTTTCTTCTCTTTCCATCTGGTGATCTAGATAGTAAGTCTGTTGTTTTTCAAAAGCTCAAGCTCTCCGGCAGAATCTGTCAGTTAGAGATGAAATAAACCATTTAACACTGCCAGGGGTGCATACAATAATCAGTTTTTATGTAAAACCATTCAAAAGAAATAAACTGTTTGCTATAACTGCTTATAAAGTATTATTTGGAGTTTGGCTTTAATTTGTTTTGTATCGAAATTTGCTGGAACATCTAACACTCCCCTCCCCCAGACTGACAATGCTGCTGTCCAGAGGTGCCCCTTGTGCTCATTCATCCAGAGTCGTGTTTGTACAATACAAGAGGCATGCTACTGGTCAGATCACTAGATGAAAACAGAGGGAAAAAGACAAAAAAAAACAAAAACGAATGCAGCCACCACATCTAATGATTGGTAAGCTGTGATATACTGTATATTACATTTTGGGTTTAATACCGCTTTAGGGTAAGGGCAGGTTCCTCTTCTGCCTTCAAGAGGTGTTATCTAACTTCCCAAGTAGAGGGGGGGCGGCTTACATATGAATTGAACACAATCGCCCAGCTTCACCAGCACAATGTATTGTTTATTCTGAACTCTCCAGGCCACCCCTTCATGCATACCTAGTACTCTGATTTATCATTTTATGAGCCCCTCCCCCACACACAGCACCACAAGATCCCATCTTCATGATTCCAGGAGTCAGGTGTCCCCTGTGGATTCCAGATGTGCAGAGCCTTGCTCTGGCCAGTACAGTCATGGTCTTAGCACAGTACTCGGCTTGTTTGGATAACCTTATGATTCTGGCCTTGTGTGCGTAGACACCATGGGCACCAGATTACGTCTTCGGTTTATAGACTCTTTGATCGCATGCTTCTGTTTTCTGCCTTGGATTGCTTTTAGATGCAGTATATAGTTCTTAGCTCAGCAAATGGGGACTCCTTCCTTTTTTTTTTTTTTTACAGTATGTCAAGTGTTTATATGGTCCACTTTTATGTTTCTATCTTCTTAACGTGTTATTAAACCTCCAGTTTTTTTTATTTTTATTAAATAACAAACATGTCTATACTTATCTGCTCTGTGCAATGCTTTTACACAGAGCAGCCCCGATCCATTTCTGTGGTCCCCCCATTGGCGCTCCAGGCTCCTCCTCTTTGGCGAGTGCCCCCACAGTAAGCCACTTTCCATGAAGGCACCCATGCATGCTGGCTCCTGAGCCTCCCTGTCTGTGTCTAGTTACAGAGCAGGCAACTCAGCCCCCCTCCCGCTGAAATTGATCTGCCCAAAGAGGAGGGAGACAGTGGTGAGAGCCTCTGCTCTTCTGCATATTGCTGGATCGGATCAGACTCAGGTAAGAATAGGAGGGGGGGGGAGATAGAATGCATTAAGGTAAAAAACCTTAAAGTGATTCTAAAGCTAAGTTTTTTTTTTTTTTTTTTTTTTTTTTTTTAACTTCCACAGTGCAGCTCGTTTTGCACAGAGTGGCCCCGATCCTTGACTTCTGGGGTCCCCCGGCGGTGCTGGTAGCTCCTTTCTGCATTGTAAAACCCCCTAGGTGAAGCGCTCCCCCGGGGGGTTACCTTGCGGGCGCACTCCCGAGTACAGCATTTGCGTACATACATGCAGAATGCCAGACTCGGCTCCGCCCCTGACGCGGGCTGCTGCCAAGAGCTGAGACCATGGGCAGTGGGGAAGAGCGTGTCTCCGGCGTGGGAATTACGAGACTCAGGTGAGTAAAACTGGTCAGTGACAGAAGTCTTTTCACCTTAATGCATTTGTGAAAAATGTTCAGCTGCAAACAGGGTAGCTCCAATATAAGTCCTCGATCACACAGGGTGATGACATTCATGCCTCTACAGGGCCATGTTTTCCGTAACAGGGTTGCATAGGTGCTGCATACATCCCTATGGAGGTGTTCCAATGTTCTCCATTGGGGCACATGGCTGCACAGACACAGCCGCTGTGTCCCCATATGACCTGCCTGTGGGTCCCTGAACTCACACTATGTGCATTTGGGGATGTCGGCACCCACATGTCTTATTGGGACACAGTGGCTGTGTCCGTGCAGCCATGTGCCCCAGTAGAGAATAATGGTATGCCCGCAACACCTGTGCATACCTATGAATAGAAAAGACAGCCCTGCGCAGGGTACATGTCGTCGCCCCATGTGAACGGAGCCTAAAAGGTATCTGCATACTACTGTTGAAAGTGCTTCATGATTTAATAGATTTAGTACCTCATATCTAAAACAATCTTATTTCCAGTCAGTTAGGGTAGACTCAAGTTGAGTTGTCTTTCTAATTTGTTTCTGCATAGATGGTCAGTGTTTTATATTGCTGACACTTGCATAGTCATCATCCTTTGTGTTTAGGTGTCGTACAAAAGAACACGCACATACTGTCAACTTAAAGGGGTTGTAAACCCTCACCGTTTTTAACCTTTAATGCATTCTATGCATTACCGTGAAACATTTTTTTTTAATGCAGCGGCGCCCCTGAGCCCTACCTACCTGAGCCCCGAAATTTGCGCAATGGGAACGAGCACACCAGCTCTGGCCGGTGTCTGGTGTCCTGATTGGATAGATTGATAGCAACGCAGCCATTGGCTCCTGCTGCTGTCAATGATGCAGGTGCCGGGCGGCAGGGCCGAGTCATACATTCGGCGGCTATGGACGCCGAATGATGGACTTTCGGAGCACGCACGCAAGGTAACCCCCCAGGAGAGCACTTCTCCTAGGGGGTTATCTGATGTGGGGAGGAGGGAGGAGCCCTGAGAGCCGCTGGGGGACCCCATAAGATGAGGTTCGGGGGCCACTCTGTGAAAAACGAGCTGCACAGTAGAGGTAAGTATGACATGTTTGTTATTTAAAAAAACAAACAAAAAAAAAAAAACGAACCCTTACAATCACTTTAATCGCAAAGACACAGTCCTAACAGACACGTAAACACGGAGGGAAATTTACCAAAACTGGAGCAGTTGTGCATGGCAACCGGTCTGCTTCTAGCTTTTATTTTCAAAAGGCTACTTTTTTTTTTTTTTTTTTTTTTTTTTTTAGTTTTGGATAGAGGGGAGATAGGGGTTCTAATCTATCTGTTTTTATTGTCTGTGTCCCTGTTAGGGAGATTCACTCTCTCTATTTGTCCTGTTCACCATTTTAATTGAAAGTAAAAGAATATCACAAATTTTGGGTTGTCGCCTGAAAAGTAATAGAGGGGAAATCTTTCAAACGGGTCACTAGTTTAGTGACCTGGGTGTCTCCAAAAGATTCCCTTAATTTGCAGGTATTTCCTCTCACTTCCTGTTTGGCTATGGGACAGTAAGTGAAGGAAAATCTCCCCAATAGGACAAAGATGGCAAAAATAAACCTTACAAGGGTTATAACTTCACTTGCTCTATTCAAAATGAAAAAAAAAGTTTTGCCTATAGTTCTACTTTAACTAAACAAGTTGGAGCTAAAAGCTGATTGGTTGCCATGCACAGCTGATCTAGATACTGTTTGCTCCATGTTCACACGAGCGCGATCTTAGACATCGCATGTGATTCGCTCTCGCACTGCAGGTTCAGTTGAATGGCTGAACTCGCATTAAATTCGCAGAAAAAAAAGTGCAGGGATCTGAAATCGCATGCGATCCGATTCCTGTGCAAGTTCACAGTTTTGCACTGCCATCTGTGAACCGATCTGGGGGTGTCATTAACAATTGACACAGCATTGATACCCGCAGCGGTTTGCAGAAGGCAGTGTTCCCACATCGGATCAGTGTGAACCTAGGCTTGGTGAAATCTTTTTACTGTGCCTCAGCTGAGTTTTGATTATGAAGTTTGAAGTGTTTTAATAATATGCCACTACCTTTAGACATCTGGTTTGATATGGCATGTCCATAAAATAAAAACCTGAAAATACAGGGGAAGCACAGCAATTCAGCCTTAGATCTGAATTTCACAATGGTAAACTTCCAAGGCAGCTGCTGCATTGTCTCATTAATGAGCTAAATTGGCATTGAAAAGCGGTCAAAATGTGCTCAGTGTGTAGCTCTATTGCTTGTCTCCCACCCTACATCCCAATTGAAAAACTGAAGGAGCCAGGTGGAAAATTGTTGGATTAACAGCAGTTGTATCCAATCAGATGCAAGCGCTGTTGGGGTATTTTAACAGCTGGCAGGCCTGGCTGTCAAAATGTAAACCTTGAATTGGGAGATCCACCTATCCTCTGTGTAGTGTTGAGAGAGATATCTGTTACATCTCTGTCAGTGGCCAGCTTTACATTGAGGGGAAAAAAGAATTTGATCCCCTGCTGATTTTGTACATTTGCCCACTGACAAAGAAATTATCCGTCTAATTTTAATGGTAGGTTTATTTTAACAGTGAGAGACAGAATAAAAACAAAAATATCCAGAAAAACGCATTTCAAAAAAGGTATAAATTGATTTGCATTTTAATGAGTCAAATTAGTATTTGATCCCCTATCAATCAGCAAGATTTCTGGCTCCCAGGTATCTTCTATACAGGTGACGAGCTGAGATTAGGAGCACTCTCTTAAAGGGAGTGCTCCTAATCTTAGCTTGTTACCTGTATAAAACACCTGTCCACAGAAGCAATCAATCAGATACCAATCTCTCCACCATGGCCAAGACCAAAGAGCTGTTCAAGGATGTCAGGGACAAGATTGAAGACCTACAGAAGGCTGGAATGGGCTACAAGACCATCGCCAAGCAGCTTGGTGAGAGGGTGACAACAGTTGGTGCCATTATTCACAAATGAAAGTAACACAAAATAACTGTCATTCTCCCTCAGTCTGGGGCTCCATGCAAGATCTCACCTTGTGGAGTTTCAATGATCATGAGAATGGAGAGGAACTACATGGGAGAATCTTGTCAATGAGCTCAAGGCAGCTGGGACCATAGTCATTAAGCAAACTATTGGTAAAACACTACGCTGTAAAGGACTGAAATCCGGCAGCGCCCCCACGGTCCCCCTGCTTAGGAAAGCACATGTACAGGCCCATTTGAAGTTTGCAAATGAACATCTGAATGATTTAGAGGAGAACTGGGTGAAAGTATTGTGGTCAGATGAGACCAAAATTGAGCTCTTTGGCATTAACTCAACTTGCCGTGTTTGTGATGAGGAATGCTACCTATGACCCCGAGAACACCATCCCTACCGTCAAACCTGGAGGTGGAAACATTCTGCTTTGGGGGTGTTTTTCTGCTAAGGGGACAGGACAACTTCACTGCTTCAAAGGGACGATGGGCGGGGCCATGTACCATCAAATCTTGGGGGAGAACCTCCTTCCCTCAGCCAGTGCATTAAAAGTGGGTCGTGGATGGGTATTCCAGCATGACAATGACCCAAAACACATGGACAAGTCAACAAATGAGTGGCTCAAGAAGAAGCACATTAAGGTCCTGGAGGGGCCTAGCCAGTCTCCAGACCTTAATCCCACAGAAAATATGTGGAGGGAGCTGAAGGTTTGACTTACCAAACGTCAGCCACAAAACCTTAATGACTTGGTGAGGATCTACAAAGAGGAGTGGAACAAAATCCCTCCTGAGATGTGTGCAAACCTGGTGGCCAAGTACAAGAAACGTCTAACCTCTGTGATTGCCAGCAAGAGTTTTGCCACCAAGTACTAAGTCATGTTTTGCAAAGGGGTCAAATACTTATTTCACTTAGAACTATTTTGAAATGCGTTTTTCTGGCTATTTTTGTTATTCTGTCTCTCACTGTTAAAATAGACCTACCATTAATATTATAGACTAATGAATTATTTCTTTGTTGGTGGGCAAATGTACAAAATCAGCAGGGGATCAAATACTCTTTTCCCCTCAGTGTATATGATCAGTGTAACCCAGCTTTTTACCATCCAGAGTGAATGGTGCTCACCTTCTCATGTGGCCAAGAGAACGCGTGTAATTTATGGTAAACGGACTTGTAGAAAAAAGCATCCAATGCAGAAGGTGAGAGGCAGACCAGACACTTAGAAGGCTTTTCAGGATAAAATCGATTCTAAAGCCGGCCATAGATCGATCGAATCTGAGCCGGTTCACCGGGTAACCACCTGAGAGTCAATTCATCTGTGGGCAGGCTGGTTGTACGGAAGTCAATCCATCAATCGGCTTTAGTACAGTCAGCCTGTCGGATTTGTTTATTTTATTTGTGTGATCATTGTGTTCTACCGGAAGAATACAATAACGCAGCAGGAGGGATTCCCCCTTTAACACAGTCAAAGAAAAGAAAACTGCATATGCATAATCTATGGCCTGCTTAAAGCAGTAGTAAACACCACATGGTGGCATGTACCTAGGAGTATGCTTAAAATAAAGCTGACCTGTAGGTACAAGGAATATCTCCTACACACTCATCGTTTAGGAGATATTCACTATTTCTGCAGCCAGGTTGACGTCACTGGCTCATGCACTCTGAATGGATGACATGCTGAGTGTGCCGTCCATTCAGAGTGCTGTGTCGTGATCGTAGCGTCTGCGGGGGTGATGTCATCGCAGCTCAGCCAGTCAAACGGCCGGAGCCCACGAAGGAAGACCAGGGGAAGATGGAAGCCCTGCCAGCGGTGACTGTGCAGTGCTGGAGGGCTTCATTTTAAGGTAAGGATTTCATAATGTGCTAGAGCATATTGTGTTTTTTTTTTTTTTTTTTTTTTTTTTGTTTTGTTTTTTTATTTCCAGCCTACTACCACTTTAAATGTAACCTTTTGAATGCAGTGTAGCTTGCTTATTTTAAAAGGCTCACCTGGATTAAGGGATGCGTAAATAAATCATCAGGCAATTGTGCTTCATAAAATAATGCCTGCAGGGCTGGATAGATGTAAGGAGTCTATTCCATAAGAATGGGAAAGATTACAACTGACTTCAATAAAACTTTCATAAGTAACTTCTTGCATTAGAGTGTACCTCTCGCTCCCTCTTCAGGTGTTATCTGGTACTGTGTTTTGCTTTATTGGCTAGTTTAACTTATTAAAGATTCAAGCTTTCAGAGTTTATTCGGTTCCTTCCTTGGACAGTGTACATTTGACATTTTTATAGCTTGGTCAATTTAAAAGTATCAAACTCCCAACTTTCTGCATTCATTGATGGTTAACATGGTACAAGATGTTATTACTGCACATTTGATAGAAATTGTTATATTTATTTTAAATTTCATCTAGCATTATGTCCTTGGTATATTTTTAGTCACAAGTTGTTGGACTGAGCTCATTAGCTGGGTTTATAAAAGGGGAGAGTGTAGGAAGGAATTCACCAGTGGGGTGATAGCTGGACCGGATGAGATGCCACGGTAATCTACAGATTTTATTTTTCTGGGTATTTAGTGTGGAAAACCACAAGAATGACTGAACAGAATCACAGATATTTTGGCAGTGTAAACCATTCACAAGTGTTCATTTTATTGCTTGGCTGGAAGTTTGCTTTATTATACACACATACAAATAATGAATGAAGCCGTGACTTAACAAAGTAATAAATAGTTTGTGAAATGTTAATGTGTTCTTGTATATATTGCATAACTCTAATCAGAACTTTTATTCCGTCTGTGTTTGTCGAAATAAATAGTCTTTGTTGCAATAGTTTTCTCAACAGAGGCTTGCATTTAGGCAGAGCAGCAGCATTAGGGCTGGTCATACACGGAGCAAATTTCTTTCCTGCATTCCTGCAACCACAGGTTTTTTCCCCTCCAACATGGACAATGTTGATGAGGGAATCCCTTCAGCAGGGCCATTGTCTTCTCCCGGCAGGGACGACTTCCCTGACTCTCCCGCCGGGAGAAGCTGTCCCTTCCAGGAGAAAACATGATTATTGCTAGCACTATGCAGCCACTAGCGATAACCGCAGGTAAAACCCAGTATGCTGGTTCTACCCTGGTACATTCAGCCTGCCCATACATGGTTCAAATCTTGGCCTGTTTAGCAGAAATGTATTGGCCCTCCCACAAATACATTCAGCCTGCTCATACATGGTTTGAGTCTTGGATGGTTCCTGCAGAACCGGCTGAGATTCAAACCGTGTATGGCCTACCTAACTGTGAGATAAGTAATGGTTACCATACACATCTTTTTCATGGGATGTCGGTGAATTTAAAGCTGGCTTTCTCTAAGCCACTGTCACTCTATATCTGTTTATCTGATCATTACAACACGTGTGTTATTCCTACAAATTAGAAAACAAAATGATTGCTGTGGTTCAGACGTTATGTTTTATTTGTGAACATACCTCTGTACATTCCAGGCAACCTAATTCACAAAGCATACACATCAACATAAAGATCCTAATATCGAACAAAAAAAAAAAGTTTGTCAACAGTATTCAGGGTGTAGACTATTCACATGTAAACGTTGGCACACTTGTTGTAACACACATGACACGATGTAGCTCAAGCCCATATATTAAAGGATAAGTTCACCTTTTGTAAAATGTTACTTGTTACATCCATATTCAGAATGTAACATGTTACTATTGCAGCAGCCCCTGCATATCCCCCGTTCTGACAACGAGCAGGGTATCTTCTCCCTGCACCCACTGTCACAGTTTAATTTAATGAAAAGCGGCAGTGCGGGGCTCCACATACCTAGCTGCATAGTTCGTTTACAGAGTTCTGTGAATGGGAGAACTACAAGTACTAACAGCCTTTGTGGCTGTCTGCTTGTAGTTTTCATTGAACTATTAGGGCCCTGTTTAGTGCTGTTGTAGTTAATAGATTCTTCCTTTTATTCAGTAACTGCCTGCTTGTATAACGTAGGAGCAGACAACTTACACTGACAGTCTACAACAGCCCTGCATTGCACTTGTGATCTACTGATTACGGGTGCTATGCTTTTGCAGGCTCTTAGAAAAAATAAATGCACATTTCTTTACTTGCAAAAAAAAAGTGCATTTTATTATTTTATTTTACACAGGTGAACGCATCCTTTAAAGCAAAACTCCTCCAGGTAAAAAAAAAAAAAAAAAAAAAAAAAACGCCTTGTTTATACCTATCCAGTCTGTGTTTTTAAAACAAAAGCTTCTAAAACCTAAAATCCTTTCTTGTGAACCCCATGGCACTTCTTTTGGCAGCAGCTACTAGTGATCAGAAACCATCTCTGCTCTCAGCTGCTTGTGTCTGCCCCTCATGTTGTGTCATCACTCTTGAAGGCTTCAAGGCTTTGTGATGGACAGTTCTTACAGCCAATGAGCAGCCTTCACCTGGAAACAGCATGAGCACTACCGGCCAGAAAAAAGTACACCAGTGACCAGGGCTGCTGTTAGAAATCACGAAGCCCCATAAAGCCTAACTGACAGGGCCCCACCTTCCCCACCGAAAATATAAAAACAATATTTTCACCAAAAAAGACACAAAAATCATTACAGTTTTGGCGGACTCAAACATAAGAGATACTTAGAAAAATCCTGATAAATTTAAAAGCTAAAAATGAATTGAGTTAATAAGTTAAGTTCTGTGTGTAAATGAGGTATTGGGGCTCATTCACATGGGTGCTGTGGTCTCTACAGTGTGAACCAGTTTTTTTTAATGTTGGTGGAGTTGTGTGTAGGCAGCTTATGTTACGCTATGGGGATGCAGCAACTGTATGAAAACAGCCACAGGTCCTAATTTGACAGGTATGGATGCAGGTGTACAACCCCCGAACACTGACAGTACAGGCATAACCCACTTTTAACATTACACAATGGAGTTTATTTACTAAAGCTAGAAAGTGCAAAATCAGGCTCACTTCTGCAGTTGGGGGCCACGCACCTGGACCAGCACACCTATCCAATTATGACGTGGGCTGTGTTCATACAGACGCTGCATCCACAGAGAGGCGGCTTCAGTCCCACAAACCGCTCCTTCACACAGTATGAGTCACCCATGTGAATGAGCCCATCATTTTTTACAATTTTTATTTTTTACATTATTTTTTTTTACCTTTTACGTAGATTTGTTTGCATCTAATTGAAAGAAAACTGTAAGTAAACAAAACGGGGGCTGATGTTGCTGCTAATTTGTGAAAATACTGGTTGCCTTTAATAGATAAGTATGCAGAAGAAGCCAGGAGTTCTATGTATTAAACATCTGGATCAGCTTGACTGCCACTTAACTAGTAATTTTAGAAGGAGAGGTGGTGGAGTATATATATAACATGGGTACAATTAAAATTTAGATCCATTACCCATTTAAGAAAGCAGGCATTTCTCCCCTTGCAGACTCAGTCTAGATCAGACTTACATTGGTACCACATTTAGCCTCTGCCTGAAATCTTCAGAATGAATCAGATCAGTGAAATTCTTCGAGATAACTGGGTACATGTTGCAGTTTTAAAATCTCCACCTTTCTATTCTACTTGAATTCAAAACTTAACTGGTCCAGACTAGATCTCGAAGTCAAAAGCTGTATGAATGGGTTTCTTGTAAATGAGAAACTATTCAGTACGCTCAACAACTTGCACTCCAAATTCCAGAAGGTTTGGAATCCATGAATACATTATTGCTGGCCCACTCTCAATTTCTCTATCTTATGTTACTTATCATTGGAGAATATGGAACCCCTTACCCCATCGGAAACATTCCACCAGTCCACTGTTCTCTTCCTGCCCCCTTTCCACTCTTAATTTCATCCCTTTTCTGTTTCGCATGCTTTTTTAAATATTCTGGAATCCACCAGTAGATTAGCATATAATCCAAAGGGCGCCCTTCACTTTTACTATCTTTTCACATTTTTTAATGCCACCTGTTTCACGCTCTGTTTATAGACTGTATTTGTGCTGGGAAATGCCTGTTATATTACATTTATTAATATACTTCAATTAAATATTGAAACAAAATCCTCGACTGTCATAACATTTTGTAAAATGTATAGAATGGTATGTACAGTTCTGGGAGTCACATAGAGGTGAGGGACGGAGAGGCTGGAGACGCTCGTAATTTTTTTGTTTCTCTTCAATGATGAAAACCTATGCTGTGTGTCTGCTCTATATTGGTGCTGATTTTCTTGCGTGGAACCCCTATTGATAGGTTAACAGTACTGCTGAGCTGCTCCAGTACTACCATATGTTACACCAACAATCTTTGTTTCATGCAACAATCCAATTATTTATATAGCTACCTTGTAGGAATGCATAGCCTTTTCCAGTTAGCGTAGGTCATATTATGTGTGTGTATTTTAGAGCTGGAGGATTCTGGCTAAAATGAGAATCAAGATTTTTTTTTTTTTTTTTCTTTTTGCTTAGACTAAAGATCACAATTCTCTTCTCACGGCATAGCATCATCTTTCACATTATACAAAAAAAATTGGGCTAACGTTACTGTTCTTTAATAAAAAAAAAAAAAAAAAAAAGCATTTTTTCCCCAAAAAATAGTGTTTGAAGACCGCTGCGCAAATACAGTGTGACATAAAATGGCAGTTGCTGCAATATTTTATCCTCTAGGGCAAAAAAAAAAAAAGTATGTGCTTGGGGTTTGTAAATAATATATATTTTTTTTTTTTCTTTTTTTAGCAAAAATTGATTTTAACTTGTAAGCAACAGCCATTGTCTCAGGTCCTCATTGGATAGATTAATAGCAGCGGGAGCCATTGGCTCCTGCTGCTGTTAATTAAATCCGGTGACGCGGGAGCCAGGGGTTGGGGTCATGTCCTGCTGTCTGTGTCAATGTACGCCGCAGCAGGACTTGGGAGTGCACCCACACGAGTGCTCCTGTTCCGTCCGATTAGGCAACCCGTCAGAATGTGTAATGGAAGTGACGTTTCGTCTCCACCATCTTGCTACACCCCATACCCGTCCACAGTAAGGAGACAGTGAGAAGGGGGCAAGCGGAAATATTTTTACAGAATGGATAGAAAATACCGCGCCAATCAGAAAAGTTGAACAGCAGCCAACACTGCAATAAGACCAAATTGTGCAAGATACTTAAATATAGAAAGTGTAGCGCTAAAGTGCAAACCTCTGTGTGAGAAAATTAGGAGAAAGGAAGCTATTCCGCATTTAAGTAAAGAATAACCACATCCAGACTCAAAACTACACAAATTAGCAAAATGAATTCTAAGTGTATAGTCTAATAGCATCTAAAATGCTCATTCATCTATAGTGAGAAAAACATAAACGATCTCAAAAATATGAAATAAAAGAGAAAGAATATTGTGACAAACAAAGTGATAATTTAAGATGTCCACATTTCTGGTGGTAATGAGATGCAAATAACAAACATAGTGGTGATAGTGAAATGTCCACAAATCTAATTAGAGGTGTAGCCACCGAATGAAGAATGAAAATTGTCTAGTCCCAATGATACATCATGCAGATGAAGCAAATTCAGTATAATGCGGACGATACTTTGATATCTCCTCAGCAATGACCCGAATCAACATAAGGGATAAAGCACTCTTACCGACTTAGGTGGACTCACAGGCCCTTGGCGGTGAGTCAAACGGGCTTGTACTGTCTTAAGATGAATGACAGTATGAGAGTGGACCATGTATTGGTGAACTTCCTCCTCAGATGGGGGACCAGGATCCTGCCCGGATGGTCTAAACGATCACCGTCCTTGTCAGCATTGGTAAACCATATATAAAGAAAAAATAAGGAGCCTCCACATGGTGTAAATCCAAAAAATTCAATTGGCATTTATTTGATCAGTCACGATCATCAGACAATCCATAAAAATATAAAAAAAGTAGTAGAATCGATTCCAGCAATAAAAAACAAGCGTGGTGTGGGTGGCTGGGTACAGCAAGGAGAACCATTTTTTCTTTTTTTTTTTTTTTTTTTTTTTTTTTTTTTTTGACGCGTTTCGTCTGAAGAGACTTCGGCTGGGGTATATGCCATCCTGCCACCACCACGCTTTTATACATGTACTAAAATTAATGACCCATAGACAGCTGTTACAACATCGCGCGCTCTGACTTCCTGGATACCTAGCGTGCGTTCCAGTCGGAGTCACGTGTTTCTACGTTTAGCCAATCGAGAAGCAAACCCGCCTCTACCAACCAAGCCTCAGTGTGGACGCCCTATCCTAGTGCGCTCTCACTGGGTGGGAGTGTAAACTCACCAGTTACCCGCCCAATGTAAATCGTCACCGTGTTTGACGTGCACGTGACCCGCGTCACGTGGTCACGTCTGACGTATCATTGGGTATACATCATCGCGCCAGCCCGGAAGTAGGAGCACATCCCTAAGACTGCTGGAGCGCAGTGCGTTCCAGATGGATCATCGAGGTCGGAAGTGATTAGGATAAAGTAAATACGGCATTCTCAAAAGTCCGCCGTAATAGTAAATAAAAATTAAAATCACATAAGAATTAAATTATATTTTAATTATCTAAACTAGGATATCGAATCAGGAAGTCAGTATGCATCGCGTTTAAATCGCAAGTATCATAAAACAAGGACTATGGTAAAGTATATGTGTTGTAAATGACCATCTTAATTCATAGATGTAAATATAAGGCAGAAAATGATAATACCTATCCAAATTTGTATCCGATCACAAGGTGTATGAGGCTAGTGTAACCATAACTAAGCAATGAAGCATGCTAAAACGCACACATATCAGCAATTAGCAAATATGATTAAAGAAAAAGAAAAAAAGAAATAGTTGGTGTTAGAACTAACATTACAACTAAAAATAAAAATTAAAAATTAGAAAAAGGGGAAAAAAAAGGAAAAAAAAAGAAAGTAGAACCAGGACCTAATAATTCTGAACAAAATAATAGATATAAGACTATTCCTATGCCTGTTGTAAGCGACGTTGGCCATATTATCTACACCAAGGACTTATATTAGTCCTCAATTAAGTGAGGCATACTCTCACCGCATATATTATATATGACATTAGGGGACCAAGTTGAACAGAGAAGAGGGGACCTATATTCAAGATTGATTGACAGTTGTCTGAAGGAGGGGGGACCTATATTTAAGATTGATTGATGAATGAATTGATGTCCCACTCCACATTAAGTCCATGTGGCGTAAAACTTCTTAATTGATGTATCCAAAAAGTTTCAAGCCTTGATACTCCTCTTATACATGACTCACCCCTCCAATGAGGGGTGAACTTGTCTATTATTTGGAACCTAGTGCCAGTAGGATCTCGATCATGACATAATAGATAGTGGTTGGGTACACTGTGATTAGTACGTCCTTTTTTAATGGACTTAATGTGTTCATTGACCCTTATGGCAAATGTACGAATGGTCCGCCCCACGTACTGTTTCCCGCAGGGGCAAGTGATGAGGTACACAATATACCTTGTCGAGCACGTAACAAAATGTTTGACAGAGTATTCTTTCCCAGTAATGGTTGATCCAAAAGTCTCAATCTTACGGGATTTGTGTGTGTTATATTTACACACCCTACATCTTCGACAGGGAAAAAAGCCCTTCATATTCTGGAAGAATGAGGGGACAGAAGGGGGATCAGTTATATTAGGCGCAATCTGTCCTCTCAGGGGCATGGCACCTCTATAAATCACCCCTGCTTGTTCTGGAAGAACTGGTCCCAGAATAGTATCATTTTTCAGGACGTTCCAGTGCCTATGAAAAATGTCCTTGACCTGTTTGTGCTGTATTGAAAAGTTAGTAATAAAAGACCATTTATGTTTATTTTCTGAATTACGTTTGGGTTGTTCTGAAATAAGTAGATTCCTATCTACTAGGGAAACATTAGGAATCACTTCATCTATCTCCAATGCATTGTAGCCCTTATCAGTAAATCTGGACTTCAAGATATTAGCTTGGTCAAAATAATCAGTAAGTTGTGAACAGTTGCGTCTGATTCGTAACAACTGGCTCCGAGGAATGGATCTCAGCCATGCTGCGTGGTGGCAACTATCGATCGGAATGTATCCATTCCGATCGGTGGCCTTAAAAAAGGTCTTAGTAATGAGGTGATCATCAACTGTGATCTCAAGGTCCAGAAAGTGGATGGTCGACCGACTAGCTTCGTAAGTCAACTCTATCCCAATCTGATTGTTGTTCAAAGTACATATAAATTCATCCAGAGATTCCATATTTCCTTTCCATAGGAGGAGGATGTCGTCGATATACCTGGCCCACAACACCAATTGTGGTGGGTCCAGGGCATAGACTACATCCTCCTCCCATTTAGCCATAAAAATATTGGCCAGGCTGGGGGCGAACTTCGCCCCCATAGCTACCCCTTTTTTCTGGAGGTAAAACTCTCCGTTGTACCAGAAGTAGTTGTGTTTTGGTGGCAAAACACAATAAATCCATAATGAACCTCTTCTGAGTACCCGGAATTGTACCATTTCTGGAAAGGAAGGAGTTGACTGCTTTAAATCCCAAGTCATGGGGTATACAGGTATACAACGCCTTAACGTCAGCTGTGGCGAGAATGAGATCTTCGCTATATGTGACACATTCGAGTTTGGCAATGGTGTCTCTAGTGTCCTTAAAGTAAGATGGCGTAGATTTCACCAATGGTTGGAGAAAGAAATCAATATATTTCCCGATGCGGGATGTTATTGAATTGATGCCGCTAATGATTGGGCGGCCAGGAGGTTGTGTAACATTTTTATGAACTTTCGGTAAATAATAAATAGGAATACGCGGGGCAACTGGAACTAAAAAATTCTTCTCCTTCTTATCAAGAATTCCAAGTTGGGAACCGGTATCTATCAAATCAACTAAACTTTTCTTAAACTCAGATGTGGGATTTTTTGTTAATTTTAAATAAGTATCGGTGTCACCGAGGATTTTGGTCATCTCCATGTAATATCTGCTGGATGGATGACAAGGTTTTTACGCTCACAAAGGGATTTGAGTCCAATTTTTAGGTTGGGATCATTGTATATTCTTTTATCTGGTAATTTATCCAAGTCTTTAAGGACCAAATCCTGGAAGACTTTAATGGAAGGTGCCACTGGGCAAGGAGGGTTGAACAGCGATGGGTTAGCAAGGCCTGAATGTACAGCATGTGATGTTATTTCCATAGTTTGAGGTCTAGTAGGATTGGACATAATATATCTCTGGATATTCAACTTTCTGATGTACTTGTGTACATCTATGAAAGTTGAAAATTTATTTAGTTTTTTTTTGGAGGTACGAATTTTAAACCTTTATCTAGAACCGATTTCTCAGCTTTAGTTAGTTCTACATTACTCAAATTAAAAATACCACTGTCCTTTATACATGTTTTCTTTTTCCTGGCGCGCCACCCCCCTCTGGAGCCGCGCCAGGATTTGGATTTCTTGTGTGGCTTTCCCCTTCTTGGTGAAAATCCCCCCTTGTGGAGGGGCCTGGTAAATTCTGGTTGTAATTAAATGGTGATCTAATATGGTATCCATCGTCCCTATCTGAGTAGAGGTATCTGGAACCGTGATCATCATTATATCTTCTTTCCCTAAGATGTGAGAACCTATTCTGCGTGTGAACTGGAGTTCTTTGTGAGTATTGGTAATCCGAATATTGATCATAATGATCATTATTTCTTCTCCTGGGGCATGAATCCTGTCTGTAATGATCATAGTAAGGTCTCTGGTTCCTATTTCCCTTAGCCCTACCTCTGTTGTTTCTACCCCTCCCTCCATTGTAGGAGGATGAATTCCTCCGATGGGATGTGGGTGTATAGGGTCTAATAGGTGGATGGTATACCTCCTGTATGTTGGATTCAGTCCTATTCATTGGTTGTTGTGAACTCAAGGGAGCTGGGTTTGGATTTATAATGGGTAGTTGCCCCGTCTCAGGCTATAATTGGTGGATTTTTATCCTGCCAACTGAACACACATCCATTTTTATAGTCACAGATGTCTCTCGTGTATTTCTTTTGTTTTTTAACCCTCTGTTCCCGCTCTTCTTTCTCTAAATGGTCTTTGAGATTAGTAGAGAGCGAATTGTATTCGGCTAGTTTTTTGTGTGGGAGGAGCTTATCTCTGATTTCTTTGATTTCTGTGTCTAAGGCTATCTTCCTTAGGCGTTTCCTATCAATAAATGGGAAATGAGTACAGCGCTGCGCCAATAGTCGTGTGAAAAAAGGGGGGTTACACAGTAAGCAGCTGACACTCCTCTTAGACAAAGGGAAATAAAACTGGGAACCATATACAGTGTAGCGCTATAAGTGTAAATATAACGGAAAAACAAACAAAATGGACTAGGCCCAAACCATTACTGGGGGGCCCACGAAAAACAATTCATCGAATTCAAATTTGCATGTAAATAACTAAATACAATACAGATTAAGCAAAGTGCCACATACTATCAAAATAAATTGATATAGTGAAAAGACAATGTGAAGAAATATAAAAGTGAAGGAAATTATTTTTCATAACAAAAAAATCCAAAATGCTAAAGATTATGATCTAAATGGAATTCAACATCCACCACCCAAAAAAGTCTCTGAAATTTGAATAATGAAAACAATGGTGAAGAACTTTGCCAAGTGAGTAGATGGAACACCAGGTAAATGAAACTTCTAAATGAGTGTCGGGACCACCACCAAAGCATCGGAGGAGGCTTACCGGAACCAGGTGACTTGAAAAGACATACGTCTTACAAGTCCCAGAAAGCTTGTTTAGCCACCAAGGCTGGCAGGATGGATCCTCAGATGTCCTCAACTTCCAATGGGGGAGGGGAAAGGGGAGAAAAGGTAGAGATCCCATCGTAACCTCAACCGTCCAGACTCATCAACAGGCCAACCAGATAAAATTATATGCCATGGGAGAAATAAAGATCACATGGCATAATATCGTTTAGAACATGAATTTATTGAAAAATAAAACAGGAACACTCACATTTGTGAAGATCAGAATAAGCTCAAAACAATAAGGCAAACGCAGTAATCGTAGGGAGTCCACCCAACATGTTTCGGCTAACGAGCCTTCATCTGGGGTGTGGAACCCCCCTACCTCACCGCTATTTAAACTAGAAATGACCCCCACTGGGAGTGTCACACCACAGGAAGTGTCCCACTGGTATCACTTCCGGTTCGAAAGGTAAAAATGAGGTGTGTATAGGTTATGATGTTCTGGTCAGTGGTATTAAGCCACTAGTGCCAGTTTAGTAACATTCCAGTGTGAAAATGATAAAACAATAAATAAAACAAGAAAAGAAATTCAATATTATTAATGTGGCCAGCCGACCCGGAAGTGCTCGGAATATAACCAAGCCTCGGGGTCAGCATGGCTAAATAGGCAGATCAGAGCGCCTTCGCGCTCCGCCCGCCAGGCGTGTCCAGATGGCATGGCCGTGCGCAATAGCGGAAGTCACAGGGAAGTGTCCGCTTGCGCACCAAGCCTCGCGCTCAATCAGCGTATCTGTAGGCCGGAGCGTCGTCACGCCCTGCCTATCGGATTCAACATCCGGAAATTAGATCGAGCCCGTCAAGGTCGAATGCTGCGCACGCGCATTCGCACCTCGGGACTCGGCTACGTCACCACGCCGGCTCGTCTACTACACCAAATTCAACTTCCTGCAATTAGGGGGAGGGCCCCAACAAGTCAGGGCCCCAACATGTTGGGTGGACTCCCTACGATTACCGCGTTTGCCTTATTGTTTTGAGCTTATTCTGATCTTCACAAATGTGAGTGTTCCTGTTTTATTTTTCAATAAATTCATGTTTTAAACGATATTATGCCATGTGATCTTTATTTCTCCCATGGCATATAATTTTATCTGGTTGGCCTGTTGATGAGTCTGGACGGTTGAGGTTACGACGGGATCTCTACCTTTTCTCCCCTCTCCCCTCCCCCATTGGAAGTTGAGGACATCTGAGGATCCATCCTGCCAGCCTTGGTGGCTAAACCAAGCTTTCTGGGACTTGTAAGACGTATGTCTTTTCAAGTCACCTGGTTCCGGTAAGCCTCCTCCGATGCTTTGGTGGTGGTCCCGACACTCATTTAGAAGTTTCATTTACCTGGTGTTCCATCTACTCACTTGGCAAAGTTCTTCACCATTGTTTTCATTATTCAAATTTCAGAGACTTTTTTGGGTGGTGGATGTTGAATTCCATTTAGATCATAATCTTTAGCATTTTGGATTTTTTTGTTATGAAAAATAATTTCCTTCACTTTTATATCACTTTTATATTTCTTCACATTGTCTTTTCACTATATCAATTTATTTTGATAGTATGTGGCACTTTGCTTAATCTGTATTGTATTTAGTTATTTACATGCAAATTTGAATTCGATGAATTGTTTTTCGTGGGCCCCCCAGTAATGGTTTGGGCCTAGTCCATTTTGTTTGTTTTTCCGTTATATTTACACTTATAGCGCTACACTGTATATGGTTCCCAGTTTCCTATCAATCAGGAACCCCAACAAGGAGATACCTGCCTCATTAAAGTACCGAAACCAAGATTCCAGATCAGGTTCTCCTTGTTGGGGATGGATATTCCACCTTAAGCCTCTTGGGACCAAACGCTCCTTTGAGTACTGCTCAAGAAAAGCTATTTCCCATTCCAGGTGAAGTTCTGATACCATCAGGTTTTTCAACCTCAAAAATAGCCCTCCTATTTCAGAGTCACTATTCAGGGGTGTAAAAACACCTTCAACATTAAATGTACGATTATTCCGATAATCAAAGATGTCCATTGTTGTATTTTATAAGCAATATAAGCGTTCACTTATATCCATGAAGAAAGGCAGCAGTAGTAAGGTCAGAAAGATTAACAGAATGGATAGAAAATACCGCGCAATCAGAAAAGTTGAACAGCAACCAACACTACAATAAGACCAAATTGTGCAAAATACTTAAATATAGAAAGTGTAGCGCTAAAGTACAAACCTCTGTGTGAGAAAATTAGGAGAAAGGAAGCTATTCCGCATTTAAGTAAAGAATAACCACATCCAGACTCAAAACTACACAAATTAGCAAAATGAATTCTAAGTGTATAGTCTAATAGCATCTAAAATGCTCATTCATCAATAGTGAGAAAAACATAAACGATCTCAAAAATATGAAATAAAAGAGAAAGAATATTGTGACAAACAAAGTGATAATTTAAGATGTCCACATTTCTGGTGGTAATGAGATGCAAATAACAAACATAGTGGTGATAGTGAAATGTCCACAAATCTAATGAGAGGTGTAGCCACCGAATGAAGAATGAAAATTGTCTAGTCCCAATGATACATCATGCAGATGAAGCAAATTCAATATAATGCGGACGATACTTTGATATCTCCTCAGCAATGACCCGAATCAACATGAGGGATAAAGCACTCTTACCGACTTAGGTGGACTCACAGGCCCTTGGCGGTGAGTCAAACGGGCTTGTACTGTCTTAAGATGAATGACAGTATGAGAGTGGACCATGTATTGGTGAACTTCCTCCTCAGATGGGGGACCAGGATCCTGCCCGGATGGTCTAAACGATCACCGTCCTTGTCAGCATTGGTAAACCATATATAAAGAAAAAACAAGGAGCCTCCACATGGTGTAAATCCAAAAAATTCAATTGGCATTTATTTGATCAGTCACGATCATCAGACAATCCATAAAAAATATAAAAAAGTAGTAGAATCGATTCCAACAATAAAAAACAAGCGTGGTGTGGGTGGCTGGGTACAGCAAGGAGACTCCAGATTTAAGTGAGTTATTCCTAAGAATTACAGGCCTACAATATAAAACGCCAAATTTCTGTGCAAAATAATGGTACCGCTTTCAGCACCTAAAATTTGAAATAATCATACCGCCAGAGAGGTTAAGTCCCCTTTCTTCCCCATTCTGATGTTTGGTTTGAACTTCGGCAAGTTGTCTTCACCACGTCTAGATGTCTAAATTGAGTTGCTGCCATGTGATTGTCTGATTAGTAATTTGTGTTACCAAGCAATTGAACAGGTGTACCTAATAAAGTGGTTGTTGAGTGTGTGTATGTATTTTTGGCAAGGTTTGGCAGGAAGAACCACTGAGCCTAGTAGGCAATTGACACTTCAGAAGTGTCAGTTTCTTTAGAGTTCACAGGTGATGGTTTCTCTTCATTAGTGTCATTCAGAGCAGTGGATGCATTTACTTTATTTTGTGCAGGAGCCACATTTATTGATTCTGTGTATTACAATATTGTTTTTTGACAGTCACTTTTAAAGCAGACCTTCCATGAAAAATGGAAAGACTTCTTTCCTGCCAGATCTCCACTGCCCAAACAAAATCGGTTGCAAAAAAAAAGGTAAAGATGTTGCAAAAAAAAAAAGTAAAATGTATCAGTCCCGGCTTCCAATGCTTCCTGGAGGCACTGGTGATGTCACCACTACCACCTGGGAAAACTCCTCCAAAACCTGGATCAGGTTGTGTAGCAGTCTGTTTTTTTTATTTCACACTGGAGAGTTTTGTTGTCCCGAAGACACAATAAATGAAAGCAAATTTCTCCTAATAATGAAAATCCATTTAGACATCTGTCAGAGCAGCAAGTGTGCAAATTGGTCGATTTCAATACCTTGTATTAAAATGAATACTGCAGTATGTTTACTCGTTAGCCACATTAGATCAGGGATGTCGAGCTCAATTTTATTGCATCATCATCAGCATTATGGTTGTCCTGAAGGGGCCGGCTGTATTTGTAAGACTATATAATAGTATCTATTCTTTATCATATTAAATATCTGTCTCTGCATTCAATTATTATTGGTTTTAGTAAAACCTTAACCTTTGAAGGGCAGGTGCAGAACGGCACAGAGCCCACTCACGCTCCTGT
This sequence comes from Aquarana catesbeiana, assembly GCF_042186555.1. Lineage (NCBI taxonomy): Eukaryota > Metazoa > Chordata > Amphibia > Anura > Ranidae > Aquarana > Aquarana catesbeiana. The sequence continues at coordinate 122,851,336 of NC_133326.1, forward strand.
ACCTGAAGGTGCAAGTCTGAAAAGAAGGGTTGCACACCGCTGGTATCATCCACAAGAAAGTTTACTGGAGACTGCTCAGACAGTATTCAATGCACAAAGAAGTGTAGAATCTGGCAGAGGCGTTCTGTCCTCCTTTCTGATGCCGCCTGCTGAGCCAAGGTGGGGGCAGAGACAAGTGGTGTGCCGCAGCTGCAGGAGAGGTGCGAGGGCCACATGAAATGGCCTTGTGGTCTGGATTCGGCCTGAGCTCCTTGCGTTCAACATGTACATTAGATTGTAAGCTCACCAGGGGCAGTGGCTGTTTTGAGTTTCACTGCTGCATAGATGAGTAAAATGGAAGTAGTTTATGCAGAGGAGATTTTACTGCACTATTGGTTTAACCACTTCTGGACCCCCCATCATAGCTATAGTGGGGCAGGTTGGCCTGGGCTGAGCCAAACGGCGTACCTGTACGTTGTTTCCCCTTCCTAGGTCTGGGGAGAACCGCTGTGATTGGACACAATGGGAGCCAATTGGCGGGTTTGGCAGCCGCGATGGCCACTCACGATTGTTCGTAGGAGAGGCAGAGCAGCGGCCTGCCACAGAGGAAGAGAGATCTGTAAATCCTGCTAATCAGGAACACAGATCTTTCTTCCTCCAATCAATCCCCCCCCCACACAGTTAGAAAGCATTCCCTAGGTGCACAATCAACCCTTTGATCGCCCCTGATGTTAACCCCTTCCCTGCCAGTGTCATTGTTTTTTTTTTTTTTTTAATAACACTGATCACTGTATTGGTGTCACTGGTCCCCAAAAAGTTACATAGTTACATAGTAGGTGAGGTTGAAAAAAGACACAAGTCCATCAAGTCCAACCTATGTGTGTGATTATGTGTCAGTATTACATTACATATCCCTGTATATTGCGGTCATTCAGGTGATTATCTAATAGTTTCTTGAAGCTATCAATGCTCCCCGCTGAGACCACCGCCTGTGGAAGGGAATTCCACATCCTTGCCGCTCTTACAGTAAAGAACCCTCTACGTAGTTTAAGGTTAAACCTCTTTTCTTCTAATTGTAATGAGTGGCCACGAGTCTTATTAAACTCTCTTCTGCGAAAAAGTTTTATCCCTATTGTGGGGTCACCAGTACAGTATTTGTAAATTGAAATCATATCCCCTCTCAAGCGTCTCTTCTCCAGAGAGAATAAGTTCAGTGCTCGCAACCTTTCCTCATAACTAAGATCCTCCAGACCCTTTATTAGCTTTGTTGCCCTTCTTTGTACTCGCTCCATTTCCAGTACGTCCCTCCTGAGGACTGGTGCCCAGAACTGGACAGCATACTCCAGGTGCGGGCAGACCAGAGTCTTGTAGAGCGGGAGAATTATCGTTTTATCTCTGCAGTTGATCCCCCTTTTAATGCATGCCAATATTCTGTTTGCTTTATTAGCAGCAGCTTGGCATTGCATGCCATTGCTGAGCCTATCATCCACTAGGACCCCCAAGTCCTTTTCCATCCTAGATTCCCCCAGAGGTTCTCCCCCCAGTGTATAGATTGCATTCATATTTTTGCCACCCAAATGCATTATTTTACATTTTTCTACATTGAACCTCATTTGCCATGTAGTCGCCCACCCCATTAATTTGTTCAGGTCTTTTTGCAAGATTTCCACATCCTGCGGAGAAGTTATTGCCCTGCTTAGCTTAGTATCGTCTGCAAATACAGAGATGGAACTGTTTATCCCATCCTCCAGGTCGTTTATGAACAAATTAAATAGGATTGGTCCCAGCACAGACCCCTGGGGGACCCCACTACCCACCCCTGACCATTCTGAGTACTCCCCATTTATCACCACCCTCTGAACACGCCCTTGTAGCCAGTTTTCAATCCATGTACTCACCCTATGGTCCATGCCAACGCACCTTATTTTGTACAGTAAACGTTTATGGGGAACTGTGTCAAATGCTTTTGCAAAATCCAGATACACCACGTCTACGGGCCTTCCTTTATCTAGATGGCAACTCACCTCCTCGTAGAAGGTTAATAGATTGGTTTGGCAAGAACGATTCTTCATGAATCCATGCTGATTACTGCTAATGATATCATTCTTATTACTAAAATCTTGTATATAGTCCCTTATCATCCCCTCCAAGAGTGTACATACTATTGATGTTAGGCTAACTGGTCTGTAATTCCCAGGGATGTTTTTTGGGCCCTTTTTAAATATTGGTGCTACATTGGCTTTTCTCCAATCAGCTGGTACCATTCCAGTCAATAGACTGTCTGTAAAAATTAGGAACAACGGTCTGGCAATCACCTGACTGAGTTCCCTAAGTACCCTCGGATGCAAGCCATCTGGTCCCGGTGATTTATTAATGTTAAGTTTCTCAAGTCTAATTTTAATTCCGTCCTCTGTTAACCATGTAGGTGCTTCCTGTGTTGTGTCATGAGGATAAACACTGCAGTTTTGGTTACTGAAGCCCCCCGATTCACTCGTGAAGACTGAGGAGAAGAATAAATTCAATACCTCTGCCATCTCCCCATCCTTTGTAACCAGATGTCCTTCCTCATTCTTTATGGGGCCAATATGGTCTGTCCTCCCTTTTTTACTGTTTACATACTTAAAGAATTTCTTGGGATTTTTTTTGCTCTCCTCCGCTATGTGTCTTTCATGTTCTATCTTAGCCATCCTAATTGCACCCTTACATTTCTTATTGCATTCTTTATAAATTCTGAATGCTGTGGATGATCCCTCAACCTTGTATTTTTTGAAGGCCTTCTTCTTTGCTTTTATATGCATTTTTACATTGGAGTTAAGCCATCCAGGATGTTTGTTCGCTCTTTTAAATTTATTACCCAATGGGATACATTGGCTAATGCCCTTATTTAATATGCTCTTAAAGCAAACCCATCTCGACTCCGTATTCTTTGTTCCTAATATTTTATCCCAATTTATGCCTTTTAGCAAGGTTTGTAGTTTAGGGAAGTTGGCTCTTTTGAAATTCAGTGTCTTTGTGTTCCCTTCATGTCTCCTATTTGTGTGATTTATACTGAAACTAATTGACCTGTGATCGCTGTTACCTAAATTGCCCCGTATTTCCACATCTGTTATCAGGTCTGTATTGTTGGTAATCAGTAGATCTAGTAATGTTTTATTTCTAGTTGGTGCGTCTACCATCTGACCCATAAAATTGTCCTGCAAGACATTAAGGAACTGGCGAGCCTTAAATGAATGCGCGGTTCCCTCCGCCCAGTCTATGTCTGGATAATTAAAATCCCCCATTATGATAACACTTCCCATCCTTGCTGCTAATCCAATTTGTGATAGGAGATCCGTCTCCACTTCCTCCCTCAGGTTAGGGGGCCTATAGCATACTCCCAGTATTATTTTCCCCTTAGCTTCATCCCTTTGGAGCTCTACCCATAAAGATTCCACCTCCTCCCTAGCCCCCTCAGTGATGTCATCTCTCACATTCACTTGTACATTATTCTTGATATATAGGCATACCCCTCCCCCTTTTTTACCCTCTCTATCCTTGCGGTATAGGGTATACCCTTGAATGTTTGCCAGCCAATCATGAGAGCTGTTGAACCAGGTCTCTGAAATTCCCACAAAATCCAAATCCTCCTTGTACAACAGTATCTCTAGTTCACCCATCTTGTCCGCCAGGCTCCTGGCATTGGTGAACATGCCACATAGTTTAGACCGGTCGCATATTGTCCTCGTATTGGGTGTTTCAAGATTGCAACTTGGACTTGCTACTATACTCACCTTGTGTTTTTGTGCTTTGGTTAACCTACCACTAATGCCCCCAATACTACCCTCTGGAATATCTTCCGCGCTGGCTATCACTGTCTCTGGACCCTCCCCCCCATCGCCTAGTTTAAAAACCCCTCTAACTTTTTGGCCATCTTCATTCCCAGCAGATCTGCACCCTCCTCATTTAGGTGCAGTCCGTCCCTTCTATAGTACCGGTTACCGACTGAGAAGTCGGCCCAGTCCTCCAGGAACCCAAACCCCTCTTTACTACACCAGCTCTTCAGCCACTTGTTTACTTCCCTAATCTCCCTCTGCCTCTCTGGTGTGGCTCGATGTACCGGTAGTATTCCTGAGAACACTACCTTGGAGGTCCTTTTCCTCAATTTAGCTCCTAAGTCCCTAAAATCGTTCTTTAGGACACTCCATCTGCCTCTGACTTTGTCATTGGTGCCAACGTGCACCATGACAGCCGGGTCTTCCCCAGCCCCTCCCAGTAATCTGTCCACAAGATCCGTGATGTGCCGAACCCGAGCGCCCGGTAGACAACATACTGTTCGGCGCTTCAGGTCTTGGTTACAGATTGCCCTCTCTGTCCTTCTAAGAATTGAGTCTCCTACCACCAGAATCTGTCTTTCCTTTCCCTTTGCTGCCCCCCCCACTCTCACTGGAGGAGTTCTTCCCCTGGCAGCTAGAAGAGTCCCTCATCTCCAGCAGTGCTGGTCCCTGACTGGTAACACCAATGTCACTCAATGGAGCGTACTTATTGGGATGCTCCAGTCCTGGATCGGCCTCCCTGGCACTTCCCCCTCTACCCCTCCTGACTGTCACCCATCTACTCTTTGCTAGTGCCTGCACCTCTTTGTCTCCACCCGCCTCTGTGCTGGCCCCTGCCGGCACCTGCCGTGTACATTCCTGGCTCACCTTTAGTATGGAGGGACTTCTCAGTGCTGACAGTTGCTTCCCCAGATTCAGAACCTGGGCTTCCATGGAAACAATGTGCTTACATTTTGCACAGCAGTATTCGCCCTCGATCGGATGATCAAGGAACGCATACATGCGGCAAGATGTACAAAGAGTCGCCTCTCCACACCCGCCGGGCATCGTACCTATTAAATTTAGTGAGGATTTGGGGATTTTACCCTGTCCAAATTACCTAACAACTAGCTTCCTGGCACTAATACTCAAGACAATACACAGGTACACGACAAGACAATACACAGGTACACAATACACAAGTACTAACGATCCACACACACTACTCAGACAACACTCAGATACTCACACTACACAGGTACTATGACCCCTGTTATAACCTGTTTTAAACACTTGTTTTTAACTCCCACTTAATCCAGCTCCACTTACACCAAGCTCCACCGCTTCAAACTGAGCACGCTCAGACTGAGTCCTACAACAAGTTAAATAGGCACCTGGGCACCTGTGAGCAATTAACCACACCCCTTAATTGATAGACTGATGAAACAGAAAAAGTGTCACTTTAGTATCTGATTTGTCCACCGCAATGTCGCAGTCCCGCTAAAAATTACTTACTAGTAAAAATAAAAATGCCATAAAAATATCCCATAGTTTGTAGACGTGATAACTTTGCACAAGCCAATCAATATACGCTAATTGGGTTTTTTTTTTACCAGAAATATGTAGCAGAATACATATTTGCCTAAATTGATGAAGTTTGATTTTTTTTTTTGCATAGTTTTATTGGATATGTTTTATAGCAGAAATTTATTTATATATATATATATATATATATATATATATATATATATATATATATATATATATATATATATATATATGTGTATGTATATTATAAATAATTTTTTTTTTTTTTTTTTTTTCAAAATTGGTGCTCCCTTTTTTTGTTTTTTGTTTGTTTATAGTGCAAGAAATAAAAACCGCAGGGGTCATCAAATGCCACCAAAAGCAAGCTCTATTTGTGGGAAATAACTTGGAAATAAAGGACATCAATTTTGTTTGGGTACAGCGTCACACGACCGCGCAATTGTCAGTTAAAGTGATGCAGTGCTGTATCTCAAAAAATGGCCTGGTCATTAAGGGAGTAAATCCTTCAGGGGCTGAAGTGGTTAACTTAACGAAGTTATGCACATGTGATGTAGTGTGGTTTATTGCTCTCCTGATTACATGAAGGTATTATATTGTGGGAGTTTGATTTACCAAGTGTGGTAATGGGCTTGTGAACTTTACAACCTTTTTCCTCCTTTAGCATTCACAAATGCTTTCATCTAAGTGTGTTCAGCAAGTTTAGTGTGAAAGGTGAGAGGAAGAAATATTTTACATCTGAGTGGTTGCCTATTTTTGTCCCAGTTGGGTGTCCTGTGTTTCAGCGTTTGAAAGAAACTGACCCACTTGGCACCCAGAGCCCTGACCATTATCTGTATGTCAAATCGCAACAAAGCGACACAAATCGGTTGGCAAATAGCCTGTTGGTATGCGTTGTAAAAGGATGGCGAGATGTGGAGTTACATCAAATCGCACGGTTTGCATTTTTTTTTTTCTTGTAAATTTTTCAAGTGTCACAAAATAATTTTTTCAGTTAAAATTCATGCATCACAAAATGTTGCAATGCTATGTAGTACCTTGCAATGCTCTGCACAAAAATGCACTGTCATTATTTTTTTTCATAGCGCACCAACTCATCACATTGTTGTAAAATAAAGCATAGGACACCAGGCAAATTGCCTTATAGCGGAACTTGAGTCATTTTTTCAACTTTGCATATGTTAAATCTTCTGCCCTTGTTGTTTTAACTTTGGATAGTAAAAGTTTTTTTTCTGCCAGTAAATACCTTATACAGACCACTTCCTGTTTTTTGTCTGGTAAAAAGCCTAGGCTTATGACATCATGCACAGCGCTCTCTCTCTCTCTCTCTCTCTCTCTCTCTCTCTCTCTCTCTCTCTCTCTCTCTCTCTCTCTCTCTCTCTCTCTCTCTCTCTCTCTCTCTCTCTCTCTCTCTCTCTCTCTCTCTCTCTCTCTCTCTCTCTCTCTCTCTCTCTCTCTCTCTCTCTCTCTCTCTCTCTCTCTCTCTCTCTCGTTTGCCAGGAAGGGAGTGGGGATGAGTCATAAGAGGGCCAATGAGAGTTGCAGAGCATGAAGTGAACAGGCAGCCCACAGTTTTTTTTTTTTTTTTTTTTTTTTTTTTTTTAGGCTTTTTTCCCTCTGTTTTCAGCCTGGTGATCTGGCCAGTAACACACCTCTTGTATTAGAGTGCCCCCACTTTGAATGAAGGAGCACAGGGGGCAACCTTTTGGACAGCAGCATTGTCAGACTAGAAGCAGCAAAAGTGTTAGTTGAACAAGCAGACGAACACTACAACACTAAAAAATTGAAACCAAACTCCATGGCTCACACTGCAGTTACACAGGCATTTGCAGTGACAGTTGCTTTTTCTTTTGGCATGAAGGTTTCATATGAATAAATAAAAGCTGAAAATTATAAGCACCCCTGTCCGTGTTAAATGGTTTGTCTCATCCCTGCAAACTGATACATCTGGAAGAGAGCTCATTCTGTTGAAAAACCAATAGACTTACTGGAAAGATCAGTAGATGAAAATAAAGGAAAAAAAAACATAAAATAGAAAACGAATGCAGCCATCACATCCTGAGGGCCCTTTCACACGGACGTGTCCATGTACGGGCTCCGCTTTGCTCAGCGGGGGATTGCTCTGTGGATCCCCGCTGAGCAGGCAGATGACAGGTCTCTGCACAGTGTGCAGGGACCGCCCTGTCAGAGCGCCGCTCTCCTCTATGAAAGGGGCCTAAGAGTTGGTAAGCTACAATATATTTTTTGGGTTTAATACCACTTTAACGTGTTTGTTAACATTTTCAGCAAAAATGAAAAGGCAAACTAACAATGTACTTTCCCCATCCTCAAGTCCATGATGTACTTTCATGGGTGATGAGCTGTCCATGCCTACTGAGCCGGTGCAGCAGTTTGGGTATTTGAAATCCCTGCTCTTCTACCTCTTCTTTCTGCAGTACTTGTGAGACTGATTAAAGTGATGCTCTGTGTCAGTGCTGACCAATCATAATTGCTCTGATCCCACCTGAAATCGCTACAGAAAGGAGAGGGCAAACATTTCTAATTCCGAATTTCAAATTCCTGAACCAATGCATTGACTGGGTGGGCACGGAAAGCTCATTGCTCATGGAGGTAAGTGCAGTAGGGACCAAGGGGTGGGGAGGGGTGTTACAGTGTTGGCTCACTCTTTCATTTTTTTCTGAAAAGATCAACACTTTACCTATATTTGGTAACATGTACATAAATAGAATTGCTGGGAAAATGTTCTTGTGTAATGGGGTGCTTTCTTTCTTTTTTTTTTTTTTAATGTGTGTTATAGATTGTGGTTGATTAACTTATTGGCGCCTAGCGGCTGCATATTTGCATGTATTAGTGCAAAAACAACGGTGCCGATAGCATGCTCCCGGTTCAGTTACGGATGGCTAACAGAAAGCTCCCGATTGCTGCTTACGGTTATGTGACTGCCGTGACAGCCAATCACAACTGTCACATGATCTTAAACCCCCGCTCCCGCCATCCTAAATCCCTTAAAGGGTCGTGAGGCAACGGCTCCAAGGGGTTAAAATTTCTGGTTTTTATTTGCGACCTAGGCAGGCCATAGATGGTGTGAATTTCTTTCCTGTAACCATGATTTCCCCCATCAACACAGGCAGTGCTGACGGGGAATCCCTCCTGCCAAGACATTGTATTCTTCCAGCAGGGGAGGCTGTCCCCGCCGGCAGAAGACAGTGATCATTGCTAGCGGCTATTGCAGCTGCTAACGATAATCATAAGTAAATCCGGCAGGCTGGTTGTACCCAAGTTGATCGATCACCTTGGGTACATTCAGCTTGTCACATACATGGTTCGCGAGCCTGCTGAACCTGCCGAGGTTCAAATCTATGGCCGACCTAAGATTGTAATATTAGCAGTGTAACAGTATTTGGGGCATGTTTGTCATCTTAGTGGTATTCTTCCTTTATGTAGTTAGCTAAAACTGTGTAGAAAAACTAATGAAACACATTTTTTGTTTTTTGCTAGAATTCTTTTATTTGCCATTTTCACATTAAAAAACAACTTAAAATTCCGTGCGCTGCCTGTTGCATCATCCTAATACTCTGCTGTTTTGTTTGATAGCAGACTGGTTAACATTCTTTCAACAAATATACAAGTTACTTCTGAGGCCAGTTCTGTATTGTTTTCACTAGACACTAAGAAAAGTTTGTATTGTTTATGACCCAACAAGTTTTAACATGTAGGTTTTTTTTTCAAGGCTGCAGTGTTGTTAGCAGCACTGTGTCTTTAATCAGAGATGAGGTCACATTTCTAGGTTTTAGTGGGATTCCATTTATCAGGAAGCTGTAATTGCAGCGAGAGCATGGTTCCTGTTAGATTGGACCATAGCTCATTAATTATTCACAAATGCAGCACTTAGAGCTGCTAACTGATTGGCAGACACAACAGAAGGTAACTGGAGACAGATTTATTATGCTTGCCCTCTACTTTATATCTATTTACCAAGTTAAGCTATGGAAGAGAAATGTTGCTTGTTTATTGCTCTTGCAGTCCTTTTTCAGACATAGTAGCTGTTTACAGTAACAACTGTGCCCAAAATTTAGCAAAAAAAATTAAAAATGCGTCGTCCTATTTGGAAAACCTTAACCAAAGTGAAATAATCTGTGAGTCTCACTCTACAAACGGTTTAAAAATGTTAAATGTGTGTATATTAAAAAAAAAAAAAAAAGTTTGGAGAACACAGCTTGTGACATTATGATGCTACATTTGATGATCGTCATACAGTAAAGGTGACCAGAGAAATTAGAGGTGACCAGACGTGTGGGGGCAGTCCGGACACCCAAAGCGTGACCGTGTGGATCTGTGGAGTGTGAGAATGTATGCTTGGGGAGGGTGGCGTGTAACCGCATACATCACTACTGCAATATTTCAATCTTCTGTGCTAGTTTTGTAGCTGAACATTGAGCAGCATCATCACAAAAACTGACTCAAAATGAGTGGATGTAGAAATGATCTTTTCATGCCTATGGCCATCTTGATGGGTAACTGTACTTCAGAACTGTTATCTTTCCATCTTTACCATGTCTTCCAGGTTTACGGACTCCGACTGTATGAGTGGCCAGAGCTGCGATGACGTCACTCCTGCACATGCATGCGGGAGCTGCCGTTTACAGCACAGGACTGTGAAGCAGCGGCCCGGGTGGCCATTCCTTCCGAGTGCATGCGTCAATGAAGTCAGTGCACGTTTAGGAGATATTTACAGTACATATAGGTAAGCCTTATTATGGCTTAACTATAGGTAAAAATTATGCATGGGAATTTACTCCCACTTTAAAGCAGAGCTTCAGCCAAAAATTAACAAGATACAAGTGAATAGCCTATAAAAGATTAATGAACAAACCCAGGCTTAGCTGCAGTGTTCACCTAATATCCATAGTTTGAATGTTTCTCCCGCAGTGTTTTTTTGCCTCTAGAAGTCCTTGGTCTGATGCACAACCTGCTAACTCTGAGCCCAGGTCATCCTGATCCCACCCCAGTCAGTTATTGGACAGTGAAAAGAAAAGCAGTACCATGATGAGGTCCTCTTTGTCTCTCTACTCTTTCTATCAGCATGTGCCTTGTTAGCAAAGGAACTGATTGGCTAATTGTGCTGCTTCTTCCATCTCATACAGGGATTGGAAGAGGCTGATGCCAGGTCATTCAGATCCAGTTACTTACACTGCCTGCATTCAAAAATAAATGTAAGTGTATCAATTACAGAACTAGATTTATTTGTGTCTTTTATATATGCCTAGAGTTTAGCTTTTAAGCCCCCCCCCTCCCCCCCCCCCCCCAAATCCCCCTGCAAGGCTTAAGCCTCGTACACACAATCGGATTTTCCGACAGGAAATGTGTGATGACAGGCTGTTGGCGGAAAATCAGACAATTGTCGGATTTTCCGCAGACAAATGTTGGATGGCAGGTTTTAAAAATTTCCACTGACAAAATGTCTGTCGTATTTTCCGAGCGTGTGTACACAAAAGTACAAAGTACAAACACGCATGCTCGGAAGCAGGGACAAGCCAGAATCGGTCGGTCTTGTAAACTAGCGTTCCAAATGGAGAATTAACATTCGTGACGTGGCAAATTATGAAATCTTGAAATGCAGCGCACAATTCTCTTCTTCTTTAATTGGATAATAATGATGCTGCTTTGCTGGTGATACTGATGGAGTTATGGCAAACACATTTTCAAAGGCTTTTATTTTTTCTAGTGCTATCAAGAATAATAGTATGATGCTTGTTGGTTTTTTGTTTTTTTTTTGTGCAAGTTACACCATTATCTCGTCGTTTTTAAGATCAAAGATACACTATGTTGGTGTCCCTTGTTAATTTTACATTGTATTTTTTAAAATGTAAACTGCCTACTCCCAAACTGTCATTTGACGTAAAATCCATAGCAAAGTATTTTTCTCCACAATTTTTTTTTTTTTTTATTTTTTTTTATTATGCATTAAAAAAGAAAAATAAAATTAGACATGCCATCTGCAAATAGAACTTAACCAAAAAGTGCATTCTATGCATCCAAAAATATACCAAATCAAATCATTATTCAACCAAAAAATAAAATAAAAGCCTCATGCATGTGTCCTGCTTCTTAAGATAGGTGGTCAACAATGCCAAGAGTTGGTGAAGAGATTCTGACATAATTCCAAAAAACATCTGGATTATTCTCCTGGAGCTCCCGCAGCAAAGGCATATGGCATAATTGGTCACGATTAATAAAGCATCCAATTTTTGGTCCAAGAAATCCTCCTCCTCCTGTTCCAGGACTGGACTTGGGTCAAAGCAATAACTCCAAGGCCAATAATAAATAACACATTATCTCCTCCGATTTCGCAACATGGCTGGTTGACGTTCAGAAACGAACTGAAACGCGCAAAATGAAAAGCGCGAATCAACACTCACCAAACTTCTACTAACTCAAAATTAGCAGAAGGAGCCCAAAGGGTGGCGCTAAAGAGCAGAACAACCACAGAGTACGTCACTACGTTCGTGTTTGTTGGCCGACAATTGTGTGCCGTTTGTATGCAAGACAAGTTTGGGGCCAACTCCCTTCGGACAAAAGTCAGAGGTTTTGTCTGCGGAAAATCCAATTGAGGCTTAACACTTACCTGTCTCTGCTACTCCCTGCACATAAGCGGTTGTAAAACTTTTTTTTTTTTTTCTTACCTGCAAGGCAAAGGCATGATTGCATCGCATACTAGCACATTATGTGAAATTACCCCAAAATGAAGCCTTCCAGCGATGCGATGTAATCACTGGAGACCGCATCCATCTTCCCTCGGTCTTCCTTCAGGGTTCGCAGACTCCAGCTCTGTGACTGGCCGGAGCCACGATGACGTCACGCATGCGCGTGGGAGCCGCTGGTCATGGCACAGTGAAGAAATGCACAGGCGGCCATTCCTTCAGAGCGCATGGGACAGTGATTTCACTGGCTGCATGTACAGTAAATATCTCCTAAATGGTGCATGTTTAGGAGATATTTACACTACCCATAGGTAGGGCTGGGAGATTTTCTTCAAAAAAAAAAAAAAAAATCTTTGATTCCCTTAAACTCGATTCATGTTTTAAATCGAGTTTGTTTTTTTTGTTTGGTAACCGCGCCGGTCCTGAGGCGCTGCGGGCATGAGTTTTTAGGCGAGGCTTCGGCCTAGTCCGCGGTGTCCGGACTAAGCTGAAGCCGCGGCCTCGCCTAAAAACTCATGCCCGCAGAGCCTCAGGACCAGCGCGGTGAAAAAAAAAATCTAAAAAAAATCAATTTGCTTAAATTTTGAATCGATTTGGCCTCTCAACTCGATTCAAGATTTGGATCGATTTTTTTTCCCCCAGCCCTACCTATAGGTAAGCCATGTTATATTATTATTATTATTATACAGGATTTATATAGCGCCAACAGTTTACGCAGCGCTTTACAACATAAGGGAGACAATTCAGTTATAATACAATAAAATACAAGAGCATTAAGAGGGCCCTGCTCAGAAGAGCTTACAATCTAATAGGGTGGGGCAGGTGGTACAAAAGGTTGTAACTGTGGGAAATGAGCTGATGGAAGTGGTAAAAGATTAGTTAGAGACATGATAGGCTTTGCTGAAGAGATGAGTTTTCAGGGATCGCCTAAAGGTAGCAAGAGATAGCCGGACAGGTGGAGGTAGCGAGTTCCAGAGGATAGGAGAGGCTCTGGAGAAGTCCTGGAGCCAAGCATGGGGGGTGGAGACGAGAGCTTGAGAGTAGGAGGTCTTGAGAAGAGCGGAGAGGACGATTTGGGTGATATTTGGAGACAAGATTGGTGATGTAGCTCGGGGCAGAGTTGTGAATGGTTTTGTATGTTGTGATTAGTGTTTTGAATTTAATTCACTGGGTGATTGGGAGCCAGTGTAGGGATTTGAGGAGAGCGTTGGCAGACACTGAGCAGTTGGTAAGGTGTATAAGTCTGGCAGCAGCATTCATGATAGACTGAAGAGGGGATAGCCTATGGAGAGGCAGGCCAATGAGAAGGAAGTTGCAATAGTCAAGGCGAAAGATAACAAGGGAGTGCATGAGGAGCTTGGTGGTTTCATTTGTTAAAAAGGGGCAAATTTTAGAAATGTTACAGGGGTGAATTCTACAAACTTTTGACGACGATTGGACTTGAGGCTGAAATGACAAGTCTAGGATTACACCTAGTACCCTGGTGTGAGGGGAGGCACTGATAGTTGCATTGTTAATTTTGATGGAAAAGTCATGGAGGGGGGAACGGGCAGGGGGGAATATTAATAGCTCAGTTTTAGAGAGATTTCATTTTAAGGAAGTGGTGTGAGATCATGCTGATATGTCAGTAAGTTAGTAATGCGAGAGGAGACCGATTTGGGTGTCATCGCCGTATAAAAGGGAATTGAAAGCGTGGGCGATTTATCAAGTGACCAAGGGAGGAGGTGTAAATAGAGAAGAGAAGGGGTCCAAGAACAGAGCCTTGGGGGACCCCCACAGAAAGGGGCAAGGAGTTGTAGGTGACACTGAAGGAGGGCTGTGATAGGCAGAGAACCAGGATAGAGCAGAATCTCGGAGGCCAAGGGAATGTAGTTTATTGAGAAGAAGCGGGTGGTCAACAGTATCAGGGGCTGCAGAGAGGTCAAGTAGTAGGAGTATGGAGTACTGGCTGTTGGTTTTAGCAGTTAGTAAATCGTTAGTGAGATTTAGTAAGGCAGTTTCCGTGGAGTGCTGTGAGCGAAAGCCAGACTGTAAGGGGTCAAGAAGGTTATTTTCACTGAGGTAGGAGCTAAGATGGTTGTAGACTAAGCGTTCTAGACGTTTAGAGGTGAATGGGACCAATGAGATGGGTCTTAAGTTGTTCAGGTTGGTTGGGTCCAGTGAGGGCTTTTTAAGTATGGGAGTGATCTGTGCATGTTTTAGAGGGGAGGAGAAGGTGTTACTAGAGAGGGAGAGATTGAAGATGTGAAGGAGCATAGGATAGAAGAAGAGGGTGACTGTAGTAGTTGTGAGGGAACAGGATCCAAGGGACAATTTGTTAGGTGGGCATCTGAGACGTTTTGTAACCTCTTCAGTAGTAGCCAATTCAAAAGAGGCGAGTGTTGAATGTTCTTTTAGGCAAGGTATGTTGGGTGGGGAAGATGTACGCACAGTGGAGGGGTCCTCACGAATTGCATCAGTCTTGTCTTTGAAGTGATTGACAATCTCTTGGGCAGTGTGTGAGTTAGTGGGTAGAGGGGGTGGGTGACAAAGCAGAGAGTTAAAGGTTGAGAAGAGCCAACGGGGACTGGATGAAAAGGTATTAGTAAGAGAGACTAAGTAGGCTTGTTTGTCAGCATGGACGCAGAAATTGTATTTCAGAAGGGCAGATTTATATAGGGTGAAGTCTTGCAGGCATTTGGTTTTACACCACAGTCGTTCAAGAGCACGGCAATGTCTCTTGATATTTCTAGTGCTGTCAGTTTGCCAGGGTTGTAACGGTCAGGGCCTGATTCTGAGTGTGGTTAGAGGAGCAAGTGCATCTAGTGATGATGAAAGTGAACTTTTGTAGACAGAGGTGGCCAGGTCAGGACAGGACAGGGGAGAGATTGTCATATAGGTGGTCAGTAGCAGAATAGAGAAGAGAAGGGTTAAAGTGGCAAAGGTTTCTACAAGTAATTGTTTGCTGCTTGGAGGGACGGGTGGTTGGAGGCAAGGATACAGTGAAACTAATGAGGTTGTGATCAGAGAGAGGAAAGGGGGTGTTGGTGAGGTTGCCAGGGTTGCAGAGATGGGAGAATACAAGGTCAAGGGTATTACCATTGGAGTGAGTGGAAGTATGTGTCCATTGGGTTAGGTCAAAAGTCGAAGTTTAGCTGTAGTTGGGCCGTTAACATTGACAGGAATGATAGTGGGTATTTCAGAGGAGAGAAAGTAGGCTAGCCAGGCAGCAAAGTCTTCAAGAAAACGCAATACTGGTCCAGGAGGCCGATAAATTGCTGCAATCCTCAGAGAAATGGCAGAAAACAGATGAATACACTGCATCTCGAAAGAAGAGAGGGAGGGACAGGAAGGATTTGGAAGGTGCTTTTTGGGGATAAAAGGAATCCAACTCCACCTCCTTTCTGTCTGTTGGGTTTTGGGTAGTGAGTCTAATGGAGGCCACCATGGGAGAGGGCAGCAGGAGAAGCTCAAAATTTTGAAACCAGGTTTCGGTTATGGCGAGTATGTTAAAGCCATGAGAGATGAAGAGGTCATGTACAGATGTTAGCTTGTTACAGATGGAGCGAGCATTCCAAAGGGCACATTATAGGCTTACCTATAGGTAAAATTTAATGATGGAAGTTTCCCTCCTCTTTAAAATGTATTCCTATAAAAGATTAAATAGATAAAGTGATGCGCTCGTAATATCTATAGGATATCCTACTATTCAATGTGCTGACAGGTCACATTGTACTTGTGGATACTTTGTTACAAACTATACAAAAACTTGAACAGTGATTAGCATAATATAAATAAATCTAAATACAATGTGTTGAAAAGTCTGCTGTGAAAGTCTAATTGGAGACCTCCCGGAATACAAATCCAAAAGTTAGTTCACCATTTGTTCTTGTGAAATAAAAACAAACAAAAATATGTGGAAAAAGGTGGTGAAAAAATAGAGTGAAAAATATATTAAAACAGATATATTCAATAAATATGTAGTTGGTAACAATTATAAAAGGATTACAATTGTGTGGATTCCCATACACCTTACTTGAAAAGGTGGTTCCTTTGCAGGTTAGATGATACCTCTTATCTGTGTTTAAACGAGGCTTACTGAGTCTGGGTTAATCAGCAGAGGATAGGCTTTCATCCACCTGCTAGGATCATCTAATCTCCACTTCTCCTGTTCATATGCTTTCCCCCACATGAAATACAAAAGTGGGACAAGACCATTGCGCACATAACTTCTACTAAATAAAGTTTCAAAGACCTTTGAAAAAGTCACGTGTCTAGTGATGATACGCGTGAGGGAGAAGTAGCCTGTCAGCTCTTGTCATTGTGCAGCCTGCAGTGATCCTGAATAGCAGCAGCACGGAGGAACATGAAGGCAGTGATTTCTACTGACCATACATCAGTGAAATGCGATCTAGATCTTTTACATCATGTGAGTGGATCTATTGGGCTCTTTGTTAACTTTATTTAGTAGAAGTTATGTGCGCAATGGTCTTGTCCCACTTTTGGCATAGTGTGTGGAGCGCGGCGGTGTCGCTGCTCTCCCACCTATCAGATATGCTGAAATGACAGCGAGGCTTGGTTCCGGACTAAATAACCGGACCTAAGCCAAGCTGCATTTATATTAATTTTTTCTTTTTTTTCAATGCAAATCGGGATTTCTAACAAATTAATAAATTGCAGATTCCCATAATACAGTTCCTTTCAGATTCTAGGGAACGATCAGCAGACTAGTACCATCTGAACTGGAAATAGAGGTAATTCGAAGTACTTCTGGTTTCGGACACTTCCAGTGGGGGTCATTAACTATCTATATATAGAGCAGTGGGATGAGGGGGTCCACACCCCAGATGATGACTTTTTAGTTGAAACATTTCGGGTGGACCCCTCATGACTACCGCTACAAGATTACATGCTTTAATTATCTTCTGAAAATGTGAGTTTATTTTTATTCAATATTTTAAAATAAATCCAAGTTTAAACGTTATCACGCTATGTGAGTGTTTTTATCCCTCACATGTAATACAAATTATTCGCTTGGCTCATGGTGTACCCATTGACGAGGAAGCCGTGCTGATTTCTTCCCCCCATCTGTGTGATGACATCTGACCAGATATAATACCTAGACCTGTTGGTCAAGCCTTTTTGACCTGTATGGCATACGCCATTTCAGGCCAATACTTCTGGTAAGCCTCCTTGGTTTCTGGTGATGGTCCTGACACCGATTTCAATCCTCTGTGCACTTCTGGCCTACCTACGGCCCATTTATCTACCAGGTTGCCGGGTCTGAACAATCCCCCTGCATGCTCAGGAGATACCCGTTCATCATTATTTTTGCACTGTTATCACAGACTCTTTGCTTTTGTTTGTTCACCCATTTGGACTTTGTATTCAATATCATTTTGTGATTTTTACATCACCTGATTCAGTATATGTATTTAAGTGTTATCATTTTATTCACTATCACATTCATTCACGTAGCTTTTTTCTGGTTCATACCGAAATATTTGCTTTAAAGTCACTGAATATTTAAAATAATTTTTTCGTATCATTTATTTATCACTTTTTCACGTAGCTCATAGCGCCACACTTTTGAATTTTTGGTGTCTATAGTATGCCTGTAAAGGGGCGCATGTTTCCCCTGTTTAGAACAGTCTGACAGCAGAATGACATTTCAAAGGAAAAAAAGTCCTTTAAAACTACTCGCGGCTTTAAATGAATTGCCGGTCCGACAATACACATAAAAGTTAATTGATAAAAACGGCATGGGAATTCCCCACAGGGGAACCCCGAACCAAAATTAAAAAAAAAAAAAAAAAAGACGTGGGGGGTCCCCCTAAATTCCATACCAGGCCCTTCAGGTCTGGTATGGATATTAAGGGGAACCCCGGACAAAATTAAAAAAAAAAAAAAAAAATGGCGTGGGGTCCCCCACAAAATCTATACCAGACCCTTTAGGTCTGGTATTGATTTTAAGGGGAACCCCGCGCCAAAATTAAAAAAAAAAAAAAATGGCGTGGGGTCCCCTCAAAAATCCAAACCAGACCCTTATCCAAGCACGCAACCGGGCAGGCCGCAGGAAAAGAGGGGGGGGAGAGAGCGCCCCCCCCCTCCTGAACCGTACCAGGCCACATGCCCTCAACATTGGGAGGGTGCTTTGGGGTAGCCCCCCAAAACACCTTGTCTCCATGTTGATGGGGACAAGGGCCTCATCCCCACAACCCTTGCCCGGTGGTTGTGGGGGTCTGCGGGCAGGGGGCTTATCGGAATCTGGAAGCCCCCTTTAACAAGGGGACCCCCAGATCCTGGCCCTTCCCCCTGTGTGAAATGGTAAGTGGGTACTTACCCTACCATTTCACAAAAAAACTGTCAAAAATGTAAAAAATTACGAGACAGTTTTTGACAATTCCTTTATTTGAATGCTTCTTCTTTCTTCTATCTTCTTTCCTCTATCTTCTTTCCTCTATCTTCTTTCCTCTATCTTCTTTCCTCTATCTTCTTTCCTCTATCTTCTTTCCTCTATCTTCTTTCCTCTATCTTCTTTCCTCTATCTTCTTTCCTCTATCTTCTTTCCTCTATCTTCTTTCCTCTATCTTCTTTCCTCTATCTTCTTTCCTCTATCTTCTTTCCTCTATCTTCTTTCCTCTATCTTCTTTCCTCTATCTTCCTTCGGTTTCTTCCTCCATCTTCTTCTTCTGGTTCTTCCTCCGGTGTTCTCGTCCGGCATCTTCCTCCGCAGCTTCTTATCTTCTTCTCCTCGGGCCGCTCCGCATCCATGATGGCATGGAGGGAGGCTCCCGCTGGTGTTTTGGGGGGCTACCCCAAAGCACCCTCCCAATGTTGAGGGCATGTGGCCTGGTACGGTTCGGGGGGGTCGATCTCTCGTCCCCCCCCTCTTTTTCTGTGGCCTGCCAGGTTGCGAGCTCGGATAAGGGTCTGGTATGGATTTTTGGGGGACCCCACGCCGTTTTTTTTTTTTTTTCATTTTGGCGCGGGGTTCCCCTTAAAATCCACACCAGACCTGAAGGGTCTCGTATAGATTTTGAGGGGGACCCCACGCCTTTTTTTATTTTGGCTGGGGTTCCCCTTAATATCCATACCAGACCTGAAGGGCCTGGTATGGAATTTAGGGGGACCCCCCACGTCTTTTTTTTTTTTTTTTTTTTTTTTTTTAATTTTGGTTCGGGGGTACCCCTGTGGGGAATTCCCATGCCGTATTTATCAATGAAGTTTTATGTGTATCGTCGGACGGCAATTCATTAATAGCCGCGAGTAGTTTTAAATGACTTTTTTTCCTTTGAAATGTCATTTTGCTGTCAGACTGTTCTAAACACGGGAAACATGCGCCTCTTTACAGGCATACTATAGAAACCCCCCAGGTACGAAATTTAAAGGGATATTACACTTTTATCATTTCACTTTAAGCATTATTAAAATCACTGCTCCCGAAAAAACGTCAGGTTTTTAAAACTTTTTTTGCATTGATCCATGTCCCCTGGGGCAGGACCTGGGTCCCCAAACACTTTTTATGACAATAACTTGCATATAAGCCTTTCAAATTAGCACTTTTGATTATTCATGTTCGTGTCCCATAGACTTTAACGGTGTTCGTGTGTTCGAACAAATTTTTTGCCTGTTCGCAAGTTCTGGGGTGAACCGAACAGGGGGGTGTTCGGCTCATCCCTATCCAGCATTATAACTCAGGTTTGCATGCATAGTGAGAAGACAGCCACCTTTATTCAGCCAAGAATGACCAGAAAGGGCACCTGTTATCTCTGTCCAAATGGATAGGTGAAGATGTCTGTGAGTGACTGCAGACACATCCAGCCAGCAGCTGCCTGTGGAAGTAGGTGATTATATATTAAAAAATCTGTCCCAGCATCTATTTGTTCCTTCTGATAAATGGAAGCTTCTATTCTTGCTTTGCCCTCTCCGTCTCAATGAACCTGTATTGTTGGCAGATCAAGGGTACAATTTTATAGAGTGCTCTGCAGATCTGACAATACTTTAGCAGTCTGGTACTAACCACCCTATGAAATTTGTAGACAGCAAGTGTGTTTGGTGCTCCTTCGGGTCATTAATTGTAGTTACTCACTTTGCACTATAAAGAATGCATATTCAATCTGCTTGCATGAATGCATCCATTTACCAAAACTTCTCATGACATCTAATACCTCATTCAGCTAACATAACATGAGAGAAGGTATGTATTGTTTAATCTTATACATTAGTTTATGGCTGAACTTTGTCATATGTCTATCTTGTAGAAGTCAGAAGCTGGTATTCCATATTAGGGTTAGCATATGGTAAAAATGAAAAGGCTCATCAAAAAGCTGCATGTTTTATGTACATTGGCAGTCTGATCCTAGTTCTGCTCTCACTTAATATTATTTTTTTGTAGGTACTCTTCACAGATCATGTGGTTACAAAGCTACAGACATCACTGGAGCAAACTGTAACCTTCAAGCAGTGAGAAAACTGCTGAAAAAAATAAAATCGAGATATCGTATTTTTTTATTATAAGCATTTATTTTAACTTTTTACTTAAAGTGGATGTAAACTCAATGTCATCCTTTCTAAACTACTGCCATAGGGGTTATCTATAAGGATATACATGCCTCCTGCATGTATCTTTACCTGTCAAATGTCTCCCCTCTGTCTGTTATGAGACCCGAAAAACTGCAGATTCTGTGGGTGGGTCTGTTGTCTGGAGCTCGGTGGGTGGAGTCGTGATGTCAGTAGACTCCCCGCCCACCTCTACACTCCTCTTGTCAATATGCATTTTCTCCTGTGTATTTCTAACTGAACTTCTGCTATGATCTCTAACATCCAGTGAAAAGACAGGAAAGTAACCACATGACTTCAGCATGCCAAATCATGCTGAGGTGTGGAACAGCCAATCCTTGCAGAGCTGCTGAAGAAAGGAGTGGGGGAGGGAATTAAAAAATAATGCACGTCTTAGGCTGTCATTCACAGCAAGGGGGAGTATTTTTTGTCAGTTTGTCAAGATTTTTCTCACTGAACAATAAAAGAGGATTGCTCAGAGATGGATTAACTCTGTGTGGCAAGACTGGGCTCAAATGATAGGAAATCTTATACTCTACAGTATGATAAAAAAAAAAAAAAATTCGGGTTTACATTCACTTTAAATGTATATAGTAGTTCCTCCTTTTTAACTTATTTGCTTTTCCGCCCTGCCTTCTGTAGTGCCGAGGGTGATGCCACCATCCTATCAATGATATATTGATGATTGAGTGTCTTCTCTGTGAGGTTTGGTTTATATTACATTTCCTAGATCCCACTGGGAATAGTTACTTTCTAGGTATTTTATTGGCTAGTAGTCTTTAGGGTGTATCTTAATTCCCCCCCCCCCCCTTTTTTTTTTTGAGGAGGAGTTGGGGTTTTTGTTGCTGTCTGTGATGCTGACTGACAATAATCACTGTGACTTAGGAAAAATCTAAATTTTTACCAATCATTTTCCAGATCATCTAAGAGGTGATTGATTCTACCTGAATCACAAGCAGAATAATGAAAAAAACCCTCATCCCTTAGTATAGCTTGTGCTTCCTACCATTTAGACGTTGCTATCCCTGTCCTCACTAGATAGGCATTGGGTCAGTGGTTCTGCTTTGGGGGTTCATGCCTGAAGTCCCCTAGCTTGTGAGCCCTCTCCTCCTATACCCCTTCTGATGGGTTGAGAATGGCCTGTAGTGTGTTCTGGCATTGAGTCTTGGTGCTTGTGACCTAGTGGGCAGAACCATTCTGGAAAGTGACATGGCCCAGGCCTCAGTTGAGGATTGCTGCAGTTTCAATCCTAGTTGCATTGGGTGACTTGCTCCCAGTCGCGGCAGAAAATTACCTGCATATTGCTAACAAATGAGACGTGTTGGTGGTGGACCAATTTACCAGCAGGGTGAACAGAATAATTCTTTTTGCAAGACTCTCTTGAGGCATCTTGGGATTTCAGGATTTCAATTGCATACTCGTTCTGGTCGCTCCTTCCAAGAGAATGTGGTTTTTCAGATCTTCACAGGATGTCTGTCCAGTCCTCCTGGCCGCTGCCAAGACTAGACCTTCAAGTGATATTAAAGTCTTGTTTTTTTTTTCCCCCCCCTATAAAAGTAACAAACCTGTTATACTTACCTGCTCTGTGTAGTGGTTTTGCACAGAGCAGCCCCGATCCTCCTCTTCTCGGGTTCCTTTTCTGTGATCCTGACCCCTCCCTACTGTAAAGTGCCCCCACAGCAAGCAGCTTGCTATAGGGGCACCCGAGCCGAGTCACAGCTCACTGTGTTTATTCAAACATGGAGCCCCAACTGGGTCCCACACCATTACTCCCATGATTGGCTATTTGACATTGATTGACAGCAGCGGCAGTCAATGGCATCGCTGCCTCGTCTCAGCCAATCAGGAGGGAGAATCTCGGACAGCTGAGACACTGGTGGACATCGCTGGACAGAGGGGGACCTCAGGTAAGTGTGAAGGGGCTGCTTCACACAGAAGGCATAGAATGCATTAGGATAAAAAACTTTCTGCCTTTACAACCCCTTTCATGAAGATAGAATGCAAGTACCTCCTTCTTTAAAGGTGCGTTCTGCCAGATCTTTGGAAACATTGTGAGCAGACATGGCAGAAGCATCAGCAGAGCAAGTCATATGGCTATTTTGTCTTATTGGAATACCTTCATCTGCTTGATTTGAGACCCAACCATTGGTTGGGCCACATGAATAGCTACTTTTCTTCTTTTTGAGTTCACAGGTGTCATGGAGAGTTGCGCTTGTTTGTTTTTTTTTTTTTTTTTTTGGGGGGGGGGGGGGTTATTCCTTCACCCCTTTCTCTTTCATCTCTCTTTTGTGCCTCTTCTCTCCCCCTCCCCCCCCCCCCATCACTCTTTTCTGGATGGTCGCTCCGGAGTATGCTCTCCTCCCACGATCGGAGAAGCACACACTATGCACAGTTAGTATAAGCCTTGAAGCATTATAAGTAGATGCGTACTTATCTATGTGGTTTGTTCCACCATGATATGATTAATGTTGCTGGGAATTAATCTAACTGTAGATAAATTAGAGGAGAGCAAATTTTCTTTGGATGTATAACAAATGTACAATATTTTATATCTACGATTGTTTTGTTCTTGTTTATGGGCTGTACTACTGCTGACTTTATTGGTCAGAGGTGACATTTGGTTATTAGATGGAACCAAGTCTTGGATATCTACTTTTTCATGCTATTGTTTTCTTGTCTTTATCCATCTTGTATGACTTTTTGAAAACGTAATAAATACTGATTGTACAAAAAAAAAAAATGCCTCCATCAAACACTGTAGAGCTGGGGTCCTTTCAGAACAAGACCTGGTGTTAGGCATTAAAGTATAACTAAAGGCAAAATGTTTCTTTTTATTTTTGGATGGAGTTGAGAGGGATTAGAACACCTTTTAGGTTTTTACTGCTACCTCTGCTCCAGTTAAGGAGATTCACCATCTCTATTTGCCCTGTTTACCATTATCATTGAAAGTGAAAGAAAAAGAAAATTACAATTTTTGTGTTGTCCCCAGAAAAGTAATGGAGGATAAGTCTTCCAAAGGGGACATTAATTCTGGTGACCCGGGGGTCCCCAAGAGATTCCCCTAATTTGCAGGGATTTCCTCTCACTGGGACAGGTAATTGAAGGTAAATCTGGACACAGATGGCAAAAATAAACTTTACAGGGGTTATGACTCTCCCTTACTCTATCCCAAATGGAAAAAAAAAGTTCTACTTTGCAGTCTAACAGCCAGCAGTCCCACTCTAAGGTAGGCTTTTGTATTGCTTGCTTCTGCGCCCAGGTTGCTGTCTTGGAAGATCATTAGGAAAGTTCCCCATTAGACCTACCTGTAAAGGTATTTCCAGGAATCTTCCAGAACAGCAAGCCTACTTCCCACCCTCTTTTTCTGTGTTTTTTTTAATTTATTTTTATTTTTTTCCCCCTTGTGCACTGGTGAACATAGTCTGCTTTGATCTGAACTGCTGGACAGTGGTGGCGGAATGAGTTGGTCAATATTCTGCCTTTATGTAGGAGGAGGAATCAATCACCCCCAAGGTTGCTGTTCTGGAAGATAACTAGAAATATTTCTGCTATACTAAAATCAAATCTAAAGGAAGGATACTGGTAAGGCAAGGCCATACATGGGTCGAATTTTTTCTTTAGAAAATCTTATCTTAATATTTTCGTTCAAATTTTGTACCATTTGTGGGCTGCAGGAACAGCCTATTTGCGTGCAGCCATCGAATTTGAGTAATCGGGCATGTTGGAAATTTTTTCTAAAACAACAATTTTCTAATCAATGATGGAAAAATCGTGCGAGAAACGTAATAACAAAAAAAATGCAAGAAAATACATTTCTTGGAAAGAAAGGAAGATTCCCAGCCACGACTTTTCTGTAGCAACATGAGGTGAAATTGAAGGCTTGGTTGGTCGAATTTCGAAATCAATGGTGGCACCATCGGATCACAAAACGCACAAAATTTCTGATTTTCAAAAGAAAATTCTTTCGAAATCATATGAGTTTGCCTACAACTTTACCCTGTGACTTTCTTCTGACTTGATCCAACTTGGATGCAATTATTTAGAAGCCTGTAGAAGGGCTAAATTTGCGCTCAAGTTGGACCAAAGTAGTGCAGGAACCTTTTCTAAAGTCCGAGCAACTTGTGTAGTATCAGCTAAAATGGTTCTCATAGAGAAACGTTGAATTTGACATGTCATGTGACTTAGGATCTCACAAGTCGGATCCCATGTCGCAGCAGTGTGAACCGAGCCTTAGTACTCGTACACATAAGAAAAATGGGCGGACATTTTCATCTGAGGAATGAATGTACGATTTTCTGATAGTGTGTACACAACTTTTGACAGCTGATTCTGTACGTAAATTTCCGTAGGGACAAACACCAGTCTCACACAAACTCTTGGAAAGCCATCTTGAGACTTCAGTGGATCCTGGGAATAGATCATTTACTATATTACTGTATTTACTGTACTAGTGTTTTGTAAAAGACACTAGCTTATCGCTGAATAATTTATTATTGTGGTAAGGCTAGTTAAATTAGGCCTTTTCCAGTTAGCAGTTTTCAAAGGAGTTGGTGACATTTCTCAGCTTATATTTTATATTTTTTTGTCCACCTTAGTATTTAGCTCATTGGTTAAATTTAAACAAAAAAACCCTCAACTTTAATTTGCCAGCTTTGCCTATATTGTCACTTTTTAACTTTTTTATTCATAAAATGTAAGCACAAAAGACTAAATATTTGAAAGTAGCTGCATGAATATTTTAATGTTTATGTACCATTTAATCTGAAGGGTTAATATGAGGGCATTTCCATACTGAAATGAGTTCATATTCTGATCAGAGTGTAAACTGCTACAACTTCCTGTTTTATAGTGCTGGTTAACCACCTCAGAGGCCAGGAACAATCTGCTTTCTTGAGGTTAACCAAGAGTAATCGGTAATTTGCGCAAAAGTTATAGCATCTACAAAATAGGGGCTAAATTTATGGCACTTTTATTATTATTATTTTTTTTTTAATTGGTAATGGCGGCGAGCTGCCATTTTTTTTTTTTTTTTTTTTTTTTTTTTTTTTTTTATCGTGACTGCGACATTGAGGCGGACACTTTTGGCACTATTTTGGGACCAGTGACATTTTATACAGCGATCAGTGCTATAAAAATGCACTGATTACTGTGTAACTTGAACTGGCAGGGAAGGGGTTAAACACTAGGGGACGATTAAGAGGTTAACTTTGTTCCCTCACTGTGTTGTAACTGTAGGGGGGATGGGATCACTAGAACATGACAGAGATCACTGCTTCCGATCACTGGGAGCAGTAGATCCCTGTCATGTTGCTAGGCAGAACAGGGAAATGCCTTGTTTACATAGGCATCTCCCCATTCTGCCTCTCCGTGTCACGATTTAAAGGGGATGTACAGGTACGCCCTTTTGCGCAGCCATGCCATTGTGCTGACGTATATCGTCGTGCGCTAGTCGGCAAGCGGTTAAAGTGATACTAAAGTCTGACATGTTGTTGTGTTTTTTTTTTTTTTTTTAAATCATAATTGCTTGCTCCGTGTAGTGGTTTTGCACAGAGCAGCCCAGATTGTCCTCTTCTTAGGTCCCTCTTTGGCACTCCTGGCCCCTCACTCCTGTTGATAGCCCCCACAGCAAGCAGTTTGCTATGGGGCACCCGTGCCGAGCCGCAGCTCCCTGTGTCCATTCAGACACAGATCCACGGCCTGACCCGGCTCCGCTCCCGCTCTCTCTCTCCTCATTGGCTCACTGACTTTGACAACAGCGGGAGCCAATGGCGCTTTGCTGGTGTCTCAGCCAATAATGAGGGAGAGTCCCGGACAGCCGAGTCTCTTGTGCAACATCGCTGGATCAAGATGGGGCTCAGGTAAGTATTAGGGGGCTGAAGGGACCTGCTGCACGCAAGACTTTTTATCTTAATGCATAGAATGCATTAAAGTGGTTATTAAGCCACTTGTATAAAAAGCTCCCATCCCCTATGTATTTATAACACAGACACAGGGGAACTTATTGTTCTATCATAAATATGCTTATCTGTACTGATAACACACCGTCTTCCTGCGATCAGTTGCCTCCTCTCTCCTCTACCCGGCTCACAGTTCCAGTGGGCGGGGCCGAGCACTGCTACTGACATCAGCCGGGGAGGGGAGACAGAGCCGAAGAGTCGCGTGATCTTAGGAAGACTCTGTTAGTACAGATAATCACATTTATGATATAACAGACACAGGAACTTTTTGTTCTAACACAGAGGGTATGGGAGCATTTAATGTTAAGTATGAGAGCAGCAGGAGGGGGGGTGCTGACATGAGCAGACAGTCGGAAGGGAAGGGGGGAGAGAACATAGGAGACAGAGAGCAGGGCTGCGACTGATGGATGCTTGTATGCTGACAACAGTGTCAGGGCTCAGAAGCCCTGATATATCGTGGTCAGCGTATGGGGGGATGGCATAGCCCGGCAGGATCAGACAGGTATTACATGTGATACAGGGGGTCAAATTACACAACACAAACACTGTGCTGTATAACATGCTTTAAGAGAACAGGATTTTTTGGGGGTTAACAAAAGCTTTAAGATAAAATACCTTCTGGCTTTACAACCACTTTAAAGGAGACACACACACTTCAGACTTTTACACAAGCCAGTTTTACTTCTGAGCAGTAAAAGGGGGGATTTATGAAATAAGCTGTGATATAATTCTGCAACTGCTTATTTTTTCGATCCACCAGGCTGTGCAGCAAAGTGTACTTTTTTGATCGTAGAGGATTGTGACGTAAACTGCATCAAAGTGCTGCTATGTGAGTGGAACTCAGTGAAATGTCACTTGTCGCTTGTGTTTTTTTTTTTTTTTTTTTTGTATAGTTTTGCATAGGGTAGAGAGGGTTTAGGACAGCTATAAGGTTTTCACAGATCCCCTGTTGATGAAAATGGACATAAACTGTGTGAAAGGGACCTTGCTTTGTATGCAAGGCCAAACTTTTTTTTTTTTTTCTTGTTGAACAGTAAAAGTTGTGGTGTATGTTATGTGAAATACAGATAACCATGCAAGTGACATGTCTTAACTCTGAGTGGCTAACATTTTAATTGTGATATTTATTAAAAGTACGCACTATATGTTAGGTCTTGGCACTCTGGTAGGGTTGTAAGAATGTGGCATGCACATATGTATTGTTTTAACTGTATTTAAACTCTCTAAACTGCATTTAATTGCTGTGCAACGCCTAGGGATATCAAGGACCTCCCTGACCTTGTAATTAGCTTGAACAAAGGTGTGCTCAATGCTGTTCACATATGGCAAAAACACTGTTTATTTGAAGGGATAGCTGACCTTATCTGAGGAACTGCAAAGGGCAGTCTGCCAATTAGATTTTCAATGAGAGTATTTTGTAACCAGCAAATTTAAGCACTTAGATATATTGTTTTCTTTTAATTATAGATCATGGATTTTCTGTAGAATTTTTTTATATTTTTTTTTTTTTTAGTTTACTTTTCTTATGCATTTTAACCAGAAATCTCAAATACTATCAGCTTTAATGTGTTTTATCTTATACTCTGTGTAACCGAATAATATGTGGTTTAATTTATGGTTTTATGATGGATAATGGCAGAGCACATGATTCATAGGCATTTAGCATGGTGTAAACTGGTATGGAGAAGTTGGGCATTTCTAACAGAAATGTGTTTCTGATTTATGCATGAAGAAAACATGTAATGTATGGAATCGTGCAAAAAATGTTGTAGAAGCAGAACTGTATGCAGGATAGTTTAATGGAGAGCACCGTGATTTTTCTCCTGTCTTCCATCTGTTGGAGGTTGATACAGATATGACTGCCAGGCCCTGTTATAAGAACCACATGTCTGACAAGAGGAAGAATTGTAAACATAATATGAAACAGATAGGAATGTACTGAAATATTTCTGCATCCTTGTCCATTCTGAAGGGTGAGGAGAAGGAAAATGGCTGATATAGTTGGACTGTGAAGAGATCACTGAACCCAGCTGCGGTTTAAAGATGTAATAGATTTTAATATAAGGAGCAACTAAGCAGCCCTGCTTCGTCTGTTCATACTTATGCGGTTTCCTGTGGTACAACACATGAGGTTTACCACAAGACATTAAAAAATGATTTCTTATGGAGCCAAATTACTGCTCATTTAGCTGAAATGTGGTGCATCTTGAAGCAAAACCCAGCCTATCCAAAAGCGGAGATGCCACTGGGTAAGGCAATATATTGGAACATTGCAGCTGTCTTATTTAACACAAGAAACTGTGCTGTATATGCAATAGGCAGCCACAGAACAAGACTGTACACTATTACCTAAACCGTTGTTCACTCGGCTAACATCAAATGTTCTTCCTGGCTCTCCATGTGTAGATGCTTGTAAAGTAGCATTGTTCAGATGGAATTGCCAGCTACCTAGCTATCTTCTGCAGGGTCAAACAAATAATACTCACAGCAGCAGCCTAGACCAGCCTTTCTCAACCTTTTTACCCTACAGGAACCCTTGAACAAATCTTCATGTCTCAGGGGATGCCATGCTAAAACCAGTTGGAGGTCAGTTGGAAACATGGCAACCTAAAAAACAGCCAAAAAGATCTTCTATTTGACGTTGACCCCTTAGAACAATGCAAGCACCATTAAATGTGAGGTCAATCAGCAACAACTCAAGGAACCCTGGTTAAGAATGATTGGCATACATTGCAAAGGTATGAAATTCTCAGTGCCATCTTTTTCAGTTAAAATAGCAATTTTATGTATATCTTAGAACCTTGAATAATTACATCTTTCCTTTTTCAAGCCTGTCATCTCATCATACACCGTCGGCACATAGTTGCTTCTGCAGAAATTCTGAATCCAAGGCTGCCTTGAGCTTCCTGTTTATTGCTCAATTTCTGGTAGTGGAGGTTAGGCTCGACCCATTCCACAATTCAACGCCTGGTGCCTGGAATGTACTGTCCATTTATTCTGTCAGCTGCCTCGTGCTGCTAACTTTTTTCCAGCCACATAGGTTTATTTAATTTGTAGGGTCCAAACCATGCCCCTGAAAATGGTGGCATCACATTATCCTTACTGGTTAAGGTTCTGGTGCTCCACTGACGTTTATAGATCTGTGAGAGGGGTTGCAACAGGACTGGTCTGAGTCTGGCAAGAAGAGAGGCTGCTGGGGACCAGCAGTAAACCAGAATCGGCATTGTATATTTAGACTTTAATATTTTTTGAACTAAGCCTGGAATTGAGCTTTATTAAAACAAGTATATAGTATTACTAACCAGTGCTTCATTCAAGACTTTACAGATCCACCTCCACTGACCGCAGTGTCTGAATTTAGCTTGTTGTATCAGTTTGCAACAAGCAGCCTGCCATACCATCTGCAAAACAGTCCCTTTAGAGAGGTTGCAGACAGAAGATTGCCTGAAACGTCTGATGCGTACTGGCACTTGTTTGAATCTTAGCCGAGTTCTAAAGAACGAGTTAACAGTTATTGCTAAACTTAGAGGTGTCGTGTTCTTTTGTTTGCAGTAGAGACTTCCATAACACAACATATCTGTAATGCATTGCAAGCTATTATTTTCTATTAAAGTTAGTGCAGAAAGTTTGGGTTTAAGTAATGACTCTTATTGCTTTACTTACTAAATTGGCCAATAAAGATTATCACTTAAATCCCAAACTTTTTGCATTAATCGATGGCTAATGTGCTTTAAGACTCTACTATTGCTATTACAGATATGATTTAATATCTCTAACTTATATCAAAATGACACATACTTTTGCAATTAGATTCCAGCAAGTTACTTTTAGGTGGCTTTTTTTTTTTTTTTAACCACTTCAGCCCCGGAATATTTAGCTGCTCAATGACCAGGCCATTTTTTGTGATATGGCACTGTGTCGCTTTAACCGCTTCAGGCCTGGAAGATTTTACCACCTTCCTGACCAGAGCACTTTTTGCAATTCGCTTTAACTGACAATTGCACGGTCGTGCGACATTGCACCCAAACAAAATTGACGTCCTTTTTTTTTCCTCACAAATAGAGCTTTCTTTTGGTGGTATTTGATCACCTCTACGGTTTTTATTTTTTGCGCTATGAACAAAAAAAGAGCAACAATTTTGAAAAAACGCTATTTTTTACTTTTTTGCTATAATAAATATCCTCTTTTTTTTTTTTTTTATTTTTTAAAGCAATTTTTTTTCTCAGTTTAGGCCGATATGTATTCTAATACATGTTTTTGGTAATAAAAATCGCAATAAGCGTATATTGATTGGTTTGCGCCAAAGTTATAGCTTCTGAAAAATAGGGGATAGATTAATAGCATTTTTATTCATTTTTTTTTTTTTTTTAGTAGTAATGGCGGCGATCTGCAAATTTTATCGTGACTGTGACATTATGGCATCGGAGAATTTTGACACATTTTTGGGACCATTGGCACTAATACAGCGATCAGTGCTATAAAAATGCATTGATTACTGTAAAAATGTCACTGGCAGTGAATGGGTTAACACTAGGGGGCGATCAAGGGGTTGTGTTCCCTAGTGTGTGTTGTAACTGAAGGGGGGAGGGGACTGACTAGGGGAGATGACAGATCGCTGTTCATACTTTGTATGAACAGACGATCTGTCACTTCTCCACTCAGAGAACCGGGATCTATGTGTTTACACACACAGATCCCGGTTCTCGTCGTGTTACGAGTGATAGCAGGAGCCCCAGCGGTCATCGAGACTGCCGGGCACTCGCATCGGCTCCTGGTGCGAGCTGCGGGAACGCGCGAGCCCCTAGTGTCTACCAGAAGGAGCAATGTAACATAACGCTGATTCGCCTGCCCGTGCTATTCTGCTGCAGTACAACTGCATTGGCTGGTCAGCAAGTGGTTAAAACACAGATTAGGGCACTTTAACCAGTTCAGCCCCGGAAGGATTTATCCCCTTTAACCACTTGCTTACCAGGCACTTACACCCCCTTCCTGCCCAGGCCATTTTTCAGCTTTCAGCGCTGACGCTTTTTGAATGACAATTGCGCGTTCATGCTACTCTGTACCCAAACAAATTTTGTTATCATTTTCTTCAAACAAATAGAGCTTTCTTTTGGTGATATTTAATCACTGCTGGGTTTTTTTATTTCTTACAAAAAAAAAAAAAAAGGCCAAAAATTTTGAAAAAAAAGTTTACTTTTTTTTTTTTTTCTGTAAGTAAATTTTGTAACTAAGTAATTTTTCGCCTTCACTGATGTGCGCTGATGAGGCGGCACTGATGAGGCAGCACTTATGGGCACTGATGAAGTGGCGCTGGTGGGCACTGATGGGCGGCGCTGGTGGGCACTGATGGGCAGCGCTGGTGGGCACAGATGGACGGCACTGATGGATATTGATCGACAGCACTGATTGCCAGTCACTGATTGCCAGTCACTGATTGCCAGTCACTGATTGCCAGTCACTGATTGCCAGCACTGACTGGCATCGCTAATGGGCACTGGTGGCACTTATGGGCAGTGGTGGGCACTGATTGCTGCCACTGGTGGGCACTCTATGCTGGCAATGGTGGGCACTGTTTTGTGACACTGTCACAGCGTTCTGCGACGCCATCATATGACGTTGTTCCAGAACGAGAGCTGCCCCGCCGTCATTTGACGGTGGGCGGGCAGCAAGCAGTTAAAGTACAACAAAAGGCAACATAAACATTTTGGTAAATTCCCATATAAATACCTTAAAGTTACACATGGTAATAAACATCATAACTGAAATGATTATTTTCCTACCATATAGCTGCAATTAGGGGCTCTAATCCCTTCTCTGCTAGATAATGCTAGGGATGATGGGAGGAGTTCTGCAGAGTTGGCATGTAATTTCCTTCCACTGTTCTAGTATCTGCATCTCCCCCAGGGAACTACAATTCCCATGGCTCCTTGTGCCTTCTATCCTCCTCAGTGTATTTTACATAACACACTGTACCTGTAGTCTTCTGATCATCCTATGTCTGCTGTGACCCCTAAATCACAATCTTCCTGTGTCCCCCATGACCCCTAATCATTTTGTGAACCCTCTACCCCTAATCATCATTTTGTCCCCTGTGACCCCCGAGACGCTGATAATCCTGTGACTCCCTGCTCATCCTGTGTCCCCTGTAATTCCAGAGATCCCTGATCATTGTGCGTGCCCTGTGATTCCTAACCATCCTGTAACCCCCTGTGCCCCTAATCGTCCTGTGTCCCCTGTGACCTAGAGAGGTGGAGTTGCAGCCAGGTGGATGGGGGGGGGGGGGAAGACAAAGACTAGGAGTTGCGGCTCGGTGGAGGGGAGGACAAAGCCAGATGCACAGAGGAGAGGGTGGAGATGCAGCCAAGTGGAGGGGAGGATGGAGCCAGGTGCAGAGAGGAGAGGGAGGGTTCCAATCAGTTGGAGGGGAGGACAGGGCCAGGTGCACAGAGGAGAGGAGAATTGCAGCCAGGTGGAGCATAGGACAGGGCCAGGTGTCAAGAGAAGGAAGTTGCAGCCAGGTGGAGGGTAGGACGGAGCCAGGCGCACAGGGGAGAGGAGGAGTTGCAGCCAGGTGGAGGGTAGGATGCAGCCAGATGCACAGAGGAAAGTATAAACATTTTATATATATATTTTTTTAAATTTTGTAATAATTATATCAACATTAATACTTTTTTCTTGCCTGCAGGTAATTGCACACAGCTTTTTCTGTATGTTTCTTGCTGCCTGTTTTCCTCTGTCAGCTTTTTAGAGGAGAAGTTGACAGGAAGAGCCTGTATATAGGTGGGAGTAGGCGGGGCATAGGTTGGAGTGGGCAGGGCTTCATGGGTCAATTGTAAGGGGGGAGTGGGCGGGTCCTTGTCTGGATTTTTTGTAATGATAGAGATGCCGGAGCTTTTCATGGATTGTATCAGCACCTCCCCCCAGTGATGTCAGGTTGGCACACTGTAGTCTCTTCAGAGCGGCAGCATGCAAAAGCGGACAACGGAGGCATTTACAGACAAAGGAAACAGCGTTGTCACTTCCTTAAATGAAGTGGACATGAGAGTTTTTAGCTGTAGGGGAAAATGTAGATATCTCAATATCCTTACTGCTGTTTTCAACAACTAGGGAGATGTTTAACAGATTGTAGTGTTACATCACATATTGATTTTTTTCATTTTGACCATAGTTTTACTTTATTGACCAGGCCATTTTTTGCGATACGGCACTGTGTCGCTTTAAATGACAATTGCACGGTCGTGCGACCTTGTACCCAAACAAAATTGATGTCCCTTTTTTTTTCCCCACAAATATTGCTTTCTTTTGTGGGATTTTATCACCTCTGCGTTTTTTTATTTTTTGCGCAATAAACATTAATTTTTAAAAAAAATATTTTTTTACTTTTTTGTTATAATATCCCCCAAAAAATGTAAAAAAACAAATTTCTTCATCAGTTTAGGCCAATGTGTAAAATGCTACTTATTTTTGGTCAAACGAATCGCAATAAGCGCATATTGATTGGTTTACGCAAAAGTTATAGTCTACAAAAAAGGGGATACATTTATGGCATTTTTATTATTTTATTTATTTTTTGTACTAGTAATGGCAGTGATCAGCATTTGTTTTTTTTTTTGCGGGACTGCTATATTGCAGTTGACAAATCGGACACTTTTGACACTTTTTTTGGGACCAGTGACATTTATACAGTGATCGGTGCTATAAAAATGCACTGATTACTGTATAAATAACACTGACAGGGAAGGGGTTAACACTGGAGGGTGATCAAGGGGTTAAGTGTGTCCTAGGGAGTTGTTCCTAACTGGGGGGGGGGGGAGTGGACTGATTGGGAGTACGGAGGAATCGCTGTTCCTAATCACTAGGAACAGACAATCACACTGTACTCCCCTGACAGAACAGGAATTTGCTTTGTTTACTTTGGCAGATCCCTGTTCTGCCTCTCTGTGGATCGATTGTGGGTGATTGGCGGACATCGTGGCCGCCGGCCACGTGTGCACCCGCTGTATCTGTTATACGAAGCGCTGTACCGGTACGGCGATTCGCACAATAGAGCGCCCTGGTCGGCTGGTCGGCAAGTGGTTAAAGTGTCGCTAAGGCCAAAATGTTGTTTGTTTGTGTTTTTTTCCCATTTTGGATAGTGTAAGAAAGGGGTAGAACCCCTGTCAGTTTTTGGTTTGGTTATCTTTGTCCAATTAGGCAGAATTCTCTTCACTTCCTGTTCCATAGCCAAAACAGGAAGTGAGGGGAAACCCCTCCAAAGTGAGGGAATCCTAGGGTGTCACCAGAACTAGTCTCTCCATTGGAAGATTTTCCATCTGTTACTGTTCTGAAGTCAACCTAAAATTTGGGAATTTCTTTTTGATGTGAACGGTAAGCAAGCTAAATAGGGTACAGAAAGCAATAAAAAAACCTGAACCTGGTGTTCTAAACCCTCTCCACCCAATGCAAAACAAACAAAAAAAAATTGCCCTTAGTGACACATTAAAGTGTTATAAAACCCGGACCCTGCATATCTGGTCTCCCACAGTACACAGAGCATGGAAATGCAATAATTTTAGTAAATGTAAACTGCTAAATACCTTTTCTCATCAGCAGTTAGAGTAGTTTTGTGACCTCTGAGTGTCCAGCCAAGCACTGGCTAAAGCTTGTAGAAGGAGTTTTCTGACTGTCCTATGAGACTGCAAGAGCCCTGACCCTCTGTCTAGACAGTGCTGATTGGACCTTTGCTGATCACATGCACCTTCCCCAAGAATAAAAAAACCTCTCTAGCAATTTACACCAAACTGAGCATGTGCAGACTGACCCCATAGGCTCTGTGTTATCAGGAAATTATCAGGGGACAGTGGAAGGAAGGATCTGTGCACACAGGATCTAACAGCCTGTTTACACAATGCAGAGAATTAACCCCTTAGGTTTCACAGTGAGTATAACAAATATGCTTTACTTCATATACATAATGATTTTACTGTTGTGGGTTTAGTAACACTTTAAGTAGATATTAGCAACTTTTAAATTGTCAGTTTTTTTCCACATAGAAGAAATTACTTATGTAGGGGTCGACCGATATGGGTTTTTCTCTGGCCGATGCCGATATTTAGAAATCGCGGTGGCCGATATGTGATGCCGATTTTTTTTGGGCCGATATATTAGGCCGATTTTTTTTTTTTTTTTCCCCCTTCATCTCATAAAATCTAACAGTTAGACCCCTTTCACACTGGGGCGTTTTTCAGGCGCTTTTGGGCTAAAAATAGCGCTTGTAAAGTGCCTGTAAAACAGCTCCCCTGCAGTCTCAGTGTGATATCCCGAGTGCTTTCACACTGAGGCGATGCGCTGGCAGGATGTTAAAAAAAAGTCCTGCAAGCGGCATCTTTGGAGCGGTGTATACCGCTCCTCCACCACTCCTGCCCATTGAAATGAATGCGCACCGCTGCCGAAGCGCCTGCAAAGCGTTTCGGCAGCGGCGCTTCAGGGGCGCATTTAATCCCTTCCTGGGCTGCTAGCTGGGTTATAAGCGCCCTGCTAGCAGCCGAACAGCGCCGCTAAAATGATGGTAAAGCGCCGCTAAAACTAGCAGCGTTTTACCGTCAACGCATGCCTGCTCCAGTGTAAAAGCAACCTTAAGTGATATAGAAAATTTTTTACATTTAAACATTTATTAAACAAAACAAACCTCCAATTAGTTCACTTGTATGTAGAATTTAAATTTAAAAAAAACTATCTTAAATATTAAATACACAAAAACAGGTAATCAAAACTTTTGGATGAAAAAAAATGGGCTAACTTTACTGCTTAGTTTTTGTTTTAAGTTTATTAGTGTATTTTTTCAAAAAATATTGCGTTTGAAAGACCGCTGCGCAAATACCGTGTGACATAAATTATTGCAACAACCGCTATTTTATTCCCTAGGGTCTCTGCTAAAAAATATATATATGTTTGGGAGTTCTTAGTGATTTTCTAGCAGAAAATACAGGATTTTTACTTGTAAGCAACAAAGAGTCAGAAAAGATTTAGTCTTTAAATGGTTAAACTGAGAGCTTCTACACACGGAGTTCAGTTCATTCATAAGTGTAAACATTGTATCCTTCAGGTTCTTTTTATCAGATTTGGCAGGCTGCCCAGAGGAGGGGAGAAGTCTCTTCACAGAAGTTTTCAGGCAACTTGTATTGACTTCTATTACAGAAGTCATTTGCAAGTTCGCTGATATGGGCCTTTTTTATCAGCACAATCGGCCAATGCCGATTAAGTAAAAAACACCAAATATAGGCTGATATATCGGTCGACCTCTATACTTATGTGTAAGTGCCCTTTCACACGGAGTCAGTTTTCAGGTGTGTTAGCACTAGAAATGGCACCTGTAAAGCGCCTGAAAACTGCCTCCCATGCCAGCAGCGTGTGAAAGCCTGAGTGCTTTCACACTGGGGGGATGCGGATCTTTGGGGTGGTTTGGACAGCGCTCCCAAAACGCCCCTGTCCATTGACATTAATGGGCAGCACTTACAAAGAGCTGCAACGTGGGAGTTTTTAACCCTTCTTTGGGGTTAAAAGAGCCCTGCTAGCGGCTGAAAAGTGATGCTTAAGCAGCGAGTAAAGCCCCTCATGACGCATGTGATCTGGCAGCTATGGCTCTATTATTCTCCTCCCTCGTTGCATATCTAATGCTTAGTGCAACATTGAGGCCCTGAAACCTGCTGGGAAACCTTCCTCTTCTACCCACATACCTCCTTGTGTTCTTCTCTGACACCTCTAGGCACACCTCTCCACTCTTCCCTTTCACTTTTTTCCCACTCTCTCCTTCCCTTTTACCTCCTCTTTCTGACCCCCCAGCCATTTCTGCCAGTTTCTTCTGTTCATTCCTCTGATCACCCTTCTGTTTTTCTTTTCTCTCTCTTATATGCCCGGTACACATCATTTTTTTTTTTTTTTCTTTTTGCATGACAGAATAAAAATTTGGAAGTGATGTTGTGTTGTAATGCATTTGTATTGCATTTTCGATTGACAGCTGTACTGATTATACGAAAATCGTACAATTTAGCATCGTACAAAAAAAAATATGTTGTGCATGTCGGGTCGGATATTATCTGATGAAATGTCATGATCGGCTCTCGAAAGCTCTTCACTCGCGATCCGATTATCGTTTCAAAAGTTGTATTTTTCGTACGATTTTATGATCGTGTGTACGGGGCTTTGCTCTTTCTCCTGTTGAATGCTCACAGTTCCCGCTATCTGGAGCTATACATGTAGGATTTTTGTTACGGGTCTATATATTTAGGGCTATACAGTATGTGTTTAGGAATGTATGCAGGTAATCCGTGTTTGGAGCATACCAACCTACATGCAGCTCTAAACTCAAATCACATTCAGTGCAGCTGCAGTATATTTCAGCCTATCACTGCTGGCAGCAGGCTGTATACCCAAAACCTGTGTGCATGAACACTTTCGTACAGTTTCATATAAACTAGGATTAATTTGTATCTCTGGAAGTGCAAATTACTTGTTTCCGTTGAAAGTATGTCTCCAATAAAAAAAAATTCTTCCCCCCCTTTTATCGATGACGTAATTTGATTCTTTAATCTTTAGTGTTCTCATGGGATGGGATGCCCCTTTTGCTGGAACGGAGTACAACCCTCCCAGTGAAGAGAGTGACACATGTGTTCTTAATTAAAGAGGTCATGAAATGTGAGGATACTTGTATAGTCAGTCCAACGTGTGTGATATTGTAGTAACCATGGAAATGAACAGAGACTTCGGTCTGCAGGGTGTATTTCCATTATTTTAGTTTTGAAAAGCAGAACGGCATTTAATATTCTGTAAATATGAAAAAATTGAATATGAGCTGTGAGAAGCTTATAAAGCAGCTACTTGACAAGTGCAATCCATAATAAATATAGTGTGTGTGTGTGTGTGTGTAGTAACGCGGTTAACGAGCGCTTCGCAAACCGAGCACTGTAGTTCTAAAATTCCTAACTCAGTTTGCGAGTGTTGTCTCGCAAAACGAGCAGGATTCAGGCCAAAAGCGGTGTGCAGTACCGCATTTGGCCTGAGGTGGGGGGCGCCAAAGCCGAAAGTCGCCAATCGGCGCTGTTTGGAAATGCACGGAAAGTCCCGAGGACAGTTGGGCTGACCTCGG
Organism: Aquarana catesbeiana; assembly: GCF_042186555.1. NCBI lineage: Eukaryota > Metazoa > Chordata > Amphibia > Anura > Ranidae > Aquarana > Aquarana catesbeiana. The sequence continues at coordinate 122,889,974 of NC_133326.1, forward strand.
CAAACCTCGGAAAGGCTCGTGAACGGAGTCTTTCTGAGGTTTACCGAGGCCCGCCGAAGTGTCCCTCGGGCCCTTTCGGCCGTTTCCGAGGCTCTCCGGCGCCCCCCGCCTCTGGCCGCATGCGGTTTTGCATGCCATTGAAGTCAATGCAGAACAAACTATTTTCGTTTCCATTGACTTCAATGGGAAAACTTGCTTTGATATGCAAGTACATTGGATTACGAGCATATTCCTGGAACGAATTATGCTCGTAATCCGAGGGTCCGCTGTGTATGTATTTATATACGTGTGTGTGTGTGTGTGTATATATGTATATAGATATATATAGAGAGATAGAGATATATATATATATATATATATCTATATATATATATATATATATATAGATATATATATATATATAGATGTGTATCTATATATTCTCATTCAAGTTCAACCGGGACTTTTCATTTAACAGATATAAAAAGGGATTCTAGCGTGGCGGTACCACATGTGGTAGTAAGTGTTAAGTGTGGCCTACTACTGATAGGCGGTGCGCATGTCCAGAAACTGTTAATCAAGATGGTGATAGACAACAGTGTTAGTGCCTACATGGACCCGCGTGTGGTGATGAAGTTTCTTGTGAAAAAAAAAGGGTAAAACACACGGATATCTACAGAAGACTACAAGCACAGTACGGTAATGAGACGCTCAGCCGCAGTAAAACATTTGAATGGTGTAAATGTTTCAAAGATGGCTGTACATCGGTCAGTGACAATCCCAGCCATGGTGGTTCCCAGCCCACAGCAGTCATTCCTGTGAACATTCAGTGCATGGAACGCCTGATCCTGGATAACCAATGCATAACCTGTCGTGAAATTGCACAAGAGACGAATCTTTTTGTGAGAATGGTGAAAACAATTGCATTTTCAAAAAATTAACAAACGCTGGGTGCCAAGGCATAAGGAGAAGTGTATAAATGTAGCAGGGGAGTATGTTGACAAATGCAGTTTCCACTCCTTGAAATTTGTTCTTTTATTATATATACTCAAAAGTCCCCGTTGACTTGAACGTGATATATATTTATATATAGTTAAAGAAAATATGTTTGAGCAGGCGCAACACATTTCTTTTATAACTTGTGGGATTCCTATTCAACTGTAGGTCATAACAGACTGACACAATCATAAAACAAAACATTGCAACAAGTAAGCTAATAAAATGAGCCCTGTTGAAAAGTGTGCATACCTTGGCTCTTAATATTGTGCATTGCCCACTTTAGCATCAATGACCGTGTGTGTGGTCTTTTCTAATAGTTGTCTGTGAGGCTCCAAATTCTTGCAGGTGCTATAGCTGCCCATTCATCTTGGCAAAATGCCTTTAAGTCATGCAAAGTCTTTGGTCCTCTTGCATGAACCACACATTTGAATCTCCACAGAGTGGCTCAATATTAATGTCAGGAGACTGTGATGGCCACTCCAGAGCCTTCACCATTTTCTGCTGTAACCACTGGATGGTCAACTTTGCCTTGTGTTTAGGGTCATTGTCGTGCTGGAAAGTCCAAGAGCATCCAATGTGCAGCTTTCGTGCAGAAGAATGCAACTTGTCTACCAGCAATTTCTGATAAGCTGCATTCATCTTGCAATCAATTTTCACAAGATTCCCTGTGCCTTTAGAGTTCACACATCCCCCCCCCATATCAGTGAGCTACCACCATGCTTCACAGTTGGGATGGTGTTCTTCCTTTCCAAACATAGCGCTTATGGTTGTCACTATAAAGCTTCATTTTCACCTCGTCACTGCAGATTACAGTGTGCCAAAATCTGTGAGGAGTGCCAAGGTGTTGTCAAGCATATTGTAAACAGGCTTTTTGAGGAATTGGTCCAGTAAAGGCTTCTTTGTGGCAACTTGACCATGCAGCTCATTTTTGTTCTAGCATCGCTGCATTGTGCTCCTTTTTTTTTTTTTTTGGCTGCAATCTTTCTTGATCCACCTGACCTTGGCTTGTTATCAAGGGATCCCTGAATTGTACTCTTCTAAATAAGTGAATGAACAGTATTGTCTGGAATATTCAAGGCTTTAGAAACCTTTTTTATATCCTGTTCCATCCTTCTAAAGTTCTATTACCTTATTATGCAGGTCTTTTGACGGTTCTTTTCTGCTCTCCATGGCGCAGCCTGCTCAATGCATCCACTTGAGAGCTAACAAACTCAACTATTTATACACAGACACTAATTGCAATTTAAAAAGCCACAGATTTCGGGAAATTAACCTTTAATTGCCATTTTAACCTGTGTGACACCTTGTGTCTGTACCATGGGCAAACATTCCAGGGTATGTCAACTTTTGATCAGGGCCATTTGGGTGGTTTCTGTTGTTATGATTTAAAAAAAGAGCCAAACAACTATGTGATAATAAATGGGTTCATATGATTACTATCCTTAAAGTAATTGTAAACCCCATTTATGAAATCTGACCTGAGCACACATCTGTAGTGTTTTACTTATCTCTCTCCAAAGCTCTAATTCCTGTGTCTTTCTGCTACTCCATTCCTGTGTTGTCAGCAGAGTCACTTCTGACAAGCTCTCCGACACAGGAGATAAAAGCAGCTGGAAATTTGTGTCTGGGAGGGAACGTAGGGATGGGTAAGCAGCGAGCTCGTCTATTCAGGCTGCAGCTCTGCAAGTTTCTTTGTTCCTCTACCTATGTGGAGGGGGGCTGTGCCTTTCCTCCAATCCACTTTAACACAGTTTATGCAAAGACTCCACACTCACTGCTGAAACGGGAAGAAAGATTTGTAACGCAGTGTGAGCTTTCTAAAGTATGTAGAAAGATGAACACTGCAGATATACAAGTAAAACTTATGTAGGAGGGTTTATTTCATCTGTGTATCGTCTGAGGCTGTTCACTTCACTGGATATAGGAGATAAATGGTTTTCAAACTTTTTTACATATAAATATGTGAAAAATGTTGTGTGCATTTGTATTGCCTCAGATTTTCAATTGGATTTAGGTCTGGACTTTGACTGGGCCATTCTAACACATGAATAAGCTTTGATCTCAATCATTCCATTGTAACTCTGGCTGTATGTTTAGAATCGTTCTGCAGGAAGGTGAACCTCCGCCCCAGTTTCAAGTCTTTTGCAGACTCGAACAGGTTTTCCAAGATTGCCTTGTATTTGGCTCCATCCATCTTCCCATCAACTCTGCCCAACTTCCCAGACCTTACTAAAGAAAAGCATCCCCACAACATGATGCTGTCACCAGCATGTTTCACGGTGGGGGTGGGGTGTTCAGTGCAATGTTAGTTTTCCACCGCACATAGCGTTTTGCTTGTAGGCCAAAAAGTTCAATTTTGGTCTCATCTGACCAGAGCACCTTCTTCCGCATGTTTGCGGTGTCCCTCCATGGCTTCTCGCAAATGGGATGACCTTATGGCTTTTTTTTTTTAAACAATGGCTTTTTCCTTGCCATTCTTCTTTAAAGGCCAGTTTTGTAGCGTGCACGACTAATGGTTGTCCTGTGGACATATTCTATAACCTGAGCTGTGGCTCTCTGCAACTCCTCCAGAGTTACCATGGGCCTCTTGGTTGCTTCTCTGATTAATGCTCTCCTTGCCCAGCCTGTCAGTTTAAGTGGACAGCCATGGCTTGGTAGATTTGCAGTTGTGCCATATTCTTTTCATTTTCGAAAGATGGCTTAAACATTGCTCTGTGAGATGTTCAAAGCTTCGGATTTTTTTTTTATAACCTAACCCTGCTTTAAACTTCTCAACAACTTTATCCCTGACCTGTCTAGTGTGTTATTTGGCCTTCATGGTGCTGTTTGTTCACTAAGGTTCTCTAACAAACCTCTGAGGGCTTCACAGAACCACTGTATTTATACTGAGATTAAATTACACAAACGTGGACTCTTTTTACTAATTAGGAGACTTCTGAATACAATTGGTTCCGCTAGATTTTAGTTGGGGGTATCAGAGTAAAGGGGGCTACAAATGCACGCCACACTTTTCAGATATTTAATTGTAAAAAAAAAAAAATAAATAAAACCATTTATCATTTTCCTTCCACTTCACAAGTATGTGCCAGTTTGTGTTGGTCTATCACATAAAATCCCAATAAAATATATTAACTTTTTTGGTTCTAACATGTGAACATTTCAAGGGGTATGAATACTTTTTCAAGGCAATGCATGGTATATGATATTCTTTATAACCCAGACAGTTTGACATCCCACCTGTCTCCTTTCCTAATCCATTATATGATTCTATGCAGATACATGCAGATTCTCAGAAATTTGTGGATACTTTTATAGCTGATTTTGGTGCTGAATAAAGGGCCATGTGAACATGCTGTAAGTGAAACCGCCTTTGTATGGATGACAGAAATAAATGTATGTGACTGGTGTTAAGCTTTTCTCCAAACATGTAAGTTTATTTTTCCTGATCTTTCTTCTGTGGAAAAGGGTCTTGCAAGTTTTGAGCTGCTCCTTTCCTTTTGCTCTGCCTTTTGTCAAGGCTGCTATTAGAGTATAGTTTTATTTTGTTCAAAAATCATGCCTTTTTCCATGTATTTTTCTCCTATTTTATTTGTGAGTACCCTTAGTTATAATATTGTTGGAAATGTAGTGGAGTGAAGAGAAAAAAGTTCTTAATATATTGCTTGCTTTCACTTTGCATATGCTGTTTGTCAGATGAATCGGTGGGTTAAGTTCCTTTTCCCTTCCTCCAAGTCTTCTATTTGTCTCTTCTGAGCGCAGGGGGATTCCAGAGGAAGATCTGTGTATTTGTGCTCGGGGCATAATCTTGATAATTTTTCTAGTGTTAGTAATTCAAACATAATGTTACTTGAGCTACTTTTACATAGGTGGCTAGTGTGAGCTGGTTTGCAGTGTTCAGATGCTCCCAAACACTGCTTGTAGATGCAGCAATGCTATGGCTACGTACTAACTTGAACAGCTGTCCCTAGCTGCAACTTGCATCCAGAGCTGGCCAGAGGCCCTATTCACATACTCGCATATGCAGTTACTTGCCAGTAGTGGAGGTGTATATCCCCTAAAACCACATGAATTAAATTCACAAGTTAAAAAGTAAAATTAATCACTTAAATAAACTCCAGGTTCGAGCCCCTGATGATGTAATTTATGACGAAACGTGTAGGGCGGAGCTGGAACACATGCCAACCACGCATATACGATCTGCCGCAGCCATCTTGGATTTTGGCATATGGAAGTTTACATTGATGTAGAAGTGCTGAATTGTTCTTTTCTTTTGTAAGTGCTTATACCAAATACTTTTTTTCCCAACTGATCTTCATTATGGAAAGTCTCTCTTCTTTTTTATGATGTTTACACACTGATCTTGGCCACATTTTTGAACGTGGTCTGCTGTGGGATTAACAGTCTGTGAAGGCAGCATTGTTTGTACCTACATGCTGGGATATTAAGGTGGTGTGACAGACCTGTGATAATTATATCAAGCTCTATTTGACCAGTTTTCATTGGGGGTCATTTCATTCTGGTAATCTCCCAGCTGCTTCACGTGGGTGGTGTGCTGTGTGTTCACTGTCTTGGATTGAGAAGCTCTCTGTGATCCACGCCTGATGTTTATACCTGCTGTTTCTTAGAAAGATCACCTTTCTCTTCTGGTCTTCACTGGTACCTAAGCTGTAGTACATAACCCAGGTAACTTGTCAACAGATGGATACATTGATATTCTGTTATGACAGCCACTTTTTCATAGATTCTCTACAGTAATGGATGTGAGAAGCTTGCTGCAGCAGAATAACAGCTTGGGTAGCATAACCACCAAAGAACAAAAATGTAAGATATTGCAGTTTACCAGCCCTTAGATATGGTGGCTGCATTCATTCTCTAGTTTTGAGGCTTTTTTTTTTTCCTCTTCAATCAATGATCCTGCCACCGAATGCAAGCCATTTAAGTGACAGGAGCGACACCAGAACCATGAGCCAAATGCAAGGCTCGCATTTGCAGTGTTGTGTTCCAATAAAAAAAATAAAAAAAATAAAAACTGTGCAGTGCAAGTGTAACAGGTGTTACATATAACAATAAGACCATTTAACCCCTCCTGACCCTTTAAGGGGTTTCAGATGCCAGGTGGAGGGGTTTATGATCATGTGACCACCGTGATTGGCTGTCACAGCGGTCACATCCTACATTCAGCATCCTTAGGGTTCATTCACTTGTAAAGTTGGGGGGTGGTAAAACCCTGCGGTTAAGTTGCATTGTTTTTTATGTAAAAAGGAGAACATGGGGGCGGGGCTTTTAAACTGTTGTTCACATAGGTATTATAATATGTCACAAAAATGCATATAAATTCTTTTACAAATCTAAAAAAAAAAAGTTTTAATTATTACATTCAAAATAGCATGTCAACGCGGTAAAGGCAGTCCCCTTTCCTTGTACCTCCTAAGATGCGGTTTTACTGCCCCAATCCCTGGCAATACTCTGGAGACCGCTAGCTGGGATAACAAAGGGAGTGCAGTTGGAGAGGAGCCAGCACTACAGAGGAAGCATTGGCTTATGTGGCTCTTGCTCCCCACTACAGCTCCAACTTTACAAGTAGTCCTTCTGCATTGCCCTCTGTCTGATGCTCTGGGATGGAGGGTCAGCAAGCCCAGACCGCGATCTACCAGTCACCTGTCTGCGATCTACTGGTAGATCATGATCTATAGGTTGCTGACTCCTGCTGTAGATTGCGGGTGCAATTTAAGCCTCCTGCGCACACTTCCTCCAGCTTGCTTACCCATACCTCCATACGAAGCACACAAAGCTGAAGGACGTGTCGATGAGAGGGCGCCCTGGTAGTTCATTGAGAACTACAAGCCATTTGCTGCAGTACAAGATGGGATTTGCAGTTCAGCGAAATGACTGTATTTTGGGAAGGATAGTGGCACGCCCCTTAGCTTGAAGTCTGCTTGCTGTGCCTGGAAATTTTCAGGAATACATCTTCCTATTTAGGGGGATGTCACTGTGGTTCCTCCTGCCAAAAGAGTATTTACCTTTTAAATTCTTTACCTTACCTACTGGTGATAATTGCCTTTGTGGTTTTCACATATAGGACTTTAACAACGGCAAGTTCTAATCTTTCACAATGCAGCAAAGCTCTTATTGTTGGGACTTGACCAAAATCTGTTCTGTAAATACAATGAATAGGAGATATAGATAAACATTTCTTTGTGGTATGTGTTTTGAGCTGGTTTCTCTTAGGCAGTTCTAGTTCACTCGGAGTTAAAATTACTAGATGTTCCTTTAGGATAATCAGCTGGTTTACTTGATTTATCATTAAACAGTTTTTCCCCTTTTTAATTCCAGAAGATTGCTTGTTGCTATACCAGAAAGTCTTTCATGTAGGTTTTATTGGATTTTAAAATAGCCTGCTTAGTGTAAATAGAACATTTAAATGGATTGGCGAGTTTACCTAACATGCACTTCAATATGTGTTAACCTTTTTATGTGTTTGAGCATTATCCTACCATTTTTTTTTTTTTTTTAAATTGCACCTGTAACCAAGATAAGCCCATTTTTGTACTTTTTGTGCTTTTCTTTTGCGCATTAAAATCATGATGTGTAGTTGTCCTTTTTATTAAGTGGGGGTGTGGCATTTAAAGAGAGGCTATCTTGCTGCTAGGGTTGTACCAATACTAGTACTTGTACTCGCGCAAATGCTCCCGATGCCAGATCTGATACCTGGGAGAGGAATAAAGCGACTCGGCGCAACCAGAAGTCAGCGGGTGGAACACCGGAAGTGACGCTCCGTGTTGACGTCAGCGCTTGGACATCCAGACACCCCTCTTGGTACACCCTGCATTCGGCTGCAGTAAGCCAGCAGCAGACATCTTATTACACCCAGCCCATATAGTTCAGGCTGGGTGTAACAAGATGGCCGCTGCTGCTTTTAATGCGGCCGAGTGCAAGGAGTACAAAGATGGGCGTTGCAGCAGCCTTTGCTCATGGCATGACAGGTGTCACTACACCTGCCCATCAGTGCCCATAAATGCCACCTATCAGTGCCCATAAGTGCCACCTGTCAGTGACATCTATCAGTGCCAGCGCCACCTATCAGTGCCATCGCCACCTGTCAGTGCCACTATCAGTGCCATCGCCACCTGTCAGTGCCACTATCAGTGCCATCGCCACCTGTCAGTGCCAGCCATCAGTGCCATCTGTCAGTGCTGCATATCAGTGCCACCTAATCTGTATTGTGCTCTGAAAACTGTCACATAACAATAAAAAAAAGTATCGGTATCAGCGAGTACTTGAAAAAAAGTATCGGTACTTGTACTCGGTCTTAAAGTGGTATCGGGACTGTCACGGAACGTCCCTCACTCCACTTGAGTGCTTCCATCAGTATACCACTTCCTTGTAGTCTGGCTACAGATATCAGATATTCCAAATGCTTCCAAGCACAAAACAAGGCGACACTTGCTTAGATGCTAACATGAACTGTTTTATTTAGAATCAAAATTACAAGACTTTATATGCCGTTGGAACCTCCTCTAACAATACAACTGTAACCTAATTAACATGAGCTAATTATCTAATTCTTTATACAGTCTAGGTGACTACGTCTCCTACCTCATTGACTATATTCAACACACATTACCATAAACATCAACACAGGGTTAATTAGAACAAACAACGAGTTGAATACCCTTAGAACCTGTGGTAAGCCAGACTAAACTCATTTACATTAAACACATTATAGCTGACATCAGACAGGTGAGTGGAGTTGATAACATTAGCATCTTCTCACAGTATGAGTCCCAACAGTATGACTATTGCTACTATGGCAAATACAGGGTCCCCAGAGTCTGTGTGTCCTGGGGGACAAGGACCCGAAGCCAAAGTAACAACACCTCAAGGGTACCCCAAATGCCAAGGCCCATAATCTGTAGGCAAGAGGCTCACATTCAGTCCCCTCCAAAAGCCTCTATCCCGGGTAAGTCACATTTCTCCCCCATCAAAAGTTGACTAACAAGGTCCCAGACCTCCACCTGGTCTGGACATGCGTTAGTCAGAGTGAACTCACAAAGTCTGTCCGCATGATCTCCTTTCTTGGCTGCAAGGAATAGTTGACCTCAGTAGGTGTGAGGCAGAGGTCATTGACTCTCTGTCCATCTGTCAGCGCTTCATCTGGGTGGTGTTTACCATTCCATGACTTGGCCTGTTGCTGGGCAGAGGGGCCCACTGTCCCAGTTCCCTGAAGCTGAGAAGAAACTGTAGGTGCTAGGCAGAGGCCAGCAGTGCTCTGCCCTGTTGCCAGCGATTCAGCTGGGAGTAGCATCTCCACTACATCAGCTTGTCGCTGGAGAGAGGGGCAGACTGCCCCGGCTCCCTGGATCTCCACAGTTATTGCCGGTGCTGGGCAGAGGTTGGTAGCACTCTGCCCTGTTGCCAGCACTTCTGCTGGGGACTCCGCTCCGGCTAACCATTGGGGCAGGAGGCTGGCTTCCTCCACTCCCAAACTGTGTAGCTGCCATTGGGGAGATGAGCCAGTTGCTTCCTTTTCCATTCCCTCATCTGGCTGCTGGGACGACATGTCTATGGTACTGTCTCCCAAGTGCATGGATCTTTGCTCGGGAGGAAAGTCCGCTTCCTCCACCCTTGCCAACTGTTGGGGAGGGACAACACGCACCTCCTCTCCCGTCTCCCCCTGTATCTGCTGCTGGGAAGTGATTGCCACCTTCTCACCCTGAGCCTCTGAAACTGCCACAGGTGTGGGGCAGAGGTCTTGGACCCTCTGTCCAGTTGCCAGCACTTTTGCTGGGGGTTTGCTAGGTGGTTCCTCCTCTACAGAAACGTCTATTAAATCCCCAGTCTCTGGAATTGCTAAAAGTGTGGGACGGAATATCTGATATCTGTATTCAGACTACAAGGAAGTGGTATACTGACGGAAGCACTCAAGTGGAGTGAGGGACGTTCCGTGACAGGGACAACCCTACTTGCTGCTTGAGTGATGAGTGCAGGCACCTAGATTTTCACTGTAAATGCAGAACATGAATTGGAGTAATACAAGACCCTTCAGAATATTGCTACAATACCAGTTATTTGAATGGCTTAGAAAAAAATGTAAGGTTTTCACTGATGTTTGATCAGTGCCCTTTAGGATTTATGGTGTTAAAGCCCATCTCCACCTTTGATTTCCAAAATAAAAAAAAAATTCCCAACTTGTTTTGAAGAATTAAAAAGCAAAAGCAACTTTTTTTTGCTGCAATACTCACCTTGGCGACTTTCCTTATGGACTCACTGCTCTGCGGTTCAGTGTCATTCAGGCGGCTTCATGCGAGTACAAGCACTCATGGACACATCCTCTTGGGGCACTTCATCCCTGTGACCTTGGCATGCATTTACACAGGTCATCACTGGGGAAGAGCGATGATGCAAAGTATAATATATATATAAGGATATTTTATTTAAAAAAATGTATAACATATACGGGTATTTTTTTTTTGCAAACAAGTGGGGGAGGGGCCTTCAGGGGTTTACAGACATGGAGTTGAGCTTTAAAGCTGAGCTCCAGTCAGTAGTTAAAAACTTGTATTATGAACCCCCCTTCCCAGAAAGTTAAAAGTAGAAGTCCACCCTAAAACTAAAATCCCTGCATCTACAGACATCGACGATCTAACCCTGTGAAGAAAAAAAGTCAGTATCAGTATACATACCTTTTCTGCAGGCGATCTGACCCGATCCCATGCTCAGCTGTCAGCCGCAACTTCGCTGTGAAGGCGGGTGTAGAGGACACATCCGACAACAGAAGCCCCATAGTAACTCTATGAGTGACGTTGCTTGCCATTCATTTCACAGCCGTTATCGGCTGTGTCCTCTGTAGAGCTTCCGCTGCTGGAATCTGCTTCAGAAAAGTTATGTGTACTAATTTTTTCTTTACAGGGTGTTAGAATGTGCGTGTCTGTGGATGCGGAGATTTTAGTTTTAGGGTGGACTTCCACTTTAATACCCTGTTTAGTCTAGTGAGTGTATAAAGTAAAGCTGTCCATTGGAGTTGGGCGAGCGATTTGGGCCGAGCAAAAGTTCGGCCCGAGCATTCCCTGTTCGCCCTTTCGGCGAATACCCAAATTTGCAGGGCGCTCAGCGAGATGTTCATCCATCGAGCGCCCCACAGTGCACTGTGCTCTTCACTGTGCATTCTAAGGCCCTAATTGGATGAAGTAATGCACCTGACAGCTGGTCAGATGCAAGGCTTAGCGGTCAGGTGCAAGGCTTTGCCAATTAGGGAACAGAGCACTGTCCCAGCCCTGATTAGACAAAGTGATAATGACTTTGTCTAATCACAGGTCAGTGCCCATAGTCCCACCCCACACTATAATTTTTCGTCCCCTGCCTGCCCCTTTTTTTTATAGCTTACATTTCTGTCACTGTCAGACCTCAATTTAAAGTGCACCAAACACCACTTATTCAATAAAGTGCATCCAATCACACATTTAGCCGTTTTTGTTAAGCTATGGGTATTACACCCCCCCCCCCACCCCACCCCCATCATGTCTGGGAGGCCAACAAGGAGAGGCAGATGTTCCCAAACCACTATGAGGGGGCCAGCATTGTCTGTGTACACAGGCAAAGGTGGACGTTGTCAGGCAGGCCATATTTGTCTCTGTTTAGTGATGTTGCCTGTGCTATCCAGCAACATCATGCAGAGGAGGTGGTGGACTGGTTTACTAAATCATCCTCTATAACCCAAACTGAGACTAGTGCGCAGTCCTCCACAGCTGCCAGAGCGACTTATTTTGCCTCCTTGTCCACAGCTACTCCTGCCATAGCCCCAGCATCATGCATGGAGTAGTCAGCTAAATTATTTGAACACTGTGTCAGTCATTTGCTTTTTGAGGATGCACAGACATTACTTGATTCTGATGTGGGTTCTGAGCTTGAGGAAGGGAGTAACTTGACCAAGAGGGGAGAACACTGATAAATAATTGTCAGTCATGTTCCCCCATGAACTTGGGCCTAAGTGTATTATAATGTGGCCTCTTCACATAAGGCTTGCTCACTGTGGTGCAAAAATGTTTTTATTTCCATCCAAAGTCTGCCAAAGAGACACCAGAATTTATCCAAAAAATCTCTAATCTTTGTCCGAGTGCAATAAATTGTGGCCTCATCATATAGACTAGCTTCCCAAGCTGTTGTTTACAAAATAAAAAAAAAACTTGCAGAGAAAATAAATTTAAATGTAATTTTTTTCCTATATGTCAGTTTTGCTGCAGCAGGTTCTATACACGTACAGATGTGCCACTTTACAGGCAGCCTAAGGGGAACCCCTAGGCACTATATTTAAATGAATTTTTCGTTTTTATTGTTTCACTTAAAGCATCATTAACTACTTCCCACCCGGCCACTGCACATAAACAGCCGGGTGGTCCTTTCCTCGTACCGAGTGGATGTCCCTCAGAACGAGTGCTCGCAGCGCGGCCACGAAGCGCGCTGCGGCTCGATCCTATGATCATTCTGATCACAGGATCCAGCTGAGCAGAGATCGGGATATGGGCGCTGTGATTGGCCCTCCCGATCACCTGACGGCTGTGTCCAATCACAGCCGTCACAATGTAAACAGAGACACGTGTCTCTGTGACAGGTCTCCTCACCGAGCTCAGTGCGGGGGGGAGGGGGAATCTGCAGATCTGTGACAGCTCTCTGTGTGAGGTAAAAAAATATATAGAAAAACACACAGCGCTGTGATGATTAAATAACTAATAAATACACATCAAACAAGTGAGGCTGCTATCAAAAAAAGAAGTGTTTCAGGATCACTAAAAAAAGAGAATAAGATAGTGTTTGAAGCGCTTCACAATGTGATAAAATAGATGAAAAATTGACTTTAAACCATTAATAGTAAAATATTAAAAATAATCCAGCAGTGAAAAAATGTAATGGTAAAATCCTCAAATTAATCCAGCAGTGAAAAAGATACAATATATAAAAAATATATATAAATAAGTGACACCAGGTGTGTAAATATAATGCACATCAATAGATAAATAATATGTTGAAAGTTAAGTTAATTCTAGTGATAATCCAAAAAAAACCATAAATAAAAACATCAGACAACCAAAAACACATGGAAACTTGCTTTAGTCCCACTAGCAAAGTTCTTAAATAGCACACACTTGCTAAATTAAGGTGCTCATTGGTAGTTTTTACACAACAGTGTTTCTTTGCTTTGTTCTCATCAGCTGTGACAATCACCGACAGACCTCACAAATAAAGCAGATAAGGAAAAAAAGGAATCATTGCGCAATGCTCTTCATACCAAGTACACAAGCAAACCTGTATTGAATTCACTCACGTGCGCCTAATAGTAAAAAGGCATATGCAGATATCTCTATAGCAGTCAGCCGCCTCAGACAGGAGCAGAATCGTTGCAGTACACCGCTCGATACTGCCAGTCTGCACAGTGCGTCTTTGGCTCCTCCCACGCGTTGCGTCACGGTCACATGACTTTTTCAAGGATCCTTGAAAAAGTCACGTGACCGTGACGCGGGATCCTTGAAAAAGTCACGTACCTCGTACAGCGCGGCTATAGCCGCGGTATTGCCGCGCGCTGTCCCATTGATTTCAATGGGCAGGAGCGGTGAATACACCGCTCCTTCACCACTCCAAAAAAGCGGTTTGCAGGACTTTTTTCACCGTCCTGCCTGCGCACCGCTTCAGTGTGAAAGCCCTCGGGCTTTCACACTGAACAAACAGCGGAGGCTGTTTAGGGGCGGTTTGCAGGCGGTATTTTTAGCGCAATACCGCCTGCAAACCGCCCCAGTGTGAAAGGGGTCTTAATGGTTTAAAGTCAATTTTTCATCTATTTTATCACATTGTGAAGCGCTTCAAACACTATCTTATTCTCTGTGTGAGGGGCGCGCATCGCGGCGATCTGTGGAGCGGTGTGAGGCTCTTTACCACGTGATCAGCTGTGTCCAATCACGGCTGATAACAATGTAAATAGGAAGAGCCGTTGATCGGCTTTTCCTTACTCGTGTCTGACAGACGCGAGTAGAGGAGAGCCGATCGGCGGCTCTCCTGACGGGGGGTCTGCGCTGATTATTTATCAGCGCAGCCCCCCCTCAGATGACCACCAGGGACACCACTAGGACCAACAGGGAAGGGGGCAACATGTGGATGGCCAGGTATGTACCCCATGGCCATCCACATGTTCAAATGAATGCCCAATCTGTGCCAATCAGTGCCCACAAATGGGCACTAATTGGCACCAGTATGTACTAACAGGCATCAGTGATGCCCATCAGTGCCGCCTACGAGTGTCCATCAGTGCCGCCTATGAATACCCATCAGTGCCGCCTGTCAGTGCCACCTCATTGGTGCCACCTCATCTGTGCCCATCAGTGCCGCCTTATCAGTGCCCATCATTGAAAGAGAAAACTTTTTAACAGAAACGAAGGAAAACGTGTTTTTTTTCCAAATTTTAGGTCTTTTTTTATTTGTTGCGCGAAAAATAAAAATCCCAGAGGTGATCAAATACCACCAAAAGAAAGCTCTATTTGTGGGAACAAAATGATAAAAAATTTGTTTGGGTACAGTGCTGTATGACCGCGCAATTGTCATTCAAATTGCGACAGCGCTGAAAGCTGAAAATTGGCCTGGGCAGGAAGGTGTATAAGTGCCTGGTATTGAAGTAGTTAAATACCACCAAAAAAAAAGCTCTATTTGTGTGAAAAAGATGATCAAAATTTCATTTGGGTTCAGTGTTACATGACCGCGCAATTGTCATTGAAAGTGTGACAGCGTGGAAAGCTGAAAATTGGTCTGGGAAGGAAGGGGGTGAAAGTGGTTAAAATCACTGCTCCTTTAAAAACAATTTTTTTTTTTTTTTTTTTTTATAAATAAATTTGCCTTGATACACGTCTTTCGAGGCATTACCTGGGCCCCCATATCATTTTTATGGCCAATAATTTGGATATAATACTTTAAAATGGGAACTTTTGATTTTTCAATTTCTGGTCCCATAGACTTTAATAGGGTTCGCAGCTCGGGTCCAAATTTTTGCAATGGTTGAGAGTTCTGGCGCCAACTGAATGGGGGGGTTTGGCCCATCTCTAGTCAGCAACTGCAGCCAAGTCAGCTGCGGTGCTAATCAGTGTATTCTGTCAGCGGAGGAGTCCCCCGTGGCGGAATACGATAGCACAGTGGGGAGGATTCCCTCATCCACCTCCATGGTGTAGATGGGGAAACCTATTTTTAGTTTTTGTTTACTAATCAGCCCACTGACTGATAAAAAAATAAAATAAAGTATGGCCAGCTTGAGAGGCATAATTGAATTCCTCTATGCAGGCTCTCCAGCAATCGTGCTTTATGTTTTTAACTAGGGGAATAGTCCCTGGAATTGCTAGCTTTATTGCTAATAAGCAATTTTTCACTGCAAAAGGTCACAAACTACTGTATAGGGTTATGTTTACTTTCCTTGTGTCATTTCCTCTTGGTGTCATTATTCTTCCTTTTTCACAGTTACTTCAGATTAAGAGATTTTGCTTTTTTGCCTCATAGTAATATTTTCTGTTTTATATGATGATCAAATGAAACCATACCCCCAAGAATAAAATCTCCTAAATTTAGCCTTTCTGTAATATAATTTTATTAATGGGCGTTACAGTGATGTAGTGGATAGTACTTTCGCCTAGCAGTAAGAAGGGTTGCTGGTTTGAATCCCAACCACGACACTACATGCCTGGAGTTTGCATGTTCTCCCTGTGCCTGCGTGGGTTTCCTTCGGGAACTCCGGTTTCCTCCCACACTCCAAAGACATGCTGGTAGGTTAATTGGATCCTGTCTAAATTGTCCCTAGTATATGAATGTGAGTTAGGGACCTTAGATTGTAAGCTCCTTGAGGGTAGGGACTGATGTAAATGTACAATGTATATGTAAAGCGCTGCGTAAATTGACGGCGCTATATATAAGTACCTGAAATAAATAAAATAAATACATAAAATTTATGTTGGGGACCTGTAAATACCTACATAAAATGATCACACCTAATTAGGCTTTTTATTCCATTAGCAACACCATTTAGCAGTTTTTATAACTCTTACTGCACTATCTTTTATAGAAATTTAACTACTGACCATTTGTTCTCCTCCCCTACCATGATTATCTTGTTGGGTGAACTAATAAACATGGCTGTTCTTTTGGAACTGCTTAAAAGTGTGTACATGTCACAAAGAAATGGTGAAAAATAGGGCAGTGATAGTTTGAGAGAACCAATTTTGAAAACTGTATTGGATCTGTTGATGGGGAACCTATCAAGATAAAGATGCAGCCAAATATGGATTCAGATATTTTAAGTATACGAGAATTTTTTATTTTTTTGTATTCTTGCCGATTGTAGATGGTAACTATGTTTTTTGGCTGTGGACGTGGCTTTCTGAGGCAGCACTGCAGACGGTTTGACATCTCTTCCAGTAGTTGTATTCTAGGGACCATCCTCTTGATTCCACATGTTTTTTGGTGCTGACGAGGCATTTTCCCATCATGCAAAGTATGATCCGCCCTTTCCCTGGGCGCTGCTCTGGTGTTCCTAAAGGCGCCATTTTCACAAGCACACTGAATGGTAGAGCACAACAAATGGGCTGTACTGCATACAACCATCAGTGTGGACAAAGAAATGGTTGATCATCTAGTGAAAGCTTATTGAGTTCTGGAAAACAAGGTCAGGGAAGCAGATGGGTTTGTTTTTTTGAGGATTCGTTAAATAGTGGATTAAACCAGGTCAAATGACTAATTGTTCACTGATCATAATATTGTGAGAAAACTCCTAACTGAATATTTTTATTCTGAGGAAGGAGCTTTTTCTTGGCAGCTTACAAAATATAGTTTTTCTTCTCTTTGTGTAATTCATTCAGTTTGAGCAATGAAAATGTTCCCTTTTACATAATTTTGTTTTCTGTGTTTCAAAAATCCCATTCTCCTGGTGGGAATGCTTTTTTTTTCCATTTATTTATTTTTTTTCAAAAAGGTCGGCTTTTTGACATTGAAAGGGGCAAAGTGATTTTCCAGAGTGAAGGTCCACTTTTTTTTTTTTTTTTTTTTTTTTTTTTTAAACTTGCTATTGAATGAGGTCATAACCACCCAGATCATAACCTAACTGGTTGTCATTGGTTGATAGTTTACCCCTAATTATGCAGTCTGAATAGCATAGCTCTTTGTATTTGTGTTCATGCACTGTTCTCTCTAAGATTCACTTGATCCATGTAATGTGTGCTTGGATTATCTTCTCTGTGCCTGGCTGTATTTATAGCAAAGCTGAGTTTATAAAGTGGATGGTTGAGTACTAGTAACTGGGGGTCAGTGCAGGAGAGATGTGTGTCATTCAGATACTGTATCTCTGAATGTTCCATTGCAAGAGTTCCCTTTTGCATATAAATTCTAAACTGGCTCAGCTAGAAGCCTTGTGTTCAGAAAGGGATTATACAAGAGTAGGATATGGACATCTTTTTTGTAAGCTTGGTAAAATAGCACGCTTTAGCCAAGCCTGAAAATGAGCTGGGACTCTTAAAGCGGAGTTCCACCCAGAATTTTTATAATTTTTTTTTTTATGTAATCCCTTCTTTGACACTATATTAAAACATTAAATCCATGTCATTTAACATATTGCCGCTCAATTCCCATTTTATAAAATGCCTTGCTGTTTATTTTTGCTCTGCAGAGCGCTTCCATCTCCACTGTGGGCATGTAAAGCCCACTAGCAGTCTCCCCTGGGATATGGTGATGCTGGATAGCCAGCATGCACTTCCTGATCTCTCGCTGCTTCGACCTGGTGTCCTGTCAGAAAGCCACTACCCATCAGAATATGCAACCGAAGTGACTATGCGTCGCGGCCATCTTGGTACACCCACACTCATCTGCAGTAAGCCTAGAGTTAGAATTCGCAAACGGACATCTTTATACACCCACCGGAGTCTTGCTTTTCACAGTTATTTTTAACAGTAAACTCAGTGTGTGTGTGTGTGTATGTGTGTGTGTGTATATATATAGCTTTGCAATGTTTCTTGGGATGTGTGTGTCATCAATCCCAGGAGACAACAGGCATCGCCAGTGTTAAGCCGCTACCAATCAGAATATGCAACCTAAGTGACGTTACGTGGCGCCCATCTTGGTACACCCGTACTCGTCCGCAGTAAGCCTAGAGCTAGAAGTCGGCAAGCGGACACCTTTATACACCCACCAGTTATTTTTAACAGTAAACTCAGCTTATATAGTGAAATACAATAAATATATATATATATATATATATATATATATTTATTGTATTTCACTATATAAGCTGAGTTTACTGTTAAAAATAACTGGTGGGTGTATAAAGGTGTCCGCTTGCCGACTTCTAGCTCTAGGCTTACTGCGGACGAGTACGGGTGTACCAAGATGGGCGCCACGTAACGTCACTTAGGTTGCATATTCTGATTGGTAGCGGCTTAACACTGGCGATGCCTGTTGTCTCCTGGGATTGATGACACACACATCCCAAGAAACATTGCAAAGCTAGAAATGACGCACGCGGCAGAGGAAGTAGAAATACTATGAAGAAATACAGCAGTCAGGCCCGGTTCACACTTGTGCGATGCGAGAACCCTGCAAATCCACTGTGGGTTCCTGCATCGCACCGACTCGCATGGCAGTTCACACTGCCATATGCGAACTGCTGGGGAGTGTCAATACATTGTTAACGACGCCCCCAGTTCAGCCCACGTATCGCACTGCGAACTGACAGTTGGGACATGAATCGGATCACATATGTGTGAACACACATGCAATCCGATTCTGGTCCGAACAGAAAAAAGGGTCCTGTGCGTGTTTGGACCGAATGCGGTGCGATATCAGCCATACTATCTATGGCTAAAATCGCACCGCACATACATCGTATGTAATGTGAACAGCAGTGCGCTGCGAATTACATACGATGTCTGGCATTGCATAAGTGTGAACTGGGTGTTTAACAATAAAAAAAAAAAATGCCAAGTTGCAATGAATGCACTCTTTACTGCTGGATGGTGAAACGTTAAAATATGTGGGTGGAACGCTGCTTTAATTTGTCATTAAAAAAAAATACAAGGGAGTTTGCTATGCCTAGTGGACCTGTAAGCTAATGCAGAATATATGATGTTTGCTGCATTTTCTCATTGGCTCTCCATTCAGAGGCATTGTGCGCTGGCATTTTGCATAGGTAGGATAGATAAGTAATAGGATTAAGATTTCAAATATGATTTTTAATGACGTGGAATGTCCACAATGTGATGCCACTGACATAGTTAAAGTGATTGTAAAGTCTCGTTGTTTGTTTTTTTTTTTTTTTTTAACTAAAAAAAAAATCAAAATAAAAAAAATGTTATACTTGCCTGCTCTGTGTAGTGGTTTTGCACAGAGCAGCCCATATCCTTCTCTTCTCAGGTCCCTATTCGCTCCTAGCCCCTCCCTCCTGTTGAGTGCCCCCACAGCAAGCAGCTTCCTATGGGGGCACCCAAGCCGAGCTGCTGCTCTGTGTGTCTATTCAGACACAGAGCCTGGCCCTGCCCCCTTTCTCTCCTCATTGGCTGACTGACTTTGACAGCAGCAGGAGCCAATGGCGTTGCGCTGCTTTCTCAGCCAATGAGGGGAGTCCCGGGCAGCCGAGACACTCCTACAACATCGCTGGATCTACGTAGGCTCTGGTAAGTATTAGGGGGGCTGCTGCACACAGAAGGCTTTCTATCTTAATGCACAGAATGCATTGAGATAAAAAACCTTCTGCCTTTACAACCCCTTTACTGGAAAAATATAGAAGGTATTTGTAAAGTACTGGGAATCTGGCTCAGTTTGAGCTATAAGGCAGTAGGTTAATTATTATTACTTTGCTCCTTTTTAGTTGGAGTAAAGCAAGGTTTAACCTTTATTTTAAAGTCCAACTCCAGGATATACACAAAATTACCCTTGCAATGCCCCCCATCCCCTGAACTTCAAGGGTTAAATGCTTCTTAAGTCTAGGGGGGGGGGATAAGGTGTACTGCTTCTTTCTTGCCCTGACAGGCTCCCACCCTCGCACTAAGATGTAAACAGTAGAGTGCAGGGACAATAACCCTACATTATGTGAGCATTGTAAGAGACCATCCACAGACCCTACAATTTATGTGCGCATGGTGAGGGACTAACCACAACCTAGTACATTATGTTAGCATGGTGGGAGACCGCCCACAAACCCTATATTTTATGTGAGTATGGTGAGGGGCTATCCACAACCTAGAGCATTATGTAAGCATTTTTTTCAAGGCATATCTTATATTATGTGCTAGTATGCGATGCATACTAGCACATTATGCCTTTACCTTGCAGGGAGATTCCTTTTTTCTACCCTCAGCGTTTACTACCGTTTTTAAAAGTCAGGAACTTACCAGCCAGTCCATGGATCCCTGCGGTGAATTCTTCTCACCTCTGTGCGTCCCCGGTGCCATCATTTTTATGAATTCGAGTCCGCTCTCCACTGCTCGTGCAGAGGATCACACAGTGCAGGGAGACTTATCCTGCATCCTCCTGGGACATGTGACGTACCGCAGGAAGCTGTGGGGGGAAAGTGTGGGCCGAGCTATGTCATTGCAGAAGATTGCAAAACAAGGAGCTGGCACCGACAACAAAAAAAAAAAAAAAAAAAAAGGTACTCGCCCTTTTCCCCTCAAAAAAAAACTCCTTTCCCTTTTTTGAGTCAAGTTTCACTTTAACTTTATGTATTCTAACTTGGACTGTGAAATAGAGTGTGAATTATATTGGATAGCCCTTAGATGCCAATACATTACAAACCATACCGTACAATATTGTTCCATGTTGGGTTGCAGCTACTTTTGTGCACTGGAAATGGCATGCAAGTAGATATTTTTAGGACTGAGAAGGAAATATTGTGTGCACAGTCTGAGCCTTGTATAAACAGCTGGGATTTCCCTTTTTTTTTTTTAGGTTACCTGCTTTTATCCTGAATCAATTAATGTGATGTGTGTAATATTCCAGAATCAAAGACCCCACCCTAGTACAGTTAGGCTTATAAATAGAACCAAGAGGACTTGTTTGGTGTTGAGAATAACTTTTTGGGATCCTAAGCTAGATGAGCATCTTTAATTTGTTGTGGCAGTATTATTACAGCAATGGAATCTGCTGATATCTTGGCTGCAGTAGATGTAATTCAGATTTCCAGCAAAAAGGGAGAAGGTTGGGTGGAATATGACACTCTTCTGGTGTTGCATTTGTTCCTAGTGTATCATCTGGCAGAATTTCTCAAAAAAATGATGTCATATACTCTTGTTCCCCACCCATCTACTTTGTTGGCATTCATTGCTGCTCATCAATCTTTTTGCTTATAAAATACACATACAAATAAAGTATCACACGGCTTTTTAGGTATAGCGAAGTTGGATTTGATCTTCCGTACCTCATTCATGAGTCAGGCAGAATCTGACTTTGTGCAGAGCCTTCTGCTTTACATCACTGAAGTGCCTTCTTCATATATTGTTATAACAACCACTCCAAAATGGATTCTGCAAGAAAAACTTGCAGTGATATCAAACCCTTATACTTTTTTAGCGTTTGAAGTTTCTCATTAAAGTAGAACTAAAGACAATACTTTAGCTTTGGATAGAGTGGAGAGGGATTACAACACCAGTCAGGTTTTTATTGCTGTCTGTGCCCCCGTTATGATGATTAACCCTCTGTGCTGTTTACCATTATTATTGGCCATAAAAGAAAATCCCAAATTTTGGGTTGTCCCCAGAAAAGCAATAGAGGAGAAATCTTCCAATGGGGACACTAGTTCTGGTGACCTGGAGGTCCCCAAGGGATACCCTTAATTTGCAGGGATTTCCCCTCACATCATGTTTTGGCTATTGGACAGGAAGTTAAAGGAAATCTCCCCATTGAGACACAGATGGCGAAAAATAAATGGACAGGGGTTATGACCCTCCCTTACTCTATCCAAAATGGAAAAAAAAAATTGCTTATAGTTCTACTTTAAATATGCAACCTCCTTAAATTTCATAATGTTGCCTCTACTGTGTTTTTCTCCTGATCAGCATTTTTTTTTTTTTATCTTTCCTGTGATGTGGACCATTTACTTCTAAAATGCATGTGTACTAGCACAGTTACTGATGGGAATGTTGTCCCAAAAGCTTAGATCATGTGATACCTAAGAGGGCACTTCTCAGACAGAAGTTGTTAGAATCTTCATTTTTTTTTTTGTTTTATTGGCTTTTCATCATAGAAATGGAATTACATCAGGAACACGTTACACATAATACACTAACCCATACGGTCTTCCTTTTGAGTTGAGATAAGGTACAAATATGTGGGGTTATGCACATTTTTGTAATAACATCATTTTTATGGATTTGTGATTGATTTATCTCTAGGATATAATATGTTCAAGTCAATTACAAAGCTTTTAGACAACATCATGTACACTAGCATGATGATTCATGTACACTAGCAACTCCTAAACTAAAGTTTAGGAGCTTTTGGCATTTTTTTTGCCAAAGCTCAACTCCATAAAAGCTTATGTGTCCGTATACACATAGGCTTTTAGCATCCTTTAGGAACTGCTGTGGTTAGGGAAGATTCAACCCACTACGTTCAGGAGATGAACGTTTTGACCACTGGCCACAAAATACGGCAAAACCGTGTCAGTCACATTTTGTGTTCATACATCACTGAACACAGAGCCTTTGATAATTACTTAGTGGGTTAGATAGTCACCATCAGATAATTGGACACTGGCAACCCCAATTACAAGACGAGTTCCTCCCCTGTATAACCCCTCCCACATGGAGAGTACCTCAGTTTTTTCGCCAGTGTCTAAGGTGGTTGGTCATGTTAAAGATGTGCTAAGAAGAAAGCTCTGGTCTCTGCAGGGGCCTAGGAGCTATACAACCGGATCCATGCCTCGGGCCAATACACCTAAGATGGATGATACCCGGTCCCCTTGAAAGAAGAAACAAGGTTTTGCCTGTAATGTGTCTCTTTGAGGACTGGGCTCTGGGATCCAGAGCTTTGGTGCACAAAAATTAGTTGCGCGAAAAGTTTTTCTCTCTACAGGTCCAGGGAAGAGGATCCCGTGAGTAGGAACCCAGAACCCCGAAGGTTGGCACAACGTTACCCGCCATGATGGGTCAAGGTTGGATCTGTCTGTTATCAGCAGTTTCCTGCGGCGGGGATAAGGTAAGTGAAGACAATCCTAAGTATACACCTTATGGATTATCTTCTTTTTTTGATTAGTTTATCTTACCTGGTTCCCGCCACTAGTGGGAGTAAGAGACAAACCTGGTGTATACTTGCATGCCATCCAAGATACACGCTCATTGAAGCTGGTCTGAGAAGCCGCTCACCTCCTCCGCTGCAGGCTCTGCCACATAAGATGAAAGGGAGGAATCCCACGCAGTACGGGGGTCCCGCATAGTCCTCACCCCCGGCCCCCGCCATGACGATCCTACGTCTGCGTGCTTTTACAGCGGTTTCGGCGGGGAAGGAGGGGGGGCGTGGTTGCGGCGCCGTGCACAGGGCACCAGTGCACAGGTACAAGGCGGCTATGTTTTAAAGCCCAGAACGCCGGAGCCCCTGTAAGCGTGGGCAGTAAGCATCTCAGTGGATTCGGATCCAGGCATTCCTAAGACACCTACTCGGCATCAGGTTGTGCAGACTGAGCTAATGTTAATATTGTAAGACTAAGTCACAAGAGTGATTGCATTTGTACTAGTACCTCTGCTTTGGCAACTTAGGACTATGTCTCCCCATAAGAGGGCTTCAGGGGCAGGTAAAAAAGGCACTAAAAAATCACCGCCTAAATCTAGGGGTTCTGGGCATGCCTGCAGGATACTATCCCCCCTGAAAGACTGGAGGCAGCCTCACAGGATGAGACTGTGCCCTTGTCAGGCTTTGCAGCCTCTCCCAATGTTCTAGGGCCTGTGTATGTCACTAAAGACACTACGAAGGCGGCATTGGATGGTTTAGAAGGAAGGATTATTACATTTATCACAGCTTCCTTGAAAAGTAGCAGAAAAAGGGGTAGATCCCCTTCCTCTGCTCTGGGTTCCCTATCGGATGAGCATTCTGATAATGAGGAAGTATCCCTATCTGGGGATGGGGATCAGGAACAGTCAGATGACTCGGGAAGAGGAGAAGCTCTTTTCTGCCTCTCAGGCCCTCAAAGTGCAGGTGCAATATTATACTGAGGTTGTGCGTACCACATACAAATTACCCTCTGCTGAGGCTGCCATATCTTCTGTTTCCTCCTTGGAATCTCGGAAATCCCCACAGGCTGCGTATACCTTCCCAATTCATTCCTTGCTGGAGAAATTGTTGTATGAGGACTGGGTTCGCCCAGATAAACTATTTTCTCATCCTAAGAGGTTTCCCATGCTTTATCCAGTAGAGGAAAAGTTCACCAAGAAATGGGGGGTGCCAGCAATTGATGCGGCTATTTCCTGTGTGAATAAACGCCTGACCTATCTTGTGGACAATGTTCAGGGGTTCAAAGACCCAACTGATAAAAAGCTGGAAACTTTGTTTAAAGCCTCTTTCTCTGTGGCTGGCGCTGTGGTCCAACCTGCGGTAGCAGCAATTGGCATGTGTTAGTTCCTCAAGGAACAGATGAACCAGGTGCTTAACCTCCTTTCCACCGAGGAGGTCGATGTTTATGCAGACTTTCCTAAGGCCTTGTGCTTTGCGGTTGATGCCATTATGGATTCTGTTCAGCAAGCATTCCGCCTTACTCTCCTGCTGGTACACATGCGCAGGTCCCTTTGGCTTAAGCATTGGGCAGCTGAGGCTTCATGCAAAAGATATTTGACTGGGTTCCCGTTTTATGGGGAACACCTGTTTGGGGATGATCTGGACAAATATATCCAAAAGATTACCGGGTGCAAGACCACGTTGTTACCAGTTAAGAAGAATAATTGTCCCTCATTTAGACATTCTCTTTCCCCAGCCCCTGGAGCATTGACCTCCAGGCAGTGGTGACGGCCTCCCCAGTCCAATACTAGGGGTAAGGTCCAAGGCCAAGCCCAAGGGCAAAAGAAGTGTTGGGGTCCAAGATCTGGTAAGCAGAACCCCAAAGCCTCCCTATGAAGAGGCGCCCTCTCTCGGCCGAGTAGGGGGGGGAGCAAGGCTGCTGCAGTTTGCAGGCACCTGGCGGGAAGAGATTCAGGACAAATGGGTAACCTCCACGGTGTCTCTGGGCTACAAGCTGGAGTTCCGGGAGCTTCCCCCATCTCGTTTCCTAAGGTCAAAGGTCTCCATGGATCCAGAAAAGAGGAGGCCCTTGTTTCTAGCCTTAGAACGTCTGTTATCCCAAGGGGTAATTATAGAAGTAGCCTTAGAAGAGCAAGGCTCGGGGTTCTACTCAAACCTCTTTACGGATCCAAAACCAAACTGGGATGTCAGACCTATCTAAAAGACCTGAATCAGTTTCTAAACATTCTCTCTTTCTGCATGGAATCAATCCGCTCAATGCTTTCCACCCTTCAGGGAGGAGAATTCCTGGCATCAATAGACATCAAAGATCCATATTTACATGTGCCAATATTTCCCGCTCACCAAAAGTTTCTAAGGTTTGCGGTGGATCAGCGCCACTTCCAAGTTGTGGCCCTACCTTTCGGTCTTGCTACCGCACCTTGAGTGTTCACAAAAATTCTAGCCCCGCCCTTGGCAAAACTAAGGGTTCAGGGCATAACTGTGACAGCCTATCTGGACGATTTGCTACTCATAGAACAGTCTGTAGCACGATTAGGCCGCAATGTGCTCAGCACAGTGAAGTACTTGGCGTACCTAGGCTGGGTCCTCAATCCAGAAAAATCCTCCTTACAGCCCTTAAAAAGGCTGGAGTATTTGGGCATGGTCATAGACACAATCCAAAACAGAGTATTTTTACCTGGTCAAAAGCCAAAGCCATAAAGGATTTGGTCTGGGTAGCCATAGCAAGGAAAAATCCTTCCATTCGACTATGCATGCGACTATTAGGGAAAATGGTGGCCTCATTCGAGGCTGTTCTTTAAGCCCAGTTTCACTCAAGGCCTTTACAGAGCAGCATTCTCTCAGCCTGGAACAAAAGAGTTCAAGCCTTGGATGTTCCAGTGTGCCTGTCACCATGGGTACGCCCGAGCCTCAATTGGTGGTTGCTGACCGAAAATTTTTTAAAAGGAAAATCCTTTGTCCCAGTTACTTGGAAAGTCATAACCATGGATGCCAGCATAATAGGCTGGGGAGCGGTTCAGGGAAGATGGTCCAGAGCCAAAGGACTCTTGCCCATCAACATTCTGGAGATTCGGGCAATTCGTCTAGCCCTCAGGGTATGGACTTACAGGTTGCAAGGTTGCCCTGTCCGGATACAGTCCAACAATGCTACGGCAGTGGCCTATATCAATCACCAAGGAGGCACCAGAAGTCTGAATCACGTTTTTTTTCTTGGGCAGAAAGTCATGTTCCTTGCCTGTCTGTGGTCTTTATTCCAAGGGACTTCCTAAGCCTCCAGGAGAATGGTCTCTACACCCCAACATATTTCAGGCCAAATGTCGGAAATGGGGTACCCCGGATGTGGACCTGTTGGCTTCCAGGTTCAACGGAAAACTGGACACCTTTGTGTCAAGAACAAAGGATCCGCTAGCACAAGGGTCAGATGCCTTAACGATTCCATGGGATCAGTACTCTCTGATCTATGCGTTCCCTCCAGTTCCACTTCTCCCGCAATTCCTTCGGAGGGTCAAAAGGGAAGAGAAGCCGGTAATTCTGGTGGCCCCGGCTTGGTCCAGACGATCTTGGTAGGCGGAGATCGTAAAAATGGCATAAGGAAGAACTTGGGTTCTTACGCTACGCCCAGATCTACTCTCACAGGCTCCAATATTCCATCCTGCCTTATGAAATCTGAATTTGACGATGTTTGGCTAGTGAGACCCACATTCTGAAGAGCCGTAGACTTTCCAGTCCTATCCACTCTGGTTAATGCTAGGAAGCCAGCCTCCAGGCTCATCTACTATAGAATCTGGAAGGCATGTTTCCTGGTGTGAATCCAGGGGGTGGCATCCTATAAAGTATGCCATTAGCAGGATTCTTGCTTTTCTACAATTAGGCGTAGAAATGAAGCTGGCCTTGAGCACTATCAAGGGCTAGATCTCAGCCTTGTTGGTATTCTCTCTGCCTCTCATTCCCTGATCCAGGCCTTTGTTCAGGGGGCACTGCGCTTGAATCCGCCAGTTAAGCCTCCCGTGTGCCCATGGGATTTAAATTTGGTTTTGTCTGTTTTACAGAAACAACCTTTTGAACCGTTGCACCATGCTTCTTTAGTTATTTTGACAAAGAAATTGTTTGTTTTTTCTGGTAGCAATATCCTCAGCTAGGAAGGTATCAAAAAATTAGCAGCTCTTTCTTGTAAAGAGCTATATTTGATTATTCACAAAGACAGGGTGGTGTTGCGCCCTCACCCGACTTTTTTGCCTAAAGTGGTTTCAGGATTCTATCTAAAGCAAGATTTGCTCTTACAATCCTTTTTTCCAGATCCACAGTCCGTGGAAGAGTTGTTACACTCTCTAGATGTTGTAAGGGCAATCAAAATCTATCTGCAGGCAACGGCTCAGATACGAAAGACTGATTGTCTATTTATTTTGCCAGAAGGCCCCAAGAAGGGCCAGGCAGCATTAAAATCCACTATCTCTAGATGGATTCAACAGGTTATTGTTCAGGCTTATGGTGTAAAGAAGAAAATTCCTCCTTTTCAGGTTACCAAGTGGATGTGAGGGCATGAGGATGCCGCCTTCGGGCGCAGTGTGCTGCAGGCAGCGGTATAAGTCCTCTTGGCCGTTGGATGTCTGTTTTCTGATCTGTTTCTCCCTCCCCTCAAATTTAGGCATTGCTCTGGGACATCCCACTAAGTAATTATTAAAGGCTCTGTGTCCCGTGATGTATGAACAAGAAAATAGGTTTTTTTAAAACAGCTTACTTGTAAAAATCCTTTTCTTGGGAATACATCACGGGACACAGAGCTCCTGCCCCTCTTCGGGATTATACGTGGGGATACTTATTGCTTTGCTACAAAACTGAGGTACTCTCCATCTGGGAGGGGTTATATAGGGGAGGAACTCATCTTGTAATTAGGGTTGCCAGTGTCCAATCACCTGATGGTGACTATCTAACCCACTAAGTAATTGTGAAAGGCTCTGTGTCCCGTGATGTATTCCCAAGAAAAGGGTTTTACAGGTAAGCTGTTTTAAAAAATCCTATGTTTGTGTTTTGGCCACAGTACATCACAGCCAAGTGTACATGAAGCCAAAGTTAGCCATACAAGCATCCAATTTCAGCCAAGTGGTGCTGAATGGGATGAAATTCGCTCCATGGGTGGCCCATTTGGCAACACCACATCGATTAAAAAAACAAATTTTCAACTGACTTTTGCTAAGAGTCGGTTGGAAAATTACCATGTGAACAATGCCTGCATCCAAACAGTAGCTGCAGTGGGAGGTTCATCTATCCATGCTGTTAGCTCATCGGCTGAATGAAAGAACTCTGTATGTGTATGGCCAGTTTTATAAGCAGATCTCAGTGAGGGTCAGCAGTAGAATCCCTAGGGGGCATCAAACAACCCCTCAAAAGTAAAAGCATTTGGGGTGAAATAATCTTTGATGTCTTCATTGCAAATATCTTTAAGTATTTACAATCTTAGTTCCATGTAAAAAAATGATCACTTTAACAGTACTCAGTTTTTAACTTCAGAGCAGAATATACTTCCACATGTTCTTGTGATTTATGATATTTACAATTCTTGATTTTAAATTCAAAGGCTTCATTCATTTATATTTAATCTTATCTGGCATATCCTGCATTTTGAAAGTGTTTCTTTGGCATCCGTTTGTTTAAACAAGATGTACCGTGTGATTCTGTAACACACCTTACAAGATAATCATATTTGCAGACGTTGATACATCATTTGGACTGTGTAAGTGCAATGTATAACTGAAAGCCAAACTCATTCTTAGGGATGTCCCTAGAGTCTGTGGATGGTACAGCTGTTATCACCATCCAAATGAGGGAACATTGACCCTGTAGTGTCTGCATTCCCCACTCTCTGGATACTAAATTAATTTTGGATGTATGTTGTATTACATGACCCAAGCAATACCGAGTACTAGTTTGTGTGATAAACAGATGTTTCTGTCCATAAATGGATCATAAATTTTCAGTGAACACATATGTTGGGTTGTTCTGGCAATGATGTAATCAAGCTTAACAATTTTTACAATTTTAAATGCTTGTGTTTCTTCATTTTTGTTATTTTAAAAACAGATCTGCGGATCAACCACTAGTGTGAACTAATTTGCTCTTATTTAGTGTCCTTGCATAAGAACCGTTACTTAAAGTGGTATTAAACCCAAAACCAAACCTGTAATATATTGCAGTTTACCAATCCTTATAGGAGATGAAAAGGTGATTTAATTTTTTTACTTAAAAAAAAAAATACATACTTGCCTCAATGCATTGGTGTGATGCTGTAGCTGTCCTACCTTGGCTCTAAGACAGATAACTGAGTGACCACATGACAACTGATTGCTCAGTTCTCTGTCTTCTCACTGGAGCACCGGGCTATAGAGGAAGAGGATGCAGCTGGCTTCTGCTCTCGGACATGCACTGAAAGCCAGAGCCTGCTGTCAATCAGGCACTTCTCTTTTAAATGTGCCGCTGAGAGGCTGAGCCAGCTGCCGGTCAGGCATCTTGGCGGATCCCTGCAGAGCCTGGACTGCCTCTGTAACCTCAGTTGACGGGGAACTCTAGCCCGCTGTTGGCTAAGTCACAGGAGTGCAAAACTTAAGTGCACTTCTGTGGGAAGTATGGCCAAAAGAGTTTTAGCTATACTTCTCCTTTTTAAGGTTTGTTTATGAATTTAATAGCCAATATTTTTGGATGTAATGATTGTGACTGCTTTAACCACTTCAAGACCGCTGCACGACAATGTACGTCCAAACTTTGAACGGGGATATCGTTGTTATGGCAGCAGCTAGCTACCATAACCCCGGTATCCCCGTTTTCGTGCGGCGGCTGGCTTTCAGTTAAAAGTGGTCCCTGTGGCGGATTCGCCGCGAGATCACTTTTATCGGCGGGAGAGGGCCCCTCCCTCCCGCCGCGATTCGGTGCCCTCCGCCGCTTACCGGAGCCGTCGGTAGCGGCGGAAGCGATCGCGTCGTCCTCCGTGGTGTGTCTGGAGACGAGTGAGGCTAAGATTGCGCTCACTCGTCTCCATGACACTGCTGGGCGGAAGCGACGTCAAAACGTCACTTCCGTCCACGCCTCTTAAAGGCACATTTTTTCAAATGTCATTTTTCTAAATGACTTTTTTTTTTAATTGCATTTTAGTGTAAATATGAGATCTAAGATCTTTTTGACCCCAGATCTCATATTTAAGAGGTCCCGCCATGCTTTTTTCTATTACAAGGGATGTTTACATTCCTTGTAATAGGAATAAAAGTGACACCATTTTTTTTTTTTTTAAACAGTGTAAAAATAAATAATAAAAATAAAAAAAAAATTTTTTAAAACCCCCCTGTCCCGATGAGCTCGCGTGCAGAAGCGAACGCATACGCGAGTAGCGCCCACATATGAAAACGGTGGTCAAACCACACATGTGAGGTATCGCAGCGACCAGTAGAGCGAGAGCAATAATTCTAGCCCTAGACCTCCTCTGTACCGCAAAATATGTAACCTGTAGAATTTTTTTAAACGCCGCCTATGGAGATTTTTGTGGGTAAAAGTTTGACGCCATTCCACGAGCGGGCGCAATTTTCAAGCGTGACATGTTGGATATCAATTTACTTGGCGTAACATTATATTTCACAATATAAAAAAAAATTGGGCTAACTTTACTGTTGTCTTATTTTTTTTCCCAAAAAAGTGCGCTTTTACGACCGCTGCGCAAATACGGTGCAAAAAAAAGTATTGCAATGACCGCCATTTTATTCTCTAGGGTGTTAGAAGAAAAAACATATATAATGTTTGGGGGTTCTAAGTAATTTTCTAGCAGAAAAACCTGTTTTAAACATGTAAACACCTAAAATCCAAAACGAGGCTGGTCCTTAAGTGGTTAATAGTTGGAACTGTGTTTAAAATTGTTCAGCAGGCGAAAGCTTTATGAAGTGTTATCTATGGACAAATTTGGGTACCAAAGTTGGTTGCTGTTTCACAGGCATGCACAGTTTTAAAGTAGAGCTACAGGCAAAACTTTGTTTTTTTTCATTTTGGAATAGAATGTGGGGGGGACCATGGCCCCTGCAAGGTTTTTTTTTTTCTTTCTTTGTCCCATTGGAGGGATTTACCTTCACCTCTTGTTCCATAGCCAAAATGGGAAATGAGAGAAAATTCCTGCTAATTAAGGGGATCTCTTGGGGACCCCCAGGTCATCAGGACTAGTGCACCCATTGGAAGATTTCCCCTTTATTACTGTTCTGGGGACAACCCACATTTTGGGATTTTCTTTTACTATCACTTTCAATGATAATGGTAAACAGGACAAATGGAGAGGGTGAATCTCAGGGGCAAAAACAGCAATAAAAACTTTCAGGTGTTCTAGTCGCTCTACACTCTATCCAAAACTTAGTGATTGTAAAGTCATTTTATTTATAAAAAAAAAAAAAAAAAAAAAATTTTATACTTGCCTGTTGCAGTTGGTTTTGCACAGAGCAGCCTGGATCCTTTTCTTCTCGGATCCCTCTTTGGAACTCCTGACCCCTCCCTCCTGTCGAGTGCCCCCACAGCAAGCAGCTTGCTATGGGGGTACCCGAGCCGTGCTGCAGCTCTGCGTGTCCATTCAGAGACAGAGCTGCTGTTTGGCCTTGCCCTCTCTCCTGATTGGCAGCCTTGGGAGCCAATGGCACCACTGCTTTCTCAACCAATCAGCAGGGAGAGTCCCAGACAGCTGAGGGATTTGTGGACATCACTGGATAGAGATGGGGCTCAGGTAAGGGTTGCCCCGCTGGGTGCCGCACATGTATCATCCCAGCGCGCCCCTGTCAGTCTCCCCTCCCCCCTGCTGTTCTCACGAGTGTCATGAGATGCAACCTCCCCAGTGCCTGGTAGCACGATCTCACACTGTGTGTCAGAGATCTGAATCGCCGTGCAGCCACTGTAATGATGTCCCGCCTCCTAGACCGCCTCTTGTGATAGATGGCACACTGTTCCAAAGCTAGGAATCATTGTGCCGTGTGTCATAGGAGGCGGAACATCATTACAGCGGCTGCACGGTGATTCAGATCCAGCTCTGACACACAGCGTGACATCACATTACCAGGCACTGGCAGGCTGTATCTGATGGGCACTGGCAGGCGGCATTTCAAGGGGAATGGTAGAATGTACATGATGGGCACTGGCGGGCTGTGTGTCATGAGCACAGGCAGGCTGCTGCATCTGATGGGCACAGGCAGGCTTCTGCCTCTGATGGACCCAGGCACTGGTGAGGCTGCATGAAGTGTACAGGCAGGCTGCTGCATCTGACTGGTAGGCTGCATCTGACAGGCACTGGTTAGGCTGCATTGATCTCTTGTATCATGTTTGCAGTCTCTGACCTTCTCCTGTATCATGTCTGATAGAGGTGAAGTGAATGGAAATTTTGCTAATACTATAAGAGCCGCTTCACACAGGGGCAACACGACTTTGGCCACGACTTTGCGAGGCGACCTGAGCGCGCACCACAGCACGACTTACAAGGCAGCTTCAAGTCGCCTCCAGGACAGGCGACTTTCAAGTGGCCAATCAAACAACAATCAGCTCTGTGGGAGGGAGAGGGGTTTGCCTGAGAAAACAATTTTCTTTTCCTGTATTGTTGCTTCAGTTAAGACACGATCCGACTTTGGAGGCGACTTCCATTGAAATCAATGGGTACAAGTCGCCTAGAAGTCGGATTGAAGTAGTACAAGAACCTTTTCTGAAGTCGCAGCGACTTCAGTAGTGTACATTAAGACGGGTCTCATTGACTAACATGGAATTTGACATGTTGCACGACTTGGGGCGACCAAGGGCGACTTCACGTCGGATCCAAAGTCGCCCCTGTGGGAATAGGCTCTTAGCAGTGTAAGTTTAAGTAGGAGATTGCAGACATGACACGAGATGGTTATAGACGGAGGAGATGACACAAGAGATGTTTAGATAGAGTTTTTTGTTTTTACTGAAAAATATGCATTTGATAACTATGTGGGCTAATATCACGTGACCTTAAAAAAAAAAAAAAAAAAAAAAAAATTGCAACTACCTCTATTTTATTCTTGAGGGTCTCTGCTTTCAGAAAATGTTTGGGGAATGAACTCATTTTTTCAGGCCTAAAATATGCATTCTAATGTGTCCAAAACCTAAAAAAATGGCTATGGTAGAAAAAAGGTTAACTACTTCATCCCTGGAAGGTTTTACCCTTTTCCTGACCAGAGCACTTTTTACAATTTGGCACTGCGTCACTTTAACTGGTAATTGTATGGTCATGCAATACTGTACCCAAACAAAATTTGTGTCCTTTTTTTTTTCCACAACTAGAGCTTTCTTTTGGTGCTATTTGATCACCTCTGTGGTTTTTCTTTTTTGCGCTATACACAAAAAAAGCGACAATTTTGAAAAAAAAAAAACAATATTTTTTACCTTTTGCTATAATATACCCAAAAATGTTTTTAAAAAAACAAATTTCTTAATCAGTTTAGGCCAATATATATTCTACATATTTTTGGTAAAAAAATCGCAATAAGCATATATTGATTGGTTTGCACAAAAGTTATAGAGTCTACAAACTGTGGGAAAGTTTTATGCCATTTTTATAATTTTTTTTAATACAGCGATCAGTGCTATAAAAATGCACCAAATACTGTGTAAATGACACTGGTAGGGAAGGGGTACACTAGGGGGCCATCAAGGAGTTAAATGTGTGTTCTAAGTGTATGGGGATAGGACTGAGTAGGAGAGGAGACATATTGCTGTTCCTACATAGTAGGAACAAACGACATGTCTCCTCTCCTCTGACAGCACAGGGATTTGTGTGTTTACACACACACAAAAATCCCCATGCTGTCGCTCGTGGACGCGATCGCTGCCGGCCACGCACATTAGGTCCCCCCGCTGTGCAGCGTGTGCGCCCTCTAGCGGCGCTTTACAGGAACCCCATACCTGTATGGGGTTTCGTGCAGGGGAGCCATTCTGCTCCCGTATATTGACGTGAGCCAATCGGGAACAGGTTAAGGAGGCAGGTTGCAGGGTAAGACACTGCCTGGCTCGGCCCCACTCTCTGCTTACAGGTTTTGGCTGACAGTAGCAGGAGCCAATGGCTCCCTCTGCACTCAGCCAAGCCTATCCGAGCCGGGGGAGGGGAGAAGAGCTGCTGCAGAGAGCACAGTGCTGGACCAAGATCGGGTTCAGGTGAGTATGGGGGGGGCTGTGGGGAAACTTGCACTTAAAAGGTTTTTTTAAAAACCCTTTTTCCTTTACAACCAGTTTAAATCTGCTAGTACATCTAACATGCCCCTTCCTCCCCAGGACTGACAATGCTGCTTTCTAAATGTACTCCTTCATCCAGAGTGGAGCCACTCTAATACAGGAGGTATGTTACTGGCTTGATCAACAGGTGAAAACAAAAGGGAAAAAAGCCTAACAAAAAACAAAAAAAGAATGCGGCCACCACAAATGATTGGCAAGTTGCAATATATTACATTTTTGGTTTTGGGTTTTTATATGGATTTTAAGGCATTATCTGACTTGTTGGCTCTTATGTTTAGCTCAGCCAGTTCTACACATTTATGTCTCTAGGGAAGCACAGGCTGGTTTGTAAAGGAACAAGAAGGATCAATACATTTTTTCAAACCTATCCTATATCCTGTATCTCTCTGCAGAAAGGTCAGCTGTCTACATTTACCATAGACATGACATGGTTACCAGGCTGAGAATCTCTTGTACTTGTTACAATGTGAAAACCTGGTGTTTGTACTGACTTTTATTGTTATCTTTGTGTAGTTACAGCACATTCCATAGTGTTAGGTTCGGTATAACAGAAGTAAAAAGAGAGAAAAATCCCCCAAGGTGGGGTTTTCTGGCAGCAAAAATGAACATATAAAGTCAAAGTATGTAAAGAATTGAAAAAGTTTATTATACAAAGAATCGCATATCATGAAAATTAAGAAATGAGCTCCAGTAGGAAGTATTTTGAACCTTTAAAAACGACATACACAATACAGACATATTTCCATAATAGCATTAGACAAAAATGTCAGCAATATGAGAAAATAAATCTGACGCGTTTCAACCCATATACTAAGGGTCTTCTTCAGAGGGTCAGTCTGTTGAGAGATATATAAGTACACATGTAACAGGGCACTTTCATACGATGACAGTAATATACAACGTATACACCTGATATATTTACCCAACAGTGTATGTCCAGTACGGAAAGAGGAGACTTCCTACATATAGGTCCTTTTAAAAGCTGCTCACTCTCTCACCCTCAGAGGGTCCCAGGGCACCTCCACCGGCACCGCAACCAGAAAGAGGGGGCAGTAGTCCGCCGATGTGGCTTACGAGAAGTCACACTAAATGGTCGCCCCCCCCCATCGGGCCAAGTGATCGGTCAAGGGGAAAAAGCCACACATGC
The DNA here is from genome assembly GCF_042186555.1 of Aquarana catesbeiana. Taxonomy (NCBI): domain Eukaryota; kingdom Metazoa; phylum Chordata; class Amphibia; order Anura; family Ranidae; genus Aquarana; species Aquarana catesbeiana. Next base: position 122,925,579 of record NC_133326.1, read on the forward strand.
AGCGGAGATCCAAAAAGAACAAACTAAACAATATGTCCCTACATGTAAAAAAGGATTATTTCAAAAAATATATATGTAGTTAGCCAAAGAAGTGGTCAGTTGAGCGGCTACCAGGCACCAATCTAACTGCATTCTGTATATGCAGCTAGCAGCCTCTAGGTACTTAGCAACTATATTTTTACTAAACAATAATAAATAAATATAAAAAAAATAAATGGGTAAGTAATTTGATGGTTAAACGAGGTAATGGATTGAGGGGTTAGGGTAATATATGCAGCCCAATTAGAATACCAAGATTGTGAGAAATTGAAAAAAAAAAATTGAAATAAGGTATATTCGGATTTGCCCTGTTGTTTATTTCTGTATTACGCCCTAGTGGTGACTTCTCTTTCTTCCCTCCCAGCCACACACTGTTCACTTTTTGCACCCCTGTGCCCCACCAGTTTCTTACTATGGTCTTGCACACACTCCATGCACTATCCGTCACCCCTTTTGGGTCACTTTTCTTTTATTAAGTATACACAAGTATTTCATCACACACTCTACACTTTACTGTAGTTTTTTTTTTTTTTTTTTATTTTACCATTACCTCGTTTAACCATCAAATTTACCTACCCATTTATTTTTTTTTTATATTTATTATTGTTTAGTAAAAATATAGTTGCTAAGTACCTAGAGGCTGCTAGCTGCATATACGGAATGCAGTTAGATTGGTGCCTGGTAGCCGGTCAACTGACCACTTCTTTGGCTAACTACATATATATTTTTTGAAATTACCCTTTTTTTACATGTAGGGACATATTGTTTAGTTTGTTCTTTTTGGATCTCCGCTGCAGGTGTGGCTTTTTCCCCTTGACCGATCACTTGGCCCAATGGGGGGCGACCCTTTAGTGTGACTTCTCGTAAGCCACATCGGCGGACTACTGCCCCCTCTTTCTAGTTGCGGTGCCGGTGGAGGTGCCCTGGGACCCTCTGAGGGTGAGAGAGTGAGCAGCTTTTAAAGGGACCTATATGTAGGAAGTCTCCTCTTTCCGTACTGGACATACACTGTTGGGTAATTATATCAGGTGTATACGTTGTATATTACTGTCATCGTATGCAAGTGCCCTGTTACATGTGTACTTATATCATATATCTCTCAACAGACTGACCCTCTGAAGAAGACCCCTAGTATATGGGTTGAAACGCGTCAGATTTATTTTCTCATATTGCTGACATTTTTGTCTAATGCTATTATGGAAATATGTCTGTATAGTGTATATCGTTTTTAAAGGTTCAAAACACTTCCTACTGGAGCTCATTTCTTAATCTTCATGATATGTGATTCTTTGTATAATAAACTTTTTCAATTTTTTTACATACTTTGACTTTGTATTTTCATTTTTGCTGCCAGAAAACTCCACCTTGGGGGATTTTTCTCTTTTTCCTTTGTCAATATCAGGGGTGAGCAGCATTCCTTCCGCTTCTTGTGTGTCCTTCTTTTTTTCTGGTATAACAGAAGTGTTCTACCAACCCTCCTTCAAAAAGCCTGCCTTAAAGTGTTACTAAACCCAGAACAGTAAAATCAGTCTGTATATGCAGTAAAGCATGCTTGCTATACTCACTGTGGAACCTAAGGGGTTAATCCTCTGCAATGTGTAAAAGGCTGTTTGATCCTGTGGTCTCTGATCCGCCACTTCTTTTACTGTCCCCAATCCATCTGCTGATAGTACAGAGCCTTGGAGGCACCCTGCACATGCTCAGTTTGGTGTGTATTGCTGGAGCGTTCATTTCTTTTTTTTTTTTTCTTTTTATTGGGAGGGTGCATGTGGTCAGCACAGGGTCAATCGGCACTGTCCTGACAGAGGGTGCAGCCTCATAGGACAATCAGAGCAGCACAATACAAGCTTTAACCAGACACTGATAGAAGCCACAAGACTGCTATATACTGCTGATGAGAAAAGGTATTTAGCAGTTTATATTTACTAAAACTATTTAATTTCCATGTTCTGTGGGAGACCAGATAAAGTGAATGCAGGGTCCTGGGTTTAGTAACACATTAATGTTGTCATTATTGGATGTAGAAGATGCCTGAGACTGTTTTGCAATGCTGTGATATTTGATACCTGTTGAAATAATACCTAATCATTTTCCATTTACTATGAGAAGTGACATCTGCTTTTGTAGTGTGCTTTGTGCCATCATAGCCCATTAACAAATGTGTGTTGTCCAGTGTACTACATAAATGTTTCCCTGGAGACACATCTAATGGAATGTTCTTTTTTATTTCACTAGCACCCCCCCCCCCCCTCCTTCTCTTGTAGCCTCACAGACTTTCATTGAAGAATATATTCAAGAGTTGATTTGGGAAGGTTTTGTAAAGAAAAGATTTCAATACAGGGGCAGACAGCAAGCGTTGTATATTTTTCAACAGATTAATATCCGGTTTGAGCAGAGCCAAGTGCTATTTCAAAATGCAGCCAGTGTTTGCTGGTATCTCTTTAGCGGCACCACTCTCGGATTGCAAATCTTTTTTTGGCTTTGTGTCTCGGGCCCAACATTTTACCTCCTAGTGCCTAGGTGTCTGACTTTTCAGACTGGCTGGCATGTTCTTCTGTGTCAATCTAAATTAATAGCTCTTTTCAATAAAATAATTTTTATTTATAATTTGCAATTTGAGGGTGCTCATTTTAAAGCTGAAGTTTAATCTGCTTATATTTTGCCTTCTCTGTTTTCTCCTTTCTGTCCTCAACATTCTAATGACATTTAATGAAACCTTCCTATTTTCATTACATAACTTATTTTAGGCTCAGTCTTGTCATCACGTGATCTCTGTACTTCTCAATTTGAAGCAGCCAGACATGGATGGCGTGAGAAGTCTGTAGGGTGCTGTACACAGGAATTACTGTACCTGATGAACTGCTGAGAAAGCTAGAAAAAAAACTATAGTAGCTGTCCTCGCTGCCCTTCCTCTCCACCTTTTATCCAGTGAAACCGTTACAAGGTGTTCTGTAAATGGTAGTTGTGCCAAGCAGGTGGCCTCCTGTGGGTAGTGTGGCAGTCATTCGCATAAAACCTGAGCAGGACCCAGAAGATCGCAGCTGTCACTGTATTAGCACTGACCTACCACAGTGATTTCCAGCTTCCCCAGCAGTTCATCAGGTACGAATAAGCCTCAGTTCACATATATGACCTGAACCAAACTGGCATTCTATGGAGTTGGTTCACATATGTGCTGGCTGGCTGCAGTGCATTTCCAAAGAGTCCTGTACAATTTTCAGTCCGGTTCAGGTGAGGTTTCATGTAATATTATAGTTTTTTTTTTGTTTGTTTTTTTTAATATTTTTTCTATTTTATAAAATTAACAAACATACTATACTTACCTGTTCTGTGTAATGGTTTTGGACAGAGCAGCCCTGATCCCACCCTTCTCAGGTCCCCTGCCAGTGCTCCTAGCTCCCCCCATGACCAGTGCCCCCAATAGCAAGCTGCTTGCTATGGGTGCACTGGTGTGTGCTCGATCCCGAGCCCTACTCTGTTCCTCAATATGACTAACAGAGCTATGCCTTGGCCCTGCTCTCTCCCCATTGGCTCACTGGCTGTGATTGACAGTAGTGGGAGCCAATTGCCCCTGCTGCTGTCTCAGCCAGTGAGGAGAGAGAGACCAGTGACAGCCAAGGCTAAACATATGCAATACAGATCATTCCTGCAGTTCAGCTTTAATTGTTGTATGAAAAGAATAAAGGAGAAGTAGAGCCAAATCTTTTAGCCCTATTTCTCTTATGGATCACAGGAGTGCAGCTCATTCTACCCTCTTGTAACCCGTTTTTAGCTGACACCGGGCTAAAGCCTGCTATTGGCTGATGTCACTGAACAGATTGAGACTCTAAATCGATTCCGACTTTAAAGTTTGGATTCACCCAGAATTATGAGCGGCCCCTGGCTCGGCCTCTCAGCGACCGCTGAGAGGCTGAGCCAGCCACTCCCGCCCCCTACACAGCTGGGAGCTCCAGTGAGAGCTGCAGGGGCAGAGCAGAGAGCCGGTGACTCCCCAATAGAACATATGATTGGTAGTTTCAGAAACAAGTGGTTTTTGGATGTTCATTAATGTATGAGTCACTTCTGATGATTAATTTGCTTCTGTGTGTAGGTTCCAGCCTCAGTTCCTCAGGTCTGTAAATAGGCTTAAGGTCCCATTCACACAGGATGCAAAAATGCAGCTATAGGCGCATCAAATGCCTGGATGTTCATTCCTTCCATTGGCCAGAATTATTCTTTTTTTTTTTCTGGCCATTGGAATCAGTGCCTAGTGCTTAAGCATGTTGGGTTTTTTTTGTGGCAAAGCACTCCTCTCCTGAACACTTGTTTTTTTGGGGGTTTTTTTCCTGCCTTTTAAACACCAGTAAATGCCTGTATGTGCTCAGACACAAGGGCTAACACAGAGGGGCATTTGGAGGCAGAAAAAAAAGTCAAACACCACTAAAAGTGGTTTATTTGACACCCAGTGTACAATATTTTATCTTCATGTGACTTAAAGTGGTTGTAAACCCTCGTGTTTTTTTTCACCTTAATGCATCCCATGCATTAAGGTGAAAAAACTTCTGTCACTGACCGGCCCCCCAGCCCCCCATTTCTCACCTGAGCCCCGTAATTCCCACGCCGGAGACGCCCTCTGCCTGTTGTCTCGGCTCTTGATTGGATAGATTGATAGCAGCCCAGCCATTGGCTCCCACTGCTGTCAATGAAATCCAATGATGTGGGTGCCGGGGGTGGGCGTGAGTCCGGCACTCTGCGTTTGGACACAAATGCCGGACTCGGGAGCGTGGTTAACCCCCTGGGAGAGTGCTTCTCCTAGGGGGTTATACGATGCGGGGAGGAGCTACTAGCGCCGCCGGGGTATCCCAGAAGTCGAGGATCGGGGCCACTCTATGCAAAACAAACTGCACAGTGGAGATAAGTATGGTATGTTTGTTATTTTAAAAAAAAAAGCTTTACAATAACTTTAACTTAAAAGAACATATTTGCTAAATATTTTTAGGCCTAATCACAATAAGGAAATTACATGCAAAATTACTATGTATCCCATTTAATATTAGAGTGGTGTTTAATTATACTGATTAGTTTGTTAAGGTGTTTAAAGAACTTAGAAGAGTCTGCCAGTGTGACGCCTTTTAGCCAGTATGAGTAATGATCTATTTTTTGTGTTCTATTGTTTCTTCTGATAAGCCAACCAGAGTTATCTGCAGTTTGCTTGGCTTGCTATGGCTAAACAGACTGTCACCCAGTACTACTTTGTGCTTGAGTACCCAACTGTAGAAAGAGATACTTGAAAACCAACACAACCCTCTATTGTCTATGGCCAGTTTTACAGTGAGTAGCGCAGGATCTGTCTTGACATGTTAAGTAAGAATTCTTTTTAACTGATTACTGCAGACCCCATAATGCCGCACAGTAGCAGTTATGCATCTACTTGAATCAGTGTGAGGTCTGGCCTCCTGACCTAAAAACTTGTTTGGGGTCAATGGCCGCTACTAAAGTAGTAAAAGGAAGGGGGTTCAAAGTATAGGGAATGGCGCTGTGTTAGAACTAGAAGTGTGGCTGAAAATTAAACAAATGTTCAAGTGCATAAAATAATTACTATTTAAAATTAGAAAAAATATTTTGGTATGATCCAGGGATTTCTACAAAAAATTCTGTCCTTATTTTAGTGAAAACACCTTATTACGTGAAAAAATGCTACTATATGTGCAAAAAATCGCAAATATTAAAACGACACCATTATATAACATAAATAAATCTTCACATTAATAAATATAAAGTGATAAGTGCCAGAAGCAGTGATTATCAAACAATAGTGCATTAATGTGCAATAACCATTCGCAATAATAAATCATTAGTAGTGTGTCAAATCGCAACTAAGTCTCAAAGAAAAAAATCCCATATGTTGTTTGGTGCAAAAATGTTCATAACAATTGTGCAGAAAGTTCTTCTTTGGTAAAGTGCCGTGCTGTAATAACTGGTAGTCCCCCCCAATGTGGTTGCACTCACCGGAGCACTCCACCCCTGCAGGGGTACGAGCGTGTGATGTTGGTCCTGTCACTCCGGTCGTATGGGTGCCAGTTTCCTTCCACGCGTCCCAATCCCAAAGGCAGCTGCTTACACACAAGGAGGTGGGGACTTCCTGTCCCTTGATGTATTAAAGGTCCCCACTGGGTATCCACCAGCAAATGAGCAGCACCTCCTCTTTGCTAAAGAGAGACCTCGCCATGTCCAACTAGATGGAGATCCATGGACGCGTGGAAGGAAACTGGCACCCATACGACCGGAGTGACAGGACCAACATCACACGCTTGTACCCCTGCAGGGGTGGAGTGCTCCTGTGAGTGCAACCACATTGGGGGGGACTACCAGTTATTACAGCACGGCACTTTACCACCAAAGAAGAACTTTCTGCACAATTGTTATGAACATTTTTGCACCAAACAACATATGGGATTTTTTTCTTTGATACTTAGTTGCGATTTGACACACTACTAATGATTTATTATTGCGAATGGTTATTGCACATTAATGCACTATTGTTTGATAATCACTGCTTCTGGCACTTATCACTTTATATTTATTAATGTGAAGATTTATGTATGTTATATAATGGTGTTGTTTTAATATTTGCGATTTTTTTCACATATAGTAGCATTTTTTCACGTAATAAGGTGTTTTCACTAAAATAAGGACAGAATTTTTTGTAGAAATCCCTGGATCATACCAAAATATTTTTTCTAATTTTAAATAGTAATTATTTTATGCACTTGAACATTTGTTTAATTTTCAGCCACACTTCTAGTTCTAACACAGCGCCATTCCCTATACTTTGATTTTCATTTTTTGGGGGATCACTTAGGTGTCCCCTTCCCTTTTAGGGGGGCTGCAGGTGTAATTTAGTCTGTAAGTGCGGATCTGTCGATATATTTATAAAAGGAAGGGGGTTGTTTGGGACTTTATATGAGGCACATGGTAGGAAAGGACATGCACCTCCATCCTGGCTTTAATTGAGAAAAGGAAGAGGTTGGGACTTTGAACGTGAAGTGTAACGCACAGATGGTAAATTGATGCACATGGGTTTATTCGTGGAGGTACACGTAAAAGAACATTAGTACATTGCAGATATGAAAAGCTGATATGCATAAAAATAACAATAGGTAAATTCATGATTGCACATGTTTCATAAAATTCATATATATGATCTGGATATAAGCGAACGATTGTATAAAAAAACTGCATATAAAAATCTTGGCGCGTTTCGTGGATGAAGCTTCACTTCCTCAGGAGCAAGCGCAGCATGCATGTCTGCAAAAAATATATACAGATGTGCTCATAAGTTTACATACCCTGGCAGAATTTGATTTCTTGGCCATTTTTCAGAGAATATGAATGATAACACAAAAACTTTTCTTTTACTCATGGTTAGTGTTTTGCTAAAGCCATCAATCAACTGTGTTTACTTTTTTTTAAATCCTAATCACAACAGAAACTACCCAAATGACCCTGATCAAAAGTTTATATACCCCGGTCCTTTATACCGTGTATTGCCCCCTTTAACATCAATGACAGCTTGAAGTCTTTTGTGGTATTTGTGGATGAAGCTCTTTATATTCTCAGATGGTAAAGCTGCCCATTCCTCTTGGCAAAAAGCCTCCAGTTCTTGTAAATTCTTGGGCTGTCTTGCATGAACTGCACGTTTGAACAGCATATTTGAGATCTCCCCAGAATGGCTCAATAATATTGAGGTCAGGAGACTGAGGTGGCCACTCCAGAACCTTCACTATATTCTGCTGTAGCCAATGACAGGTCGACTTGGCCTTGTGTTTTGGATCATTGTCATTTTGGAATGTCCAAGTACTTCCCATGCCCAGCTTCCTGGTTGATGAATGCAAATGTTCCTTAAAGCGGAGTTCCACACAAAAATGGAACTACCGCTTTTCGGAACCCTCCCCCCCTCCGGTGTCACATTTGGCACCTTTCAGGTGGGAGGGGGGGTGCAGACACCTGTCTAAGACAGGTATTTGCACCCACTTCCGGCATAGACTCCCATGGGAGTCTATGCCTCTTCCTGTCCCTCCGCGCTGTCTCCTGGGAAACACACAGCTCCCAGGAGATAGCGGGGACCAGTTACGATGCGCAGCGCGACTCGTGCATGCGCAGTAGGGAACCGGGAAGTGAAGCCGCAACGCTTCACTTCCTGATTCCCTCACCTAGGATGGCGGCGGCAGCTGCCGAGAACCGAGCGGGTTCTCGGCATCGCCTGCCGACACCGCTGGACCCTGGGACAGGTAAGTGGCCATTTATTAAAAGTCAGCAGCTGCAGTATTTGTAGCTGCTGGCTTTTAATATTTTTTTTTTGGCGGTTTAGGTGGACCCCCGCTTTAAGTATTTTTTTTTTTTTTTATAACATACTACATTCATCTTGCCATACATTTTGACCAAATTTCCTGTGTCTTTGTAGCTCACACATCCCCAAAACATCAACGATCCACCTCCGTGTTTCACAGTAGGAATGGTGTACCTTTCATCATAGGCCTTGTTGACTACTCTCCAAATGTAGTGTTTATGGTTGTGGCCAAAAAGCTAAATTTTGGTCTCATCACTCCAAATGACTTTATGCCAAAAGATTTGAGGCTTGCCCATGTGCTGTTTGGTGTATTGTAAGCGGGATACTTTGTGGCATTTGCATAGTAATAGCTTTCTTCTGGTAACTCGACAATGCAGCCCATCTTTGTTCAAGTGCCTCCTTATTGTGCATCTTGGAACAGCCACACCACATGTTTTCAGAGAGTTCTGTATTTCACTTGAAGTTATTTGTGGGTTTTTCTTTGCATCCCAAACAATTTTCCTGGCAGTTGTGGCTGAAATTTTAGTTGTTTTACCTGATGGTGGTTTAGTTTCAACAGAACCCCTCATTTTCCACTTCTTGATTAGAGGTTGAACACTGCTGATTGGCATTCTCAATTCATTGGATGTCTTTTTATATCCCTTTCCTGTTTTATACAGTTCAACTACCTTTTCCCGCAGATCCTTTGACAATTCTTTGGCTTTCCCCATGACTCAGAATCCAGAAACGTCAGTGCAGCACTGGATGAAAGATGCAAGGGTCTGTCAGGAGACCAGAAACTCATTGACCTTTTATACAAACACTAATTACAAGCAAACAGATCACAGATGAGAATGATTACCTTTAATAGCCATTCAAACCCCTTTGTGTCAACTTGCGTGCATGTCATCAGGCCAAAATCACCAGGGTATGTAAACTTTTGATCAGGGTCATTTGGGTAGTTTCTGTGTTGTGATTTATGATTTAAAAAGAGTAAACACAGTTGATAATGGCTTCAGCCAAACACTAACCATGAGTGAAAAATATTTTTGTGTTATCATTCATAGTCTCTGAAAAATGGCCAATCAATCATAAATTCTGCCAGGGTATGTAAACTTATGAGCACAACTGTATAAGAATACCAAATATAATATGATGGAAGTAGAAGGGGAAGATAAAGAGACACCCCTAAGTTACACACGTCTCATTCAAAGTCCCAACCTCTTCCTTTTCTCTGCTACTAAAGTAGTATTTTCAGGAATGGCAGGCCACATAATTTAGCATGTTTCCTGTAATGTATAATACAGGAGACTCCAGATTAAGTAATGGTGATTTCTTCTCTCTTTTGCAGGTTCGTTAATTGGGCAGACTAAACTTCTTAAAGGTAAGAAAAGATAGGTAATAGCTAGTTACTTTGGTATCGTTTTTGTTTTTTTTGGTGTTATGATGACATGGTAGTTGTCTAATTTAAAGTGATATTAAAGCTTTGCATTTTTTTAGATTTAAAATGATAAACATATTATACTTAACTACTCTGCGCAGTGGTTCAGATCAGCCCTGATCCTCTTCTTCTTGGGTCCCCCGCCAGCGCTTCTGGCCCCTGCCGAGTGTCCCCTGAGCAAGTGGCTCAATTCACACACAGATCTGCGGCTCAGCCCCGCCCCACTCTCACCTCATTGGCCCACTGGCATGATTGACATCAGTGGGAGTCAATTGCTTCCGCTGCTGTCTCAGCTAATGAAGGGAGAGAGTCCCTGGAGAGCCGAGGTTCTCGTGCAAAGCGATGGAGTAAGATCGGTCTCAGGTAAGCATTAGGGTGCTGCACAGACAAGGTTTTTTAACCTTAATGCATGAAGGTAAAAGTCCTTGAGCCTTTAGAGACACTTTAAATGAAGGTAAATTGCATATTTTTCCAACAAATCTCAAGCTATATGTTTTGCACCTAAATCCTGTTAGCATTAGGTTAGAGTGTATCACTAAGCAAAACGTTTTTTTGGATACAGTGGGGGAAGGTTGTAGACCCCCATATTTTTATTGCTATATGTCCCCATTGGAGAGATGTGGCCCTCTAATTGCATTGGAGACCATTGTCGCTGAGAAAGAGGTGAGGAATCCAAAATTTTGGAGCTGTCTCCAGATCAAGAGCTAAGAGTAAAGCTTCCAATGGCACCACCTATTCTGGGGACTTATATCTAAAAGGAAAATTCCCTGTACTTTTCTCTCACTTCCCCAGTTTCCCCAATGGTACACGGACAACAAAAATATAAACTGGGATGAGTTTTAACCTCCCTATTCTATGCAAAACTACAAAGAAAAGCCATAAATACACTTTAGGCATCACCCTGTAAAAGTACTTTTTTCTCCATTGTTCTTAGCAGTCAGCTTCTAGCTATTTTAATGCAGGTTTGACAATAGAAGTAAAGCGTTATTGCTTGCTGTGGGTAGCACTTTTCCTTTCCATCACTTTCAGTTAGTCAGTGCTAGTGTATACGTGGATCCACTGCCAAGAAAAAGCAAGGGCCAGTTGCAACCAGTCAGAATCAGTCCTACCTTGGATCTGATTACATTATGCTGGAAATGATCATTTCTTTTTCATACATCATGGGACACAGAGTCAGGCTAATATTCATTACCTGCTGGGTTATACTTTATCTCCAGGTGAATGGACACTGGTAGACCAAAGGTCTTCAGACAGGAAGTGATTACCTATATAACCCCTCCCACACAGGAAGCACTTCAGTTTTTTACCAGTGCCTGCAAGGTGGATGGCACAGTTTGTTTGAGCCCTCTGAGCTCCAGGTCTCTAGTCTCACAAACGGTTTTTAAATGAATCAAGGGATTGACTGATCGGATCCATTTGACACAGGCTTTATATGCTTAGATAAATGGTACCCGAGCCTTGCAAAGAAGACTCAAGATCCTGCGACGTTTTGCCTGTAATGCGGCCTTCGGGCGCTGGACCCTGCGAAGTTGAATCATGGACACCACAGCTATAGGCATTCCTGCAGGGGGCTGTACAGGTCCAAGGGAATGGACCCTAAACCTGAAAAGGGTACCCAGTCCTTTGAAGGTCCTCAAGTGACAGGAACCTACCGTGATGGGTGAAGTTTGGGCTCTTGGTTTCTAAGCTGCCCTGCGCCAGTACGGGTAAGTGAAACCCCTTTACTATTATTGTGGGGTGTCACAGTGATTGTAACAATCAGTCAAGCTAGCTAGAGGCTGGATACCTATGTGCGGTGACCATATAGGGGAGTTTTGGGCTAGCTGTGGGTGTTTGCAAAGTGTACCTTTTATTTTTGCTTGTGTCTGGCTGTTTCTTACCGGTATGATAGCGCACGACCATTTCGCCTTGGTTCACCAGGGCGCACATGCATTCGCAAGCACCAGCCATGGCGCAGGTGCATTCGCAAAAGCGTCGCTGGACTTCCCAGTTTGGTGGCCATGGCGCACTCTACTTTGCCGCACATGCACAGTAGCCTTTATCTGGGTGCACGAGGATTTGTGTCATATGTGAATAAAGCCACGCACGTGCGTATGCACAGAACGTTCCGGCGCACACCAAGCTTAATTAAGCAGTATAGGCCAAGCATGCGGTGCTTCCAGAAGGCAGCTGTGGGACACAGAGCAGGCTCTAAACAGACACGTGTTGTATCCCCTGAAAGATCAAAGGCTAACGGGCAATCTGAGCCCCTGCGCCTAGCTGGTATTGTGCCTACAGTCAACGCTGCTGCTTCAGCCTTTATCACTAAGGATGAACTGTCCTCGGCCCTAGCCGGGTTAGAGCACAAGATTCCTGGCATGATTGCCTCCATCTCGCAGGGTAGCAGGAAGTATGACTGATCCCCTTCCCCGGAGCCTCCTAGTCTGGAGTAGGAATGGGTTGGGGATGGGGAAGAGCTTAAAGCTCAGGACTCTGTGGAGGGCCCGGCAGATGAGTCTGGTTCCGAGCAATCTGGACAAGAAGATATCCAGTTGATGTCTGCCTCTCAGTCGCAGAGGCTTTTGATCCTCACTCTGACCGAAATGGTTCATTCTGCCTTTAAGTTGCCTCTTGCAGAGGTGACTGAGCCCACCTGGTCCTCTTCGGGATCCCTGAGGCCTCTCAGGCCGCACAGGCTTTCCCTCTACACCCCCTGTTGGAACAGGCGGTGTATGCTGATTGGGAACATCCTGACAAGATTTTTGTTCCTCCTAAGAGTTTTTCCCTTTTATATCCCATGGATGAAAGATTCATTAAAAAATGGAGTATGCCAGCAGTAGATGCAGCAGTCTCTTCCTTAAACAAGAACTTAACTTGTCCGGTAGATAACGCACAGGGTTTGAAAGACCCTGTTGACAAGAAATTGGAGTCATTATTAACGGTTTCCTTTTTCTTTGGCCAGTTCAGCTATTCAGCCAGCTGTTGCAGCAATTTTTATCTGCCAGTCCGTAAAGGATCAGGTCAAACGGCCTGATAGGCCTAACCAGGAGGATGATCTGCCTGAAAGTAAGACAGATATTTCTTGAGCGCTGTCTTTTTGTTATTAGAGCGCTACGCTAAGTTCTTTACTTCCTGTGAAGAAAAGCACCAGACATCCCTCGTTTAAAATCTCAGGGACTGCTTCCTCCAGTGTCTCAGCGTCAAGGCGGTTCCGCCGCCAACAGGGCGCTAGGACCAAGGGCAAGCCACAGGGCCAGGGCCAGAAGAAGCCCTGGGTCCAAGATTCTTCTAATCCCAGCACCAAGCCCTCCTTTTGAGGCGACGTCCCCACTCCACCGAGTGGGGGGAAGGCTGCTGCACTTTGTAGACATTTGTAGAACAATAATTCAGGACGAGTGGGTCATCTCAATGAAATCTCATGGTTACAAGCTAGAGTTGCGGGGGGGTTCCCCCTCAGGTTTTTAAGATCCAACGTTCCCTCATAGCCTCCAAAAAACTTATTGCTTCATGCAATACATCATCTAGTGCATCAAGAAGTGATTGTAGAGGTTTGGTTACCTGAAAGGAGCACAGGGTTTTACTTTAACCTGTCCACGATTCAGAAACCAAACGGGGACACAAGGCCCATTTTGGACCTAAAATCCCTGAGCAAGTATCTACTGGTCCAGTTCTTTAGGATGGAGTCTGTCCGCTCAGTAGTAGCCTCACTCCAGAGGGGAGGCTTTCTAGCCTCCATCGTTTATAAAAGACGTGTATTTACACATGCCTATCTTTCAGCCTCATCAGAGTTTCCTACGTTTTGCAGTAGAGGAATGTCATTTTCAGTTTGTGGCTCTACCCTTCGGGCTGGCTACAGCTCCCCGGGTGTTCACAAATGTCCTAGCACCAGTACTGGGTCTTTTAAGGGCCCAAGGGATCCTGGTGCTCAGGTATCTGGATGACCTCCTGCTGAGATCACTCAGTACAGGCTCTAGAACAGAGCATAATATGCACAGTGCCGTATTTGAAAAGCTTATGCTGGATCATAAATACCTGAAAAGTCAGCCTTGAAATCAGCTCAAAGTCTAAAGTATTAAGGTCTGATCCTAGATACGGTTCAAGCAAGAATATTCTTGCCACCTGTAAGAACCTGAAGGTTCAGGTGCATCAGATAAGGGGCAACAGACAACCCTCCATTCGGCTCTGTATATGAGTCTTTTTATAGGGAGGATGGTATCCTCCGTCGAGGCAGTGCTCTATGCCCAGTTCCATTCCAGGCCTTTACAGGCCTGGATCAGAAGAGGAAAAGCCCTGGATTATCCAATGTGCTTATCTCCTGCTTAAGCCTAAACTGGTGGTTGCAGGATCAGAACCTGCGAAAGGGAAAATCCTTTCTCCCGGTAACTTGGAAAGTACTGACTACAGATGCCAGTCTCTCTCGTGCTGGGGAGTGACCTTAGAAGGGCTCACAGCTCAGGGGGTAATAGTCAGAGACAGAACAGATCCTGCCCATCAACGTCCTGGAATTATGGGCAGTACGTCTGGCCCCTTTGGTTCTGGATGGTGGAACTTCAGGACTGCCCTATCAGAGTTCAGTCCGACAATGCCACTGCAGTGGCCTATAAAAACCACCAGGACGGTACCAGGAGTCGTTCAGCTCTGAAGGAAGTGAACCACATCCTAGCCTGGGCAGATGGACATGTGCCAATTCTATCGGCAGTCCATATCCCGGGAGTAGAGAACTGGAAGGCAGATTATCTCAGCCGCCAGCAGATCTGCCCAGGAGAATGGTCCCTACACTCAGAGGTGTTCCAGGGAATTTGCTAGCGTTGGGGATGGCCAAAGGTTGACCTATTGGCATCCAGGTTCAACAACAAGCTACAGCAATTTTTGTCCCGAACAAGGGATCCTCTGTCAATCGGAGCAGATGCTCTGATAGTTCCATGGAGACATTACTCCCTGGTTTATGCTTTCCCTCAGATCCCTCTCCTTCCACATTTGTTGCACAGGATTCATAGAGAGGAGATTCCAGTCATTCTGGTGGCACCAGCCTGGCCCAGAAGGCCCTGGTTCCTGGAGTTTGTGAGACTGACAATAGACTGGCCATGGACACTTCCACGTTGATCTACTGTCTCGAGGTCCTATATTCCACCCCAATTTACAGTTTCTAAATTTGACGGCATGGGTATTGAAGCCAGGGTGTTAAAGGACCGTGGCTTCTCGGGATCAGTAGTGTCTACCCTAGTGAATGCTAGAAAAGCTGTCACTAGGAAAATTTATCAGAAGGTCTGGAAGACTTATATTGCTTGGTGTGAAGCAAGAAAATGGCATCCTCGGAAATATGTGATTGGGAGAATTCTCTTTTCTACAGTCAGTTGTGGAAATCAAATTGGCTTTGAGTACAATCAGAGGTCAAGTTTTGGCCCTGTCAGTATTCTTCCAAAGGCCTTTAGCCTCCCTTTCACTGATCCAAACCTTTATGCAGGGGGCAACTTGTTTGCTCCCCCCCCCCATTAGGTCACCTATGTGTCCTTGGGACTTGAACTTGGTGCTATCTGTGTTACAGAAACAACCATTTGAACCAGTCAAGGAAATTTCATTAGACTTGCTGTCACGCAAGCTAGACTTCCTGATGGCTTTCACCTCGGCTAGTAGGGTGTTGGAGTTGGCGGCCCTTTCATGCAGGGAACATACTTGATTATTTTTCCCTCTTTTTTTTTTTTTCTCTCAGCCTCGTTTGGCGGAAGAGACGACTGCATTCTTTGGACGTTGTCTGGGCAGTCAAGGTTTATTTGTGTAGATCTGCGGACATCAGAGGATCAGACTCCTTTTTTGTTTTACCAAAAGGACCCAAGAAAGGACAGGCAGCTTCCATTGCCAATTGGGTCTGTCAATTGGTCATTCAGGCCTATGATCTGAAACATAAAGCTCCTCCCTTTTTTGGGGTGAGAGCTCATTCTACCAGGGGTGTAGGAACCTCCTGGGCTTTTCGCCATCAGGTATCTGTGGCTCAGATTTGTAAAGCTGCTACCTGATCTTTAGTGCATACGTTTACAAAATGTTATCAAGTGGATGTTCGAGCAGCCGAGAATCCGGCTTTCGGCTGTAGTGTACTGCGGGCTGCCGTATAAGTTCTAATAGCTATTGTTTGGCCGGGTGTCTCCCTCCCCTCAAGGCTATTGCTCTGGGACGTCATAGTAGGTAATGAATATTAGCCTGACTCTGTGTCCCATGATGTATGAAAAAGAAACTAGGATTATTTTGTCATACTTGCCTGTAAAATCCTTTTCTTTGAGTACATCATGGGACATAGAGATCCCTCCCCTCGTGTTTTTTTTTTTTTTTTTTTTTGAGGATTCAGTGCTTGCTACAAAACCAGAAGTGCTTCCTGTATGGGGGGGTTATATAGGGGATCACTTCCTGTCTGAAGACCTTAGGTCTACCAGTGTCCATTCACCTGGAGATAGAGTATAACCCAGTAGGTAATGAATATTGGCCTGACTGTGTCCCGTGATGTACTCAAAAAAAAAGGATTTTATAGGGAAGTATGACGAAAAAATCATATTTTACATGGGTTACTAGACTTTGCACTTCATGGCATTTTTCTTTTCTCTTTTAAACCCCCAACTTGAGCTTATACAAAAAATCTTCCCAGCACTTTATAAAATATACAACTAAAGCTCTTGCAGGCTGCAATAATTGCCCTATTTGCTAAGTTTTGCCACCCTGCATTCTTGATCTGCCCATTGCCAGAGAAAAAGAACCTGTAATTTCATATGACCACACGAAAACCCTTGAATAAAAGTATATATGTAAAAAAAATAGTGTGCTGGTGGAACACCAAAGGGTCCGGGATGGCTGTAAACGGTGGAGAAAGCCCCAGCCTGAAGCTGGGCTTTAAACCTTGTACAAACCACAGAGTCAAATGTTGGTACAGAGATCTCCACTGCTGAGCTATTGTGTTTGGATAGGGGGATGCCAGAACATTCCGTCAGCTCTCTCAGCCTTTGGCTGAGAGGGCTGATCTGGAGTTGGTCGGCAGACCTCTTTTGGTAATGAGCCTTCGACAGATGCCGGTCAAACTGGATGTTGGACACGCGGCCCGAATGTCAGCTGGTTTCTTTTGAGCGGGATGACATTCGGCCCATGTGCACTAGGCTTTAAAGTGGACCCTGCACTAAAATATAAGTTAGGCATTTTTATCATTCTCAAAAGTAAATCTGGCTCATTATGAAATATTGCCATACGCCCTGCTTCCGCTTGCAGTGAGGGGTGATGTCCATTCTTCCAGTGAGATCCTGGGAGTGCTCAGTATCCAAATCTCATAAAATTTCTCTCTGCACAGTAGCATCTTCTCACAAGTTTTAAGATCCTCGTCATTCCCAGGATATCGCTGAAAGGATTCTGACGTCACTGTCGTCTAGGAATGAAAGATGGGAGCTGTTTCTAAAGCAAACCTTGTATTTTAGTGCAAGGTTCAAATTTAAATATCGTATTTATCGGCGTATAACACACGCTTGCGTATAACACGCACCCCAAGTTTAGGAGGGAATTTTAAGGAAAAAACTTTTAGGAGTGAAGTTTTAGGAAAATAAACATTTAAATGCCCATCAATGCAGCATTATCAGTGTCCATCTGCAGCCTTGCCTGTGTCATCGCAGCCTTGCCTGTGTCATCGCAGCCTTGCCTGTGTCATCGCAGCCTTGCCTGTGTCATCGCAGCCTTGCCTGTGTCTTCGCAGCCTTGCCTGTGTCTTCGCAGCCTTGCCTGTGTCTTCGCAGCCTTGCCTGTGTCTTCGCAGCCTTGCCTGTGTCTTCGCAGCCTTGCCTGTGTCTTCGCAGCCTTGCCTGTGTCTTCGCAGCCTTGCCTGTGTCTTCGCAGCCTTGCCTGTGTCTTCGCAGCCTTGCCTGTGTCTTCGCAGCCTTGCCTGTGTCTTCGCAGCCTTGCCTGTGTCTTCGCAGCCTTGCCTGTGTCTCTTAAAATTGGTGCCGATCGAGATACATAAAGCCGAGTGTATTTCGGCTAGACTCGGCTCTCTCACAGTCAGGGGTGGGACTGCGAGAGGAGCCTAGTCCAGCCGAAGTACACTCGGCTTTGTGTATGTCGGCGGCGCTCGCTTATCTCCTCTCGCAATCAGTGGAGATGGGCGGGACTGCGAGAGGAGCCGAGTCCAGCCGAAGTACCCTCGGCTTTGTGTATGTTGGCTCCGCTCGCTCCTCTCCTCACAATCAGCGGGGATCAGCGTATAACACGCACCCATGATTTTCCCCTGATTTTAAGGGGGAAAAAGTGCGTGTTATACGCCGATAAATACGGTATGCCTCATAATATGTGGTTACAAATTAACTGCATTTTTATTTTTGACTAAAAAGCTTCTCAAGATAAATATAGGGCCCGGAGTTGCTGACATCCCTCCTGAAGTTTCTAGTTTTGTGGATGTTTTGTTGCCCATTGTCTTCAGTAATTCTAAGGGTATGGGTTTATCAGGTAGGAAAAAAGACACTGAAATATGTATTAGAGAAATATTCAATACTGGTGTTAGATGTTAGTAGATTTAAAAAAAAAATTAAAAATCCATGCGTCCTCTAAATGGGGGCATCAGAATATCATATATTAGATCAACAGAGTGGGTTAAGAGTAGTACAGATGAAAGTTATCTGAGGAGCAGGAATTGTTAAATGGGGTAGTGATAGAGTTTGGTATGTTGTATAGAAGTCTACCATTCTATAGGTGTTGCATATGGGTGCATGGTACCTGGGCTATCATAGCCGTGAAAGCAGTTAGAAGAGTAGTTGGGGGCATAGTTTTAATTTCTAGCTGGGGTAAGCAGTGGGGTAGCAGTGAAACATCATTTCATAGGAATTATCTAGTGATGTTATACTGAGCGAGATACAGACTCTGATATAGGCCAAGCATCAGACCATTGCTCCTCTGTGGATGGATTCCATTTCAATTTCCCTGGCGACCAAGGACAAGGATTTACTTTTGCTGGTTGAAGAGAAATGGGAAGAGTAAACTGAGAAGATTAGTCCTTGAGCAAATTGTAAAATTTGTAAATAGGGGAAAGAGTTTGTTGGACATATGTTTTTAGGAGATTTTGGAAAGGTATAATGTCTTGATTTATGTAATTGAGTATACTGTGTGATAGCTGTTCACAGCCCACCAACAGAATCTAGTGGGGCTGTTATGCCTGGTGGGAGAAGAGGACAGCCTTTTAAACCAAGGGTAGGAAGAGCAAGGTTACCAGAATATTGAATGGCATTCCATACTCCCAGTGAATGTTGTAATGTTCTGGGTCTCTGGCCATTATACAAAGAAGGGATGAGACCAAAATAGGATGACAATCCGAAACATCTAGTAGTGGCCATAAGTGTATTTCTCCTAAAGCATGTAACATTGCAAGTGGGGGGTTAATTTGTGCTACGTGCTACTATATGAAGGCCTTCCAAACCACATAATTTAAAATACTGCTAGTAGTGTCCATAAAGGTATTTCTGCTGGCGCATCTAACATAGCATGGGGAGCTATTTGGGCTGATTGGTGGAATTTTAATATGTGAGACTGCCAAGCTACTGGATCATCTTTGCCTAAACATCATGCCGCGGAAAGCCTGAGATGGCCCGCTCCGCCCCTTCCACAGCTCAGCGCTCCAATGGGCACGGAGGGAGAAGAGCAGAGAGCTGTGACTGATAGTCTGCAGCTCTCTGATCATGGAGCTCTGAAAACCAAGTTTGATCGCTTGGTTCTCAGTGTAGATGCGCAGGGGGACAGATGCTGTATCTGACCAATGCTGCATCCACCTAGGTAAGAATGAATGGGGGGAAACAAAATTTCCATACTTCTCTTTTAAAAGAGATGCCAGAGCACAGGCCGGGGAAGACAGCAACGCCCTCACCATACCAGAAACCTGAAGCAAACAAAAATAAAAAATGAAACAAACAAAACAAAAAAACAAAACACATGTTTATGTATCCAACAGATGCTTAATCTGGAATCTGCTTCACACCAGTGCCTTCAGTTCCAGAGCATTCCAGTTCTGGAAAAAAAAAAGTAGAACATGCTGCATTTTTCCTGCACTAGACTATACTAGAACGCAGTAAAACACATCAAAAATGCATCGGAATGCACTGGAACGCATCAAAAGCGCACCAGACCACAGTACAGTGGAAAAAAACAGGTAAAAAACCTGGAATGCATCAAACACATGAAAAATGCATTGGAACGCGTTGAAAATGCGCATGCAGATATGAAGATATGATGCCAGAACTTATCTGGAGTGCATTTTTGTGGTGTGAACCAGCCCTTAACCACTAGGCGTCCGCGCTATAGCCGAAAGACGGCTACAGCGCGGACTCCAATTGCCGGGAGGGCGTCCCTGGACGTCCTCCTGTAAACTTCCGCAATGCGCGCTCCCGGGAGCGCGCATCGGGGAAATTCTGCTCTGGCCGTGTCCCTTGGACACAGCCAGTCACAGATCGCCGTAAACGGCCAATCACAGCGGTCGTTTACAGCGCGATCCGAACTTCCAATGAGAGATGATCTCAAATGTAAACATATGAGATCATCTCTCATTGCCGGCTTTCTCTCCTCACACAGAGACCGTATGTGAGGAGAGAGAGCGATCTGTCATAACTGTGAGAGCCGAGCCTTCAGTGAAACACCCTACAGTGCCCATACAGTGCCACAGTGCTTCCATCTGTCGTTAGTGTCACCTGCCGTTAGTGCCACCTGTCAGTGTCACCTGCCACATCAGTGCCACCTGTCAGTGTCACCTGCCACATCAGTGCCACCTGTCAGTGCCACCTGTCACATCAGTGCCACCTGTCAGTGTCACCTGCCACGTATCAGTGCCACGTATCAGTGCAATCTGTCAGTGCCATCTGTCTGTCACCTGCCACATCAGTGTCACCAGTGTCACCTACCACATCAGTGCCACCTGTCAGTGTCACCTGCCACATCAGTGTCACCTGCCACATCAGTGTCACCTGCCACATCAGTGCCACCTGTCAGTGTCACCTGCCACGTATCAGTGCCACGTATCAGTGCCATCTGTCGTCAGTGCCACCTGTCTGTCACCTGCCACATCAGTGTCATCAGTGTCACCAGTGTCACCTACCACATCAGTGTCACGTATCAGTGCCATCTATCACCAGTGCAATCTGCCAGTGTCACGTGTCATCAGTGCCACATATCTGCCATTTTTTATCACTATGTCACAAAGAGTATATTCAACCGAGGAGGCATATAATATTCTTGCGGCCGACGAGAGCAACGGGGAGCTCTCCGCTTCAGATTCCTATTCAGATTCTGAGTCTGACGTGGACTACGAGCCTGTCCTCAGCAGTGGTACACTGACAGCCTCAGAGGAGGATGAGAGTCCGCCCGCCAGACGAAGACGTACTGGTGAGGATGCAGTGCCATCCACCATCACCGCAATGCCATCCACTATCACCGCAATGCCATCCACCAGCACCGCAGTGCCATCCACCAGCACCGCAGTACCTCGACAAAGTCCACGTACCAGTGGGGTGTCACCTCAGGCCCAAAGGGTTAGGTCCCATGCCAGCCTTCCCTACTCCCTTGAGAACCCCTTATGGCTGCCACCCAATTCAGGAGAAGCTATCATTCCCCCTTTTACTGCCCAGCAAGGAGTCCAGGTGGATACAGAAAATTTTTCACCATTAGATTTTTTCAACCTTATTTTTACTGAGGACATGCTTGCATCGATTGTGGCCCAGTGCAATCTATATGCCCAACAATACATCGCAAGTAACCCAACGTCCTATTATGCCCGTCCCTACGAATGGAGAGCCCTAACAGTGGAGGAGTTTAGAATTTTTTTGGGCCTCACATTCTGTATGGGACTAACCAAAAAAAAATGTATTACGTTCCTATTGGTCTACCCTCCCCATCCACCACATGCCCATCTTTTCCTCTGTAATGCCCAGAACCAGGTATCTCATGATTATGAGATTCCTACACTACAATGACAATACCCAGTGCCCTCCCCGAAATGACCCACATTTTGACAAGCTATATAAAATTCGCCCACTACTAAAATATTTTTCTGATATCTTCCCCCAGTTATTTACCCCAGACCAGCACATATGTGTGGATGAGTCCCTGGTCAAATTTAGTGGCAGATTGGGCATAAAACAATTTATTCCCACCAAAAGGGCCCGCTATGGGGTGAAAATGTATAAATTATGCGACCGAGCTACAGGATATACCTATGCCTTCATGGTATACGAAGGGAAGGACACCCAGCTACATCCCCCTAATTGCCCAGAATATATCGGATCGAGTGGGAAAGTCGTTTGGGAACTCATAAACCCACTCCTGGAAAAAGGCTACCATCTATATGTGGACAATTTTTATTCTAGTCTGCCCCTGTTCCGAAATCTTCACAGACAGAAGACTCCAGCATGTGGCACCATAAGGAAGAACCGGAAGGGCTTTCCTCAAAGCCTCGTGAACAAAAAGCTAAGAAGAGGGGAAATGGCGAGCTTGAGGAATGAGGAAATTCTGGCTGTGAAGTGGAGGGACAGAAGGGACGTCTACGTGCTTTCATCAATCCACAATAACACCGTCGTGGAGGTAACCAGGAGGAATGGGGTAATCCAAAAGCCCACATGCATCTTTGAATACAACAAGTATATGGGGGGTGTCGACTTCAACGACCAGATGCTCGAACCCTATCTTGCCACGAGAAGAACATACCAGTGGTATAAAAAAGTTTCGATATATTTGTTCAATTTGGCCATATATAACAGCTATGTTATTTATCATAAATCCACTGCAAGCCCCAAATCCTTCCTTGGATACCAGGAGGAAATCATCACTGCCCTTATATACCCGAACGGCCCACCAGAAACCATTCGATCCGATGTGATTAGTAGACTGTCCGAACGCCACTTTCCCGAAAAAATCCCCCCCAGACCAACAGGCCAAAAACGGCAGAAAAAAATGCCGGGTGTGCACCAAGGGAGGAGTGAGAAGAGACACTACTTTTTATTGTCCCCAATGTCCTTCCCAACCAGGCCTCTGTATAGTTAACTGTTTCCGCCGTTACCATACTTCACTAAATTATTAGTGAAGTATGGTAAACATAACCCTCACTTCCTGCCATTTACCTTCACACCCCTTATGCCTCTGCTTGCTCTGTAACTGACCCTGGCTTGTTTTTCGACCACGCTTCTGCCTACCGATTCTGTTTATATCTCTGCCTGATCTGGAACTGACCCTGGCTTGTTTTTCGACCACGCTTCTGCCTACCGATTCTGTTCATACCTCTGCCTGATCTGGAACTGACCCTGGACTGTTTGACCATCCTTTTTGCCTGCCTCTTGGACTGATCTTGTACCCTGCTACTGGACTAGTGGGATTCATAACACAGGGGTCTCACATATGTGAGGGGCTCCAGAATTGTTTTTCTGGATGAAGAAAACATTTTTTTTGTTTTCTGATTCCTAGATTAGGGTCTGGAGACTCGGAGGCTTCAAAGAGATTTGGGTGGGAGAAGCCTCTACCCCTGTCCCCATTCTGTCCTGAACGAGGCCCTACTTCTGCCTGCTGCCTGTAGGACCTATGCCATCATGCCTCTGCCTGTCGCATGAACTGACCACACCACATGGATGGACCATGTTCCTGCCTACTACCAGGATCAATATTTTGGCACTGCTGACAATCTCTGCCTGCACTGACCCTGGACTGTATATGGACAGTATCCCTGCCTGCTGCCTGTACTGACTATGGACAGTGTTCCTGTCTGTTGCCTGGACAATTGCGTTCGCTTTTGCTGACCAAGTCCCTGCCTGCTGCCTGGACCAGTGCTATCCTCCTGTGGACAACTGTGCTACTAAAACCACAGGTAATCTTTTTTTTTACCCTTTGCTCAGCAGAATGTATTTTGGGGTGTAATTCTTGGTATGTGCATGCTATGTGTCCCTAGAACACCTGACGGTGTTCCTTGTATGTGGCCAGGCTGTGTAAAAGTCTTACACATGTGGTATCGCTATACTCAGGAGGAGTAGCAGAATGTATTTTGAGGTGTCATTTTTGCTATGTACATGCTATGTGTTGGAAATAGCTTATAAATGGACAACTTTGTGTAGGAAAAAAATGCGTTTTCATTTTTTTCCACATTTTCCAAAAACTTCTGGAAAAATATGAACCGTTCAAAAGACTCATTATGCCTCATAGATTATACGTTGGGGTGTTAGCTTTCCAAAATGGGGTCATTTTGTGGGCGTTTCCATTGTCCTGGTGCTCCAGGGCCTTCAAAAGTGTAATAGGTAGTTAACAAGTTAGATGTGTCATTTATGCTCATAGAACACTTGATGGTGCTCCCTGCATGTTGGGCCTCTCTATGTGGCTAGGCTGTGAAAAAGTCCCACACATGTGGTATCGCCATACTTAGGAGTAGCAGAATGTATTTTGGGGCGTCATTTGTGGTATACACATGCCATGTGAGAGAAATAACCAATTACAATGACAATTTTATGGGAGGGAAAAAAAAAAAAAAAAAATCTTCATTTTGCAAAGAATTGTGGGAAAAAATGACAACATCAAAAACCTCACCATGCCTCTTACTAAATACCTTGGAATGTCTACTTTCAAAAAAGGGGTCATTTGGGGGGTATTTGTACTGTCCTGACTTGTTCGGGTCACAAGAAATGAGATAGGCCACCAGTACATCAGGTGTGATCAATTTTTTATGATTTGCACCACAACTTGTAGACTCTATAACTTTCACACAGACCAAATAATATCCACTAATTTTGGTTATTTTTACCAAAGATATGTAGCAGTATAAATTGTGGCCAAAATTTATGAAGAAAAATTAATAATTTGCAAAATTTTATCACAGAAACGAAGAAAAATGCGTTTTTTTTCTAAATTTTCGGTCTTTTTTCATTTATAGCTCAAAAAATAAAAAGCTCAGAGGTGATCAAATACCACCAAAAGAAAGCTCTATTTGTATGAAAAAAGGGAGACAAAATTCATTTGGGTACAGTATTACATGACTGAGTAATTGTCATTCAAAGTGTGAGAGCGCTGAAAGCTGAAAATTGGTCTGGTCACGAAGGGGGTTTAAGTGCCCAGTTGTCAAGTGGTTAAAGTGTATTTCAGGGCAATAAAAAATATATATTCAGTACATCTCTGCAATGCATGCACCTATATTTCTCCATGCTTTATCCCTTTAAAGACTCTGCAAGTACAGAAAAATAGCTGTTCATGCTCGCAGACTCTGCAAGTACAGAAAAATAGCTGTTCATGCTCGCCTCAAAAGTTCTACTATGGGCATTTTGGTGTCGTCCATGTCCAGTTCTGTTATGTTAACCACTCAAACCCTCCCACTCTCTGATCCTATACATATACAGCATACACACTAATTGTTATGTAGTCCCTTGAATGCCATGGTCCAGGAAGTGGGGAAAAGGCTTTACAAGAGAAGCCGAGATTTGTATATACATTTTTGCAGTCTATACAGCAGCGCTGGTCAGTTTGACATGTTTTCACAAACAGAAATCCTTTTGTATTGTTTCAGCATAATAGGTTTGTTTTGCCCAGATTTTTCACCCATCTAAGTACAATTTTAATTAAATGGGAGGAGGGTATAATGTTCTAATTAGTTTGGTGTTTTATTTAGCCTGCCTGCTTAATGCCTGCTCATTCACAAATGAGTGTACAAGACGTAGCTTGGCAATACAGAAAATGATTCAGCAGGAGCATGTGGCCTGCTTCCTCTCTTGATGTGACATGAGATAATATAATGTGATTTACAATGTAGACCAGGCACAGTTCGTCTTCCTTGCATGCTTTTCTTAGTTGCTTCAGTCTCCTTGGGCTGAGCTGACTCCTGTGTTAGGTAGGGGTTTAAGGGGAATCGGTTTACAGAAATTGAGATGGCTGAGAATGCTTCTCCTGGACGGCCAAGAAATGCTGTGTAGACTGCAAAAAAACAGCTTCTGAGGTATATCGCATTTCAAGGCTGTATGATGCATCTTGATATATGTATAACCACCTACGCAAAGCTCACGTGTAAGCACATTCACAGTAAAATCTTTGTTCTGCTCAGTATACTACTTTGGGGTCTAGCTCACACACACACACCTGTATAGAACTATAGTCTAACAATTATAGTATGCATTTTCTTTGCTTTTATATTTTATAGAACATTTCATGCCTACTGCTTAAAATTTAACATAAAAACCCATCCCATTAAGTTATTTTACTGTTCTTTTCTTCATAGCAAGCACATTGTGTTCACTTGGCTAGCATAGTGAAAATTTACTTTTTGACCAATCATTACCAAACCCCTTTACTTTCTGAGATGGGAAAGTGAGAGAATTCAAAGTATTGAGGAAAAGAACACACCCTAGTTACTCACACCATACATAATGGGCAATAAATGGTTAAACAGCGGAGTGTTTGTTTCACCAGTGCTTTTACTTTATATAGTCTGTTAAAATAAGTGCAATAATTTAAAGGTTGGATGAATGGCTTGGTATAACATAATGCCTGGTACACACGATACGATAAAATTATTTGACAAATGAGCGTCCTTTTTTTTTTTTTTGCATGCTAGTCTCATATCAAAAATGAAGAGTTTACTAAAGTTCCGAAAATTCTCGTATGACAGAATAAAAATTCAGAAGTGATGTAATGTGTTGTAGTGCATATGTATTGTATTTTCGAACAACAACAGTACTGCTTAAACAAAGTTTTTAGTTGGATAATATTGGATGAACTGTCTTGATTGGCTCTCGATAGCTGTGTACGAACGATCAGATTATCGTACGATCGCTTCGAAAGTGGTATTTTTCGTACGATTTTCTGATCGCGTGTATGGGCCCTAACACATTCGGGTTTAATTTGAGGGTATGTATATCCAAATCGGAGGAAGGGATTAGGAATTAGTATTTAAGAACAGCCACCCCCCTTTTTTCAAGGGACCAAAAGTAATTGGACATTTGAACCAAAAGCTGTTTCATGGCCGGGTGTGGGCTACTCCTTTATTTCTTCATCAATTAAGCAGGTAAAAGGTCTGGAGTTGTTTCTAAGGCCCCTTTCACGCGGGGGCGGTGTCAGCGGTAAAACTGCACTATTTTTGGCGTCGTTTTAGCGGCAGTATTCGGCCGCTAGCGGGACGGTTTTATCCCCCTGCTAGCAGCCGAGAAAGGTTTAAATTCACCGCAAAGCGCTTCTGCAGTGGCGCTTTGCCGGTGGTATAGCCGCGCTGCCCCATTGATTTCAATGGGCAGGAGTGGTGGAGGAGCAGTATACACACACCGCTCCTTCACCGCTCCAAAGATGCTGCTAGCAGGACTTTTTTTTTACCGTCCTTCCAGAGCACCGCTCCAGTGTGAAAGCCCTCTGGGCTTTCACACTGGAGAGACAGCAGCGGCTGTTTCAGGGCACTTTGCAGACACTATTTTTAGCGCTGTAGCCCCTGCAAAGCCCCCCCAGTGTGAAAGGGGTCCAAGTGTGGTGTTTGCATTTGGAATCTATTGCTATAAACCTACATCATGCGTTCAAAGTGGCTGTTAATGCAAGTGAAACAGGCCATTGTAAGGCTTCAAAAACAAAACAAATCCATCAGAGAGATGGCAGCAACATTCGGAGTGGCCAAATCAACAGGTGCATTCTGAGGAAAGAAGAAGGCACTGCTGAGCTCAGCAACATAAAAAGCATGGACATCCACGGAAGACAACAGTGGTGGATGACTGCAAGATCCTCTCTATGGTAAAGAAAAACCCATTCACAACATCCAGACAAGTGAAGGACACTCCAGGAGGTGGGCGTATCATTGTCAAATTCTACAATCAAGAGAAGACTTCATAAGAGCAAATACAGAGGGTTCACCACAAGGTGCAAACCTTGTGGCACTGGGTCATTGGTGTTTTTGTGACAGAAGACAGAAGCAGTCAGATGAATTCTGCAGTGTTTAGAGATATACTGTCAGCCCAGATTCAGCCAAATGCAGCAACGTTTGATTGGACGGTGCTTCACAGTACAGATTGACAATTATCCAAAACACTGCAACCCAGGAACTTTTGAAGGAAAAGAAGTGGAATGTTCTACAATGGCCGGGTTAAAGTGTTAACCTACAGGGTTAACTTTACGTTATCCTCTTTGTTAATTCATCTAATGTCCCCCTGTGACTGTGCTTTATTAAAAATGCAGCTATATACCTTGTTTACTGATCGCAGATCTGCGATCACGTGACATGCCGCCTCTCTTCTCTCTGCCTCAACAAAGAGGATAATGTAACATTAACCCTAATTTGAGCAGCAGGACAGGAGGGGGTAGCGTAGACATGGAGCAGACCGTCACAGAGGGGAGGGGGGAAAGGATAGAGGAGAGGACACAGAGCAGGGCTGACGGATGCATGTACCCAGACAACGATGTCGGGGCTTGGCAGCCCTGATATATCGTGGTCAGTGTACAGAGGGGAGGGCAGAAACTGGCAGGATCACCCAGGTTTTTCAGGTGATATGGAGGGGCCAAATTACACAGCACAAGCACTTTGCTGTATATAATGCTTTAAAGGAAAAGGATCTTTAATTTTTTTTGGGGGGGTTAACAAACACTTTAATCACCTGATCTCAACCCAATTCAGGATGCATTTTACTTGCTGAAGGCAAAACTTAAGGCAGAAAAACCCACAAACCAAGAACTGAAGATAGCTGCAGTTAGAGCCTGGCAAAGCATTAGAAAGGAGAAAACCCAGTCCATGGGTTCCAGACTAAAAGCAGTCATCGCCAGTAAAGGATTCTCAACAAAATATTAAAAATGAACATTTCCTTTATAATTATATTCATTTGTCCAATTACATTTGAGCTCCTGAAAATGTGGGGACTGCATAAAAATGGTTACAGTATCACCAAACAGCCGACCAGTATAGATCGCCTCCTCCACAATCTCACCCCATTTTAATGTCCTAACTCTTCCTCACCTAATCAGAAAAAGATATAGATATATATACATTCGGATCGAGTTTAGATTACGAAGTAAGTGATACCTCCTACAACTTGTTTCGCACCTCATAGGCTGAGGTTAGGGTGAATCCCCTGTCTATATCTAAACACAGACCCCTGGTGAATGTGGGGACCTTTGGTTATTTTACCTGATTTGCTATACCCTCATGAATAATGTTACACCAATTCTGTATACGTTAATGATGTTTAATCACCTTTTGCTTGTCTGAAACTGTGTATTGATACATTTTCTTACAATAAAAATTATTTGATTAAAAAAAATTTGTACTTGATATTTATGTTCAACCCCTTGAATAAAAGCTGAACGTCTGCACTTCAAATTTAATTTAATTAATTTTATTATCTATTCAATGCGGTTAAGCGTTTCACAATACGAGCTATTATTTTTTAAAAATCCTGACTCGGTTTGCAAGCGCTGTCTCACAAAACGAGCAGGATTCAAGCCTCTGTGGTGTGCATAAGTGCATTTGGGCAAAGGTGCGGGGGTGCCAGTGACACTCAGACAGGGCCGGTTCTACCACTAGGCAAACTAGGCAGCCGCCTAGGGTGCCCTGCTACTGGTGTTCCTACTCTCTTCTCTCTGTAGCAAGCAACTAAGTCTCAGCAGACAGCTGCCGCTCCATTCGCACATTGTATCAGAGGCGCATCAGTGGCGGAGGACTGTGTCTCCCGACTCCTGAATGAATGGAAGCAAGCAAACATTCATTGATGGGCACTGGTAGTCTGCATTGATGGGTGCTGGTGAGGATGCATTTGATGGGCACTGGTAGGCTGCATTTGATGGACGCTTCATTAAAAAGGTGTGGTTTACATGGGCAGGGAAAAGGGGGTGGAGCCAGGGGGGGCGGCAAAATGAGGTTTCGCCTAGGGTATCAAAAATCCTTGCACCAGCCCTGTACTCAGAACCACTCGGATGCACTCTGAGACACTGCATCTGAGTGGCTCTGGCACCCCAAACCTCTGGCCACATGCGGTACTGCATACAATAGAAGTCACTGTGGAACGAATTATGAGTTTCCATTGACTTCTAAGGGGAAACTCGCTTTGATATACGAGTGCTTTGGATTACAAGCATTCTTCTGGAACGAATTATGCTCGTAACCCAAGGTACCACTATATTATTATTTTATTTTTTACTACCTTTTAAGAAGTACAAAGTTGTACTACTGTCCCAGCTGTGGTGAAGTACCTAATTTCCTCTTCTGCGCCGAGCCCCCCTCCTTCTCCCCCACTTCCTTCTGGGACCTGTGTATCCCTTCAGAAAGCGCTGCGTGACTCGGGCATGCGCAGTAGGAAACCGGCTGTGAAGACTGAAGGCTCCACTGCCTGTTTCTCTTAGTTG
Source organism: Aquarana catesbeiana (assembly GCF_042186555.1). Lineage (NCBI taxonomy): Eukaryota > Metazoa > Chordata > Amphibia > Anura > Ranidae > Aquarana > Aquarana catesbeiana. Next base: position 122,955,671 of record NC_133326.1, read on the forward strand.
TAATGGCAGCGCCTGCACCCGAGCCGGTGGACGAATTGGCCTGGGGGGGCTGACATTGCGGGCTGCCTGGACAGGTAAGTGTCCTTATTAAGTCAGCAGCTACAGTACAAAATGTTTTGGATGCTGGAACTCCGCTTTAACTGTCCCATAAAACCTTATCATATTATAAGATGCTTTTGTGGTGTAGGCCTCATGGCCTTGGTATAATGCCAGTTTTTTTTTTTTTCTTATTACAAGACTCGTGCTGTGCAAAACTAACACATGCATCCTTACTTGGATATGCCCAAATGTTAGCAGTTTTGGTCTCTTTACCTAGGGCAACTTTGTATGCTTCTACATGCTAAAAATAAAGTATAGTGTATTCAAAGTGAGTGCATATTTTCATCTTATTACACTGTTTTACCTTCAACTACTTTTTTTTTTTTTTGATTGTTAGTTTTGTAATTTTATTGATTTATAGATTTGCAAATTAACCACTTGCTTACTGGGCACTTAAATCCTCTTCCTGCCCAAAGCAGCTTTCAGCGCTGTCACTGTTTGAATGACAATTGCGCGGTCATGCTACAGTTTACCCAAATAAAATTTTTGTAATTTTTTTCACACAGATAAAGCTTTCTTTTAGTGGTATTTAATTGCTGCTGGGTTTTTTATTTTTTTCTAAATAAAACAAAAAGTGACTGAAAAAAAACCCAAAACTGTTAAATAGTTTGTTATAAAATTTTGAAAACAGGTATTTTTTCTCCTTCACTGATGGGCACTGATAGGCGGCACTGATGGGTGGCACTGTGGGCACTGGTAGGTGGCACTGGTGGGCACAGCCGCGGCTTTCTGAGTGAGGGACTGATGTCCCTCTGACAGAAGCCGGTGATCTGCTTTTTTTTTTTTTCCCCTCATACTGACAGCATGAGGAAAAAAAAATACCCGTTACCGAGCTTCTGTTTACATCACGTGATTAGTCATCATTGGCTGACAGCTGATCATGTGGTAATGAGCCGAGATCGACCCCTTACTCGGATCTGTGATCAGCCGAGTCTCATGGACTAGGTGATCACTGCGCGCGCCCCGCAGGGTCACGCAGACTGCGCTTGCTCGGGAGGAGCCAATTGCCTCCCGGCAATTAAGGCCTGCGCTGCAGCCATCTTTCGGCTATAGCGCGGGTGCCAAGTAGTTAACCACTAAAAAAAAACTTTAATAAAATCCCATACCTACCCCCTTAAAGTAACAATAGATAGAAGGTGATCTTCCAGTAGCGAGAGAGGTAATTTCTTTTTAATGTAAGGCACACACCCAGAAAATCATCTCTCAAAGAGCCCTATTCCCCACCCAGTGTATGGGAAAACTTTGGGTAGTCAAATGCAGCAGCATGTGTTTGCTGGTAAAGAAATCACTGACTGTGTATATAGAAAGAGAGGGGGACAAGTAGAGGTTCTGTAGTGCAACAATTGGACTGCTTTCACACTGAGGCACTTTACAGGCGCTATAGTGCCTGTAAAGAGCCTCTCCTCTCACTCCAGTGTGAAAGCCCGAATGCTTTCACACTGGATCGTTGCTCTTGCAGGACGGTAAAAAAAGGTTAAAAGCGGTGTACACACCGCTTTAAAAGCGCCCCTGCCCATTGAAATCAATGGGCAGCGCCCCTTTGCGGGTGGTTTTAACCCTTTTCCGGCTGTTAGGGGTTAAAAGCGCCCCGCTAGCGGGCAAATAACGCCGCTAAAACGATGGTAAAGCGCGGCTAAAAATAGTGGTGCTTTATCGCTGACTCCCCCAATGCCCCAGTGTGAAAGCAGCCTTTAGGGTTGACCTTGTTCGGAATTAAATCGAAGCTTTACCCATAACTTCATAAAAAATAATGTTCTTTAGCAAGGAACACACATTAATAATTATGCTACCAAAATTTAGTGTGTGCTGTAAATTGCCTCCAGCATTGCTCCTGTTTTTTCTTGCTGGAGGCTGCCATTTTTTCTGCAGCCCAGAGCCGCAGTAAATCATAAAGCGTAACTAAACCTGAAGATTTAACAAAAAAAGTTACATTCCTGGAATGCCAGTATTGCTAACTGTCACATTTGCTTGTCCCCTACCATCAAATGGCCGGTGTCCGAACTGATCAAATGTGGAGCACTATGGTAGTTGCACATCAAACAGAAGCTGCTTCCTTGGCTATAAAGGATAGAAGGTTTGATTGCGCTTTAAGGCTGTAAGCAGATTGGCATCTACAAACTTGGAGAGCAGCTGAGCATGTGCAGAGCAGGGTGAGGCAGCGTATTAGTAGCTTTTACACAGTATAGACACTTTTTTTTTAATGTTTTACAGCTATACCAGCAAAAGGGGCCAGCCTGAAATGATCTAGCAGGACTAAATTTTCTGACTAAAGTTCCACTTTAACTTCTCCATTCCCCCCAACCTCACCTGTATTGCTGGGATATCAACATGAATATCTGCACAGTGAATTCAGTTTTGTACCGCTGCGATCTTCTGTTCATGTGACACCGCCCATGTCCTGTGCCGCCATCTTGGTCATCTTAGGCTGGCTGCCTTCTTCTAGGGTCTAGGTTCAGACAGCCACCTCCCGATGACATGCCAGGCTTGTCTTAGCCCCCTGGTAGATGTGATGGGAGTTTCCCAGGAGGCTTCAAAACCAGGGAGATGTCATTCTGGCCTAGGCCAGAATGGCAGTGGGGGGGGGGGGGGGGGGGGTGTTCAGAGTAAAGCCACCTCTAAATACTTACCTGCAAGGAATCGTTTAAGTACTAAAAAAATATAAATATATATATCTCTTTCATACATAATGGGACACACAGTCGGCTAATATTCGTTACTCGCTGGGTTATACTTCATCATTAGGTGAATGGACACTGGTAGACCAAGGGTCTTCAGATAGGAAGTGATCCCCTATATAACTCCTCCCATAAAGGAAGTACTTTAGTTTTTTTTACCAGTGTCTGCAAGGTGGATGGCACAGTTTGTTTGAGCTCTCTGAGCTCCAGGTCTCTAGTCCCACAAACTGTTAAAAAAAAGGCTTTTATGCTTAGATAAATGGTACCCGACCCTCGCAAAGAAGACTCAAGATCCTGCGAGGTTTTGCCTGTGATGTGGCCTCTGGCCCCAGCGAAGTGGAAATCCTGGACACTACAGCGCTAAGGCATTTCCTGCAGGGTGCTGTGCAGGTCCAAGGGAGTGGACCCTATACAAGAAAGGGTACCCATTCCTTGAAGGTCCAAGTAACCGGAACCCGCTATGAAGGGGGAAGATTGGGCCCTTAGCTTCTAAGCGGCCCTGCGCCTGGACGGGTAAGTGAAACCCCTTTATTTTATTATTGTGGGGCGTTCCAGTGATTGTAACAGTCAGTCAAGCTATCTAAAGGCTGGACACCTGTGTGCGGTGACCATACGGAGGAGTTCTGGGCTAGCTGTGGGTGTTTGCTTGTGTCTGGCTGTTTTTTATCTGTATGATGGCGGACAACGGTGCGGCATTTCGCCTTGGTTCGCCATGGCGCACGTGCGTTCGCAACAGCGCCGTTGGGCTCAGCAGTTTGTTTGGCGACCATGGCGCACATGCGCCGTAGACTTTATCTGGGAGCACGAAAATTTGCATCGTACGCGAATACAGTCACGCCTATTCACCAGGACTGCGCACATGCATAGAACGTTCCGGCGCACACCTAATTTATTTAAGCTGTGCAGGCCAAGCATGTGGTGCTTCGAGAACGCAGCTGTGGGACACAGAGCAGGCTCTGAACAGACACTTGCAGTGGTTCATTTTTCCTTACCTGGGTCACGTGAGTCACCAAGTGTTGCTTGTAGGGCTAAAGGTGCTTAGCAGGATTGTTGCATAGGGGCTTAGTGAGCCCTATTAAAGGGTCTCCCTTCTAAAGGTGTTTTAATTACACCCAAGTACTCTTTGTTTGCAGGAATTCAATGTCTTTCACAAAAAGAGGAGTGGAACTAACACCACAGGGAAGGGCACACCTACGTCATCCGTAGTTCCTGATGAACCTAGTCGTATCTCTAGTGTTGTATCCCCTGAAAGACAAGAGGCTCCCAGGCAATCTGAGCCACTGCGCCTATCTGGTATTGTGCCTACAGTCAACGATGCTGCTTCACCCTTTATCACTAAGGATAAACTGTCCTCAGCCCTAGCTGGGTTAGAGCACAGGATTGCCGGCATGATTGCCTCCATCCCGCAGGGTGTCAGGAAGCGTGACACATGCCCCTCCCCGGAGTCTCCTCGTCTGTAGCAGGAATGGGTTGAGGATGGGGAAGAGCTTAAAGCTCAGTATTCGGTGGAGTGCCCAACAGAAGAGTCTGCTGCCGAGCAATCTGGACAAGAAGATATCCACTTGATGTCTGCCTCTCAGTCGCAGAAGTGTTTGATCCTGTCTCTGACCGAAATGGTTCGTTCTGCCTTTAAGTTGACTCTTGCAGAGGTGACTGGTCCTCTTTGGGATCTCTGAGACTTTTTCAGGTCGCACAGACTTTCTCGCTACACCCCCTGTTGGAACAGGTGGTCTATGCTGATTTGGAACATCCTGACAGGACTTTTTTGCCTCCCAAAAGGTTTTCCCTTTTTACATCCCATGGATGAAAGGTTTGTTAAAAAATGGAGCATGCCAGCCGTAGATGCAGCGGTCCCTTCCCTTTCTTGTCTGGCTCTCTTGTCTGTACATATGTGCAGACTTTTATGGCTTAAGAACTGGTCAGGCGAGCTTCCTTGTAAAAAGTTATTGGCAGGTTTCCCGTTTCATGGGTGATCACTTGGACAAATATATCCAAAAGATTTCCGGAGGGAAGAGTTCTCCTGTGAAGAAAAGCACCAAACATCCCTCGTTTAAAAACTCAGGGACTGCTTTCTCAAATGTCTCAGCGTCATGGCGGTTCCGCTGCCAACAGGGCGCTAGGGCCAGGGGCAAGCTTCAAGGCCATGGCCATTGGGTGGGGTGGAAGGCTGCTGCACTTTGCGGACGTTTTGGAAAACAAAAAAAAAAGCTGGAGGTACAAGGGGTGTCCCTCCAGAGGTTTCTAAGATCCAGCGTTCCCTCAGATACTCCAAAAAGAAACTTATTGCTTCAGGCACTACATCATCTAGTGCATCAAGGAGTGATTGTAGAGGTTCCGGTATCCGAAAGGGGCACAGGGTTTTACTCAAATCCGTTTACAGTTCAGAAACCAGAGATATATATATCTCTATCTCTATATATATATATCTCTATCTCTATATATCTCTCTCTATCTATCTATCTATCTATCTATCTATCTATCTATCTATCTATCTATCTATCTATCTATCTATCTATCTATCTATCTATCTATCTATCTATCGATATATTTGTAAACTGAAATAAAGAATACATTGACGGTGTTTTGAAATTGTGTGAAATTACACTATCCTCTTGTATTTGCTATGTAAAATGGAAATTTACTGTTAGCTGCAATGTTGGTAAGCCAGGGTTATGGTGATTTTTATTTTAATGGCTTGCTGGTGTTCGGTATATAATGGATGAAAAAATACACTTTGCTCCTACACCATGTAGGAAAATTTAGCTGCTAGTCATTGCTCCCAGCCCCCAGCTCTCCATGTGATTCCCATCTAAAGATCTAGTCCCTCTTGGCACATGGCAAGATATGTCACTTCTTATCTGCTGCCAAAGTTTTCCGCTAGTAGTATTCCCCCACCCCCACTCTAGCATAGTTCAAGTGACTTCATCTTTGTAATAATGAAGTCCTCCTAACTGACAGTGTCATAGTTTATATTATCTTTGTGCATATATGTGAATAAGGAGATACATAGGGTTCATTTAGCTTTTTTAGACTCAGTGGGGGTTGGAACTCTGCACCTCCACCCAATATTGAAAGATTGGTTTTAGAGGACCTTTTATTGTACTTAATAAGTATTCTTTAATACTGCTTGATACTTGATCAGCCCGATTGTAATCTAGAGTCTGTGGAGACGACAGCTGAGAGGCTGGTAAATGTGCGTTGTGTTTTTTTTCTATCATGTAAAAATGGTTCAGTCATTTCTCCCATGATAGAATATTCTCCCTCTGCAAACCTAAAACATAATTTTCTTCGAATTACTCCGTTATTTTCCAGCTTATTAACTTATGTTTGTGAATTATGCTGTTCTGCATGGGGTCTGTTAGCACAGCTCTGCTTCATTCAAAGCAGGCATAGAAGACTGGTGTTAACACTTTAATGGAATGTCTTGAGAGTACAGACAGATTATTCCTTGTATGAAGATCATCACTTGATAAAGCACTGCATATACATACAGGGGGTCCCCTAGTTACAAACATCCGACTTACAAACGACTCCTACTTACAAACGGAGGGAGACAACAGGAAGTGAGAGGAAATCTACCCCTAGGAAGGGAAATTCACTCCTGTAAGAGCTATTATGGGGAAAAGGTACCTCCACTGATGCTTTATCACCAAGGCTTGTTTCCACAACAACCCAACATTTTCAAAATCCAATTGTCATTGGGACAGAAAGTGAGGTGAAATCTTCTGAACAGGGGCTCAGACAGCAAAACAAATGTTACAGGGGTGTTAACCCTTCCCTATGCTATCCAAAAAGCTTAAAAATAGTTTTTTTGGCTGGAGCTACACTTAAAAAATGTACCTGTTCCGACTTACAAACAGATTCAACTTAAGAACAAGCCTACAGTCCCTAACTTGTTTGTAACCCGGGGACCCCCTGTATCTCTGCAGCAATGTCTTTCACATGTACCTGGATTTTAGGAAGAATGTATGCAATTATTCATAGCAACCAGATGTCGGAACATTACATTGACATTTTGTGTGTTAAAGAAATTCTACAGAAACTTCTGGCAATAAATTATTCTGGACCCTATTTAAAACGTTTGTTTCTAACAGCACAGTATATCACTGTATATAAATGCCATTTTATAATATATATATATAATACAATTTTAAAATGTATAGCACAGTGTTGGGGCTTAGAGTATCCTGTTGGGTGTGCGCTACCATGAGTCCACCTGGATAGGAGATCACTGTCATATGACCTGTCAATCATATGCATAGGTGTGCGCAGCCTATTGCATTAGGGTGTGCACCCCAAAGCTTAAACACACATGCCTTTTTCTGCAGCCTCAGCTGCACGGGCCAGTGAACGAATGGGAATTGCTCTGTGCTGAGTGGCTTTCTGTTCATTCACAAACTAAAGCATAGTAAACAGTTTACTATATTTCAGTTATGTATGGACACAGTGAGTGTGTTCATTTAGAATAGGAACCATTTACTAGCCCCTTCCCCCGTTCTCCATCCTGAAACATCCCCCGCAGCAGCTGTCGGTTGTTTTTTTTTTTTTTTTTTTTTTTTTTTTTTTTTTATTTATAAAGGTACAGCATTTATTTTATAATGTTGTTTGAACATACAGTGACAAAGCCATTGCATTAGTATACTGTATGTGCTGAGTTTCATATAATCTAATAATGTATTTATCTGGTGACTCTTCACTGAGTATCTTTGCCTAATTGGAAATGCAATAGATCAGTGATCATAGTACATAATGACTCTCATGTCTTTATCATTCACCATTCCTAAGGATGTATCATTAGTGAGTTAATCCCTTTTATTTACATGGTCTGCAGTCAGTGAGCATACAGGGAGTGCAGTAGACCTGGCTTAATCCTATTAGAACAAATAGTTCAATGACCTCAGTCTGTACAGAGCAAATACAGAGCAACCCACCATAGGACTCCAGTGGATGTGCACATAATTTAGGGAGAATCAATGGAGGTGAGATCTGCCCATAAATTCAAGCTTGACTATACATGGATCAAATTTTAATCTATGTATGGCCGTTCCCATTCATGAGACATCGATCTATTGATAAACTTCTGACAAATGGTCTTGCTGGAACATGTTGCTGGTCCTGCTGGAACTGTGGGGGATTGCCACCGCCAGAATACAATGACACAGCAGGGAGGATTTCCCCATCTACCTAGAAAGTGTGGCTGGGAAAATGTCTGTTTTTAAATACAAGCTTTACAATCACTTTAAGCCTGTATTGAATGGCTCTCGTTGCTGTTTGAGTCAGTAAAGGAGAGAGACCCGGGAGAGCCGCTGCTCTCATGTCCATCGCTGGATCGAAATGGGGCTCAGCTAAGTATAAGGTGGGGGGTGCTGGGAGCTGCACTTAGATATATATTTTTTTTACCTTAATGCATAGAATGAAAATCTTCTGCCTTTAGAACCACTTTAAGTTAGCCATACATGGTTAAGCAGGGACTGACCAAATTTTGATCCATGTATGGGCAGGCTGAAGTCGATCGATGAATCTTGTACAACCAGCCTGTCAGATTTTTGGCATGTGATTATTGCCGGCAGCTACAGCCGCTAGCAGTAATAATCGTGTTCAGCCTGACAGGAAGGCACTCCACAACTGCTGATAATTATGGCACACCAGTGATTTGTAGCTGCAGAGGTTAGTATTGTCGATACAAATTTCCAGAGAAAATACAGTTGTGTAGGGGGTAGCACTTTTGCCTAGCAGCAAAAGGTCGCTAGTTCAAATCCCAACCACGACCGTTCCTGCCTTGCGATCCCTGCCCCCATTGGTAAAAAAAACAAATATCTGCTTATAACATCCTTCCTTGCCATTAACGTCCCGTTTTCGTTCCTTAACGAAAACTGATTCTATTTTCGCCAGTTTTCGAAAATGTGCTGTACTTTTAGTTTCGTTTTCGTCACTGTAAAAAAGCCTCTGACGAAAATTATAACAAACGTTTTCATTGACAAAATTAACACTGCTTGCACTACATAGTTGAAGGTAAATCTAAAGGAAATTGAACAAGAAAATTGCATAATGTATGGCCAGCTTTATTATTATTATTATTATTCAGAATTTATTTAGCGCCAACAGTTTACACAGCACTTTACTAATAAAAGGGAAACAATACAGTTACAATACAGTAAAATACAAGAGGATTAAGAGAGCCCTGCCCAGAAGAGCTTGACGTCTAATAGAGTGGGGCAGGTGGTACAAAAGGTTGTAACTGTGGGGAATGAGCTGATGGAAGTGGTAAAAGATTAGTTGGAGGGGTGATAGGCTTCCCTGAAGAGATGAGTTTTCAGGGATGTTGTGAGGAAACAGGATCCAGGGGACGATTGGTTAGGTGGGCATCTGAGTAGTTTTGTAACCTCTTCAGTAGTAGCCAGTTCAAAAGAGGAGAGTGTTGACTGTGCTGTTAGGCAAGGTGTGTTGAGTGGGCAAGATGTAAGCACGGTGGAGGTGTCTTCACGTATTACATCAATCTTGTCTTTTCAATCGATTTGGCAATCTCTTGGGCAGTGAGTGTGTTAGTGGGTAGAGGGGGTGGGGGACGAAGCAGAGGGTTAAAGGTTGAGAAGAGCCGGCGGGGACTGGATGACGAGGTATTATGGAGATAGAGACAAAGTAGGCTTGTTTGGCAGCATGGAGGCAGAAATTGTATCTTTGGAGAGCAGGTTTATATAGGGTTTAGTCCTGCAGGCATTTGGTTTTACGCCAGTCGTTCAAGAGCATGATGATGTCTCTTGAGATTTCTAGTGTTGTCAGTTTGCCAGGGTTTCAACGGTCGGGGCCTGATTCTGCATGTAGTTAGAGGAGCAAGTGTTTCCAGTGATGATGAGAGTGAACTGTTGAAGACAGAGGTGGCCTGGAGAGGACAGGACAGGGGAGATTGTCATATAGGTGTCAGTAGCAGAATAGAGAAGAGAAGGGTTAGAGTGGCTTAGGTTCCTACAAGTAATTGTTTGCTGCTCCGAGGGATGGCTGGTTGGAGGCAAGGATACAGTGATACTGATGAGGTTGTGATCAGAGAGAGGAAGGGGGTGTTGGTGAGGTTGCCAGGGTTGCAGAGATGGGAAAATACAAGGTCAAGGGTATCACCATTGGAGTAAGTGGAAGTGTGTGTCCATTGCGTTAGGTAAAAAGATGAGGTTGAGTTGTAGTTGGGCTGTTAACATTAACAAGGATATTGAAGTCACCGAGAATGAAAGTGGGTATTTCAGAGGAGAGAAAATAGGGTAGCCAGGCAGCGAGGTCATCAAAAAAGCACGATACCGGTCCAGGAGGCCGATAAATTGCTGCAATCCTAAGAGAAATGGGAGAAAACAGATGAATACAGTGCATGGTGAAAGAAGAGATGGAGTGATGGGAAGAGCTTGGAAGGTGCTTTGTGGGGATGGAAGGAATCCAACTCCACCTCCTTTCTGTTCATTGTGTCTGGGGGAGTGAGTCTAGTGGAGGCCACCATGGCATGTTAGAGGACAGCAGAAGAAGCTTTCATTTTCTTTTTAGGACCCCCACCCCCCCTGTTTTTACCAGGTGATCTGGTCAGTAACCCACCACCTGTATTAGAGTGCCTCCACTCTGGATGAATAAGCACACCTTTTGGACAGCAACATTGTCAGTCTGAGTGTTAGATGTACTAGCAGATTTAGAGTCACAAACAAATTTTAGCCGAACTCCAACACTACAACTGCAGCTACATAAGCAGTAAAAGCAACATTTTTTTTCTTTTGGGATAAAGGTATTTGCATGAATAAATAAAAAACTGACCAAGCACCCCTGTCTGGCAACCCTCTACCAGCTACATTTGCTTGAAAGCTTGTTCTGTTAAAAAACAGACTTACTGTCAGGATCACCAGGTGAAAATAAAAAGAGAGCCTAAAAAGTAAACTAATGCAACTGCTGCATCTAAGATTTAGTAAGCTGCAATATAAATGTATGTTTTTGGGCTTCATACTCCTTTAAGCCAATAACCCTTCAAAATCTGACCACAATGTATGTGAAAACACAAGGTAAGGTGCAGAAAGTGTTTGCATTTTCAAGTGCATCTTGTATGAATGAACCCACAGAAATTAAAGCAGACCTGTTATTAGAAATCATGTTTTTCGTTGGGATCAGAGAATTCCTCTTTTAAGCCCCTCCAGTGTCCGGATGCTGGCCAAGTGACTGCCGCCTCTAATCCAAGGCAGCCGCTGTTTGGGCTGCAAATTTATCCATCCGCTCTGTTAGGTTTTTCATTAAAGCAAAACTGCCAGGAAAAGTAAAACTTCTGCGCCCAAAATGCAAGGGTTAACTGCTCATTTAAGATGTGGAACAGTGCTATTGTTTACCTGATCCTCCCACTCCTGCAGGCTCCTCCAGTCCCCATAGCCTCTTCTCCCTCATACTTTGGTTGTCCAAGGTCCTCTGACATCATGAGACCAATGCAGCCCTGCATTGGAGGTGAAGATGGCGAGGGACAATCAGTCGCTGAAGCATGAGGGAGCACTGTCTGCCAGGGGTAAGGTAATTGAAATGCTTTTACGGACTCCCAAGGCAGATATATTAGCTGGTTAACCCTTGCAGTGTTGGCACAGCTTTGCTGCATGGGTGGAGTTTGTTTTAGAGCAGTTGGGCTTTGAGCCTGCAGGCTGTATGAAAAAAATCTGTGCATGGCCAGCTTAAAGTAGAACTATATGGGTGAAATCTTTTTTACATTTATGGATAGAGCAAGGGAGTATTATTACCCCCTATCAGATTTTTTTTTCCTCATCATCTGTCCCATTGCAGAGATTTCCCTTCACTTCCTGTCCCATAGACAAACAGGAAGTGAGAAAAAATCCCTAAAAATTAAGGGAATCTCTTGGGGACCTCCCAGTTCACCAGAACTAGCGTCCCTGTTGGCCGATTCCCCGTCCCCCTCTTTTCTGGGGACAACCAAAAATTTGGGATTTTCTGTTACTTTCAATGATGATGGTAAATAGGACCGTGACACAGACAGCAATACAAACTGGCAGGCATTCTAATCTCTCTCCACTCTGTCCAAAACAAAAAAAAATTGCCTTTAGTTATACTTTAAGTTTCTCTTGTTTTTACGTGAACAAAACATAACAGAAATGATGCTGCTATTATATGTGTGTGTGGTCTGGAATGGAGCCCAGGTAACTGTGTACGTTTTTAGTGTAATTTTTCAGCTTTTGTTTAAAGATTAGTGTAAGGCTCATGAGATCTGAGAACCTTGGCACAGCCAACACTTAAGCCTGGTACACACTAAGTATTTTTTCATTAAACCCAGCGGGCTAAACGAAAAAAAAAAAAAAACCTGAAGAGCTCTGGAGGACCCGCTGTACTAACTATCCAATGTTAGTACATCGATCTCCCCGCTGAGCTATTGTGTTCTGACAGGGGGACGACCCTGTTAGAACACCCCGGTCAGGGCTCTCAGCCATTGGGTGACAGCACTGATCGGCAGACCTTTTTCTATTGGACCGGCTGCCGTATGTATGGGCTGAACGTAGGCCAGTTTCTGTTGAACCGGCTGATGCCGCCTGAAATTTGGCCCATGTGTACGGCCCTTTACTGTACATAATTTGGCTAAGATACTATTTACCTAATGGTTTTATTGTACCTTGGTGTAAAAGGAAGGTATCTGTACTTCACATGAAATACAAGCTCACCTCCTGTATGTATATATATGACCAGGTTTTTATCGTATATTTTTTGACTTATAGCAGATTGGGTACATGGGATTCCTTTAACACTTTTTGTACATGTATACGAACTGTTTTGTGTCATTCGGAACAGGCAGCTTTAGTTACCATGGTAAGCAGATGGAAGTTAGGTTTTTGGGGGTTTTTTTTTTTTTGTACCTTTCTCCTTCTCATGTTCCTAAGTGTACATCTGGCTCCATATTGACAACACTAAGTCACCAAAGTCCAGGCCAGCAAGTATTGTGTTTTACCTGTAAGCAGACTTGTGTACTTAAAGAGAAGTAAAGAATTTTTTTTTTTTTTTTTAGAATCATACTTACCTCGGTGGATGCATACCTCGGTCCCCTGGCGCCTCTGCCCTGACAACCGAGCGATCTAACACGGCCGATCATTCGGTTTTCAGAGTTCCCCGAGCAGAGAGCTGTAGACTCAGTCACAGCTCTCTGCTCTGCTCCCTCCTCACTCATTGGAGTGCTGGGCTGTAGAGGGGGCGGAGCCGGCCATTTCAGCCTTTTAGCGCCTCGCTGAGAGGCTGAGCTGGGTGTCAGTCCAGGCACCTGGTGGATCCAGATCCAGACTTTGTCGCGATGCCGTGGTGCCTGGACTGACATCCGTGACGTCAGCATAGTGCAAACTTCAGCCCGCTGTCTGCTGAAAACGGGTCACAGGAGTGCGAAACAAACTGCACTCCTGTGATCCATAGAAGTACAGCCAAACGAGCTTTGGCTGGACTTCTCCTTTAGTTGTCCCTAGAACTTCCTTGTGAATCAGTGATAAGTTCCTGGATGTGTCTGTATTTGGGTTTTTTTTTTGGCTCACTTCCCTCTCTGGAGGATTGGTTGTTTGTTTTTTGTGTAAAGTCTACTATTTTGTTCTACAGCTTTCCTTTACCAAAATCTTATAATATGAGGTCAAAGTTAAACACTTTCAATTTGTATGCATTCAGGAAGGCCCTTGTACTACATAGTTGAAGGTAAAAAATTGTAAAATGCATGGCCAGCTTAAAGGCTGCTTGAACACAAATGCAGGCAGATAGCCTATGTAAGTTGTACTGTCATGTAATTGGTATGTAACCTGTATAGCGATTTGATGTCTGCCTTCAATAGCTTAACCACTTCAGCCCCGGAAGAATTTACCCCCGTCCTGACCAGAGCACTTTTGCGATTCGGCACTGCGTCGCTTTAACTGACAATTGTGCGGTCGTGTGACTCTGTACCCAAATAAAATCGACGCCCCCCCCACAAATAGAGCTTTCTTTTGGTGGTATTTGATCGTCTCTGCGGTTTTTATTTTTTGCACTATAAAAAAAAAAAAAAAAAAAAAGAGCGACAATTTTGAAAAAAAAAAAAAAAAAAAAATTTTTTTAACTTTTTGCTATAATAAATATCCCCCAAAAATATATAAAAAACTGTTTTTTTTCCTCAGTTTAGGCCGATATGTATTCTACATATTTTTGGTAAAAAAAATCGCAATAAGCGTATATTGGTTTGCGCAAAATGTATAGTGTCTACAAAATAGGGGATAGTTTTATGGCATTTTTGTTATTAATTTTTTTTATTAGTAGTGGCGGCTATCTGCGATTTTTTTTTTTTTTTTTTTTTTCTTTTATTGGGACTGTGACTATGGCGGACACATCGGACATTTTTGACACTATTTTGGGACCATTGTCATTTATACAGCAATCAGTGCTATAAACATGCATTAACCACTAGGGGGAAGTGAAGGGGATAAGTGTGCCCTAGGGAGTGATTCTAACTGTGAGGGGGCTGGACTTCCAACACACAGGACAGTGATCACTGCTCTCGATGATAGAGAGCTGTGATCACTGTCCTGTCACTAGGCAGAACGCGGAAATGCTTTGTTTACAAAAGCATCTCCCCGTTCTTCCTCTCTGTGACACGATCTCGGGCACCCGGTGGACATCGAGTCCGTGGGCGCGTTCGCGTCACTGCTTCTTAAGGGGGATGTACCTGTACACCCTTTTGCCTGCCAGTGCCATTCTGCCGACGTACATCGGCGTGCGCTAGTCGGCAAGCGGTTAAAGCAGAACTACATTTCGACTTTGATAGAATGTGAGCAGGCAGGCATTTTATTGCAGTTTCTACATTACTTGTCTCTTTTGCAATAAAACGTACCTCCCTACCTTCACAGCAATCTCTGGATTGTAAACTGAGCTGTGTATGCGCAACTTACCTTACAGAGTCCGGGCGGATCCTGTGTGCAGTTCCAGTGCATTTTGATGCATTGTTGATGCGTTTTACCACATTCCATTACAGTTAAAATGCAGCATGTTCTATTTTTTTTCCGGCACTGTTGTGAACTATGCCATTGGAAACCACATAACCTACTTTTCATGTGTTTTTGATGCAGAAAAAAATGCACTGCATGTGCTGTGAACTGGCGAGTTCTGGGAAACTATTAGGGCCCTTTCACACTGGGGCGGTGGCGGCGTCGGCGGTAAAGCGCCACTATTGTAAGCGGCGATTTACCATCGGTATTCGGCCGCTAGCGGGGCGGTTTTACCCCCCGCTGGCGGGCGAGAAAGGGTTAAAACCCACCGCAAAGCGCCTCTGCAGAGGTGCTTTGCCGGCGGTATAGCCGCGTTGTCCCATTGATTTCAATGGGCAGGAGCGGTGAAGGAGCGGTATGTACTCCGCTCCTTCACCGCTCCGAAGATGCTGCTAGCAGGACTTTTTTTCCCATCCTGCTAGCGCACTGCTCCAGTGTGAAAGCCCTAAGGGCTTTCACACTGGAGAGACAGCAGTGGCACTTTCGGGTCGGTTTGCAGGCGCTATTATTAGCGCAATAGCGCCTGCAAACCGCTCCAGTGTGAAAGGGCCCTTGAACTCACTCTTTATTGGTCTGACTTCTGTGAATTTTGATTGCTTCGGTTTACTGCATACATAACTTTTCTATTTGATTTCAGTGGTGGTGAAGGATTTGAACCACTGTCAGGTTTTTATTACTGTTTATGTCCCTGTTTGGGAGATTCAATCTCTAATTGTCTTGATCTCCAATAATTAAAGTGAGAGTTGATCCAAAATTTTAACTTTCCCTCATAACGGGAATAGAAGGGAAATCTTCCAATGGTGACGCTTTCATGTGACAACTGTCTGAGAAAATCTCCCTCACATTAAAAAGATTTCCACTTACTTCCCATTGAGTCTACAGGACAGAAAGTAAAGGAAAGTCCTCCTAAGACAGTTGGAAAAGAAAATGCAGTTTTCACCCTTTTCTACTATATAAAAAAGTGTTTGGCTTTAGATTTTCATTAATAATTAAGTGGATGTAAACCCAATGTCATCCTTTCTAAACTACTGCCATAGGGGTTATCTATAAGGATATACATGCCTCCTGCGTGTATCTTTACCTGTCAAATGTCTCCCGTCTGTCTGTTATGAGACCCGAAAAACTGCAGATGTGGGTGGGTCTGTTGTCTGGAGCTCGGTGGGTGGAGTCGTGATGTCAGTAGACTCCCCGCCCACCTCTACACTCCCCTTGTCAATATGCATTTTCTCCTGTGTATTTCTTACACTGAACTTCTGCTATGATCTCTAACATCCAGTGAAAAGACAGGAAAGTAACCACATGACTTCAGCATGCCAAATCATGCTGAGGTGTGGAACAGCCGATCCTTGCAGAGCTGCTGAAGAAAGGAGTGTGGGTGGGAATTAAAAAATAATGCATGTCTTAGGCTAGTGCACGAGATGTAAATCACCTGTCACTCACAGCAAGGGGGAGGATTTGACAAAGTTTTCCTCTGTTTGTTAAGATTTATCTTACTGAACAATAAAAGAGGATTGCTCAGAACTGGACTAACTCTGTGTGGCAAGACTGGGCTCAAATGATAGGAAATCTTATACTCTACATATGACATAAAAAAAAATAAAAAAATTTGTGTTTACATCCACTTTAATACTTAGAAATAAGGGCTCCTATTTGTAAAAATGTATTTGAAGCTGTAAATGTCTTGTGGCCTCTGTAACATGTACAAACAGCATCCTTTTCTATTTATTTTTTTAGGCAGTGTGGAGTTACCTGCCAGGTTCTTTAAAATGGGTCTTTGAAATTATGATTCTTGAGTATACGTTTGTTTAGCATCAGCGACTATTACACATATTGGATCCATCTGTCGGACCCAGAGATGGTCTTGGTGAAATCCAAAGGGTTCCTCTCTAATGGATGGACTTGCTGCATTAGGTCAGAGCATTTGCATAAAAAGATTAGTCAAAGTCTCAGCAATATAAATCACGTCCATTACTCGAAGGAAACCAGTTCTGTAAATAATTCCACTGATTTCCTCTGGGAGCTTCATTTCTAAGAGGTGGTTCTATGTAGTTAAAACTGTTAAACTCAGCAGTCTCCGTTCTTGAGTCTGCATCCATGGTTAGGAAGGTGAGGTCAGAAAGGCATGTATGTAGGGTATAGCAGTGTAAATGGCACTATTAGTAAAAGACCAGAATAGTTAGATGTCTTCCCAATTACTAGAAGAATTCTCTGGGTCCTTTTCTCCTTTCTGGCGTATGCAGTCCCTCACTTTTTCCAGGATTCAAAGAACAATTCCATGTTAAGCCCCCAAAAATGCATGACAGTGCATCAAGTGTGTGCAAAAATACTGAAGTTATTTTGTTGTACCTATCTTATTCTAGGATCTGTTCTATATAGATAAAATAGTATCAATCATGGCTTCTCTTTGGGAAGATGAAAGAAAGTTATGCTAAAGGATACCTCACCTTTTTCCCTACTTCCAAATGTCAAAACTCCCACCCATTCCCTTGTCCCAGAGGTACAAGGATTAGGCCAAGAGAATAGGTGTAGTTTTTCTGAAGATACAGCTATCCTTTAATTATAGCACCCCCAAAATCTCTAGGATGTGCTTTTTTTCCTATTTGGGCTGCAGTTCCCATATTTTCTGCATGTACAGCACCATCTAGTGGTTGAATTGGATACTTGTGTCTCTAGGGAAGCAAAGGGTGCTGACTTCTGTTTTAAGCTATGTGCAGTGACCTGCGTGGGAAGGGAAGCATACAGACTTTTTGCTCTTCATACAGACATATACTGTGTGTTTTGAGCCTTTCTGAATCTCATTTACTCATGGCTTTGAACTGTGTAAATGCACAGAAAGGATGGTTACATGTGAACACTGCAGTGGGATTATGTTAAGGAGACTGTTTCGATATAAATGCTGCTTGGTGGAGTTTGTCTTTAACTTGAAAGAGGGTGCTTGAAGCAGATTGAATTCCTCGTGTACAATATGAAGGAA
The DNA here is from genome assembly GCF_042186555.1 of Aquarana catesbeiana. NCBI lineage: Eukaryota > Metazoa > Chordata > Amphibia > Anura > Ranidae > Aquarana > Aquarana catesbeiana. The sequence goes on from NC_133326.1 coordinate 122,973,412, forward strand.
GAAGCAGCTGTATTTTTTTATCTTCTGGAAATGGGACATGATTCTGGTTACGCCCCACATTTAAATATTGCTGGTAATTGATATCTTTAATAAGATTCAGCTGCATTGTGCTTAAATGAGTTGCACATTTACTTTTCCGTCTTAATTGCTATGAATGCAGCAGGGAGAGGTTGTAGACAATGACATTCCATTTTGTATTGTGGAGTTGAAACTCACCTTAACTGGAACAAATTCTTAGAAATACCACAAATGATGCTGCAGAGAAAATTAGCTGCAGTTTTAATTTGTGTTATGCTCCTTTTAATATGATTACTCTGCTTTATTCAGGGTAGAGATGAATTCTTTGCTTGTTTTATAATTACACAGTCATAAAATTGAAAACCGCTTGTTTTAAGGTAATATTTCATTCTATCATGCCAGTAAAATTGCAGAATATCATTTTTTATCTAAATAAAGTCCTGGATGCCATATGTTTTTTAGCTATTGTAGAACAGAATACATTCTATATAATAATGTACTTATGTAGCATACATAAGCACAGTTTAAACTTTAAGTGTTACTAAACCCTGGACCCTGCATTCACTTTATCTGATTTCCCACAGTACACAGAACATGGAAATGTCATTATTTTAGTAATTATAAACGGCTTAAATACCTTTTCTCATCAGCAGTATATAGCAGTCTTGTGACTTCTATCAAGCTTGTAGGAGGAGTTTTCATTCTCCTATAACTGTCCTATGGGGCTGCATGACCCATGACCCTCTGGAGAGGGCTGATTTGGCCCTGTGCTGATGGTTGTAAACCCAATTCATGAAATTTGATCTAAGCGTGTGTTTACTTATCTTACTCCAAAGCTCTAAGTGTGGTTTTTCTGTGGTGCTTCATTCCTCTATTATCAGCATGTGTCACTTCTGACAAGTTCTCCGACACCTGAGGTAACAGTAGCTGAAATTGTGTGTCAGGGAGGGAGATTAGCAGGTAGCTTGTCTGTTCATAACACAGCTCTGCGTGTTCCAGTGTATGTCCAGACTCCCCACCCCTATGCGCTGCTGAAAGAGGATGAAAGATTTCTAACATCATCTGCACTTTCCAAAGAGTGTAAAAAAAAGAGAGAGCAGATAAACAAGTAAAACCTATGTAGGAGGATTTGTTTTCATCTCTTTGTATCATCTGAGGCTGTTCACTTCACTGGGTATGTGAGGTTTTACAACAAGTTTAATGCATTTTCTTCATTGAGATAAAAAACCATCTGCATGCAGCTCCCCCCTGACCAAAACACAGAATACATGTGTTCTGCGCACTTGTCCCTGAATATATGGGGCCCAAAACGCAAATACTGCGCAGTGCAACATTTAGCACCATTCAGCTGCAGTGGTTTCGATTTTGACAGGCTGCCAGCAGTGTGGCAGGATGCTGCAGCTGTGCTTCCTAAGGACACTAAAACACAGGAATTGGCTGCGGACAGACTAATGCCTACTGTGGCCTGATGAGCCTGAGATTTATTGCATAAAGGTGTCCGTTTATGAAGCAGTGATCAGAGGTGATCCCGAGGATCACCGCTGATCACAGTCCATAAACAGTTTATGAAACAGTGATAATCGGGGGAGAACATGTTTGAACTTGTTCTCCCGCCGGTTATCTCTACACACGGAGAATCCTCATGAATGACACAGTAACGGCCAGTTTATGAAGCGGTGATCTCACCATTTCACTGGCGATCTGAGTCAGAATTCACACTCCCAGGTTCACCAGCTCAGAGGTGGTGAATTGGGGAGTGAAGAGAGAATCCCGGGGGATCTGAGGGGGAAGGAGGAAGATTTATAACTTCCTTATGCCTCGTTCAGATCCCCCAACACTGTAACCATGTCCCCCTGTCATATTTATGTGTATACATATATACATATAATGTGTATACGTATATATAATGTGTGTGTATATACATGTATATATAATGTGTGTGTATACATATGTATATAATGTAGGGGGACTCATTATTTTATTAACATTAATCCACGCCGTCTGTCAGTGTAATGAGCGGTGATAATTTATCACTGCTTAATAAACTGACATCTTTGTGTTTCGGTGAATTTCTGGTACTGTAATCTCGTAAAGTCTCACGAGATTCCAGTATCAGGGGCCGTTCTCCACTGTTGGAAGCGTTTGTAGATCGCTTCACTCCTCAGAAAGTGAAGCGATCTACAAAGCTTCATAAACTGGCACACAGAGGAGAAAGATCTTCACTGTGAATGCCGGAGAAGGAAGCAGTGAATAGATTTCACTGCTTCATAAATGGACACCAAAGACACCCAACAAGAGTTGGTCTGACTTGGATGATTGTGTCACAATTGAGATGAGCTCTACAGCCTTGGAGACCTGTGGATGGACAAAGCTGTTTTTGCCCAGTCTTTTTTTGGGGAATAGATAAATAAGCCAGGTTATATTTTCCAGGCTTATTTTTCCTGGTTAATTTTGAGGTCTCCTGCTGGTGTCTAGTAATGTTTCGGTAATAAAGAGAGGTATTTCTTGTTAGTCACATCACTAATGCATATCTAAGTGCTGTTTCATGTCTATAGTGTTCTGTAGTCTGAGACTTAGCTGCTGTTGAAGAAACTCTGACATCTGGTAGAGTCTGAAGTTGAGTTATTTCAAGAAATGAATATTGACTGATATGCACGCTAAATTTAATAAATAAATTAAAAAATGTGTTGGTCAGCGGGTCAGCGGCCGGTGTTCATTGTGATTGATGTTGGATCTACACCAAGGACATTATTTATTTTTTTCATAAAGGACTTTTTTTGGTGATTGAGTAGGGGTACCCCCTACTCATTCACATTATGGCAGGCTGGCATCTGGGGAACCCCTTGTTAAAGGGGGCTTCCAGATTATGATAAATCACCCCCCCAACCACCGGGCCAGGGTTGTGAGGAAAAGGCCCCCACCATGTTGAGGGCATGTGGCCTGGTATGGTTCAGGAAGGAGGGGGGGTGGGGGTAAGCTGCATGCTTGGATAAGGGCCTTGCATAGATGGGGGGGGCGTGTGCACACTTTTTTTTTCTTTTTTTTTAACCAGTTGGCGTTCGCGCTATAGCCGAAAGACGGCTACAGCGCGGACTCCAATTGCCGGGAGGGCGTCCCTGGATGTCCTCCTGTTTACTTCCGCGTTGCATGCTCCCGCGGGTGCGCATCGAGGAAGTTTTGTGCTGGCCGTGTCCCTTGGACACAGCCAGTCACAGATCACTGAAACCGGCCAATCATAGCGGCCATTTTCAGCGCGATCGGCGGTGCCAACGAGAGACTATCTCATATGTAAACATATGAGATCATCTCTCATCGCTGGCTCTCCTCCTCACACAGAGACAGCGTGTGAGGAGGGAGAGCGAACCGCTGCGGCGGTAAGTGAACAGAAAAAAAAAAAAACGAAAGAAAGTGTCCCCGCTGCCATCTGTCCCTGCTGTCATGTCCCTGCCATCTGTCCCCAGTGCCACGTATAAGTGCCATCTGTCATCAGTGCCACGTACTAGTGCCATCTGTCAGTGCCATCTTTCATCAGTGCCACATATTAGTGCCATCTGTCATCAGTGCCACATATTAGTGCCATCTGTCATCAGTGTCACGTCACATCAGTGCCACGTATTAGTGCCATCTGTCATTAGTGCCATCTGTCATCAGTGCCATGTATTAGTGCCATCTGTCATCAGTGCCACATCAGTGTCAGTGCCACGTATCAGTGCCTTTTTTCATCAGTGCCACGTCAGTGTCACACGTCATTGTCCTGGTTCTCCAGGGCCTTCAAAACTGTAGTAGGTAGTCAACAAATTAGATGTGTAATTTATGGGGGCGGAGCCGGCGCGCAGCATGTGAGGACGTCTTGAGAGGAGCTCTCCCTGCAGATTCCACATCCTGACCTAATCCTGTGAGCAAAAAGCCGGCGTTTTGCCCTGGACTGCTGGGGTATGAGTGGCGGACCCTCCGGAGAGCCTCAGGGGATGGTGAAATACGGGCCTCCGTGGCCAAAAACACCGGGGGGAGAGACTGGCCCGTTATGCCTGGGGCTCTCAAGATGGCGCCGGGCAGAGAGGAGGATGAGGAATGGCCGCCGCTCTAGCAGCAGCATGAGGACACAGAAAGACCACAGCCTGCTTCCTCTGGTCGGGTGAGTCCCAGAACACAGAGAGACCGCACTATGCGCAGGGGGAGATCACTGGACAGGGACGAGGTGCTCCTACATGATGCAGACAGGGCCCAGGAGGAGGAGGGAGAACCGTCCCTTAAGCAAATAATGGCTGCCATACAGGGGTGTCAAGCTAAGCTGCTAGATCACTTTGGGGAACTGCAAATGGAATTCTCCTTTATGAAACACGATATGCAGAAGCTTAGAGAAAAAACCCAGGCTACTGATCATCGCATTGCTGCTCTGGAGGACACTGTTAGACCTATGACCACTGATAACCAAGTCATTAAAAAGACCCTCTCTGAGCACACTCTTAAAATGGCAGACATGGAGGACCGCATGAGAAGAAATAACATAAGGCTGGTGGGGTTCCCTGAAGGAGTGGAAGGTAGTCATCCTGAGGAATTCTTGGAGGACTGGCTGAAAGAGAATATGGCCCCTGGAACTTTCACTGCTATGTTTGCCATAGAGAGGGCGCACCGTGTACCAGGTAAACCCCTACCAAAGGGAGCAATCCCCAGACCCATGATAGCAAAGATTCTGCACTTCAGGGACAAAGAAAATATCCTAAAAGGAGCCAGGACAGGTCCTGAGCTAAAGTGTCATAATTATCGGATATCTATCTATCCTGATTTCTCTGCCACCACGCAAAAACAGAGGGCTTCTTTCTATCCGATAAAGAAACGGCTTAGAGAACTGAACCTGATGTATAGTATGCTATATCCAGCAAAACTACGCATTGTGGATAATGGCAAAACACATTTTTTTACTACCCCCACGGAGGCTTCTGATTGGCTGGATGCGAGGGGACGACCGAAAAGAGGGGGCTCTCCAAGATCACCTTAAACTACTACATACAGATGAAGATGTTGGGGGATAAGGGATGTCAGGAGAAGGAAATATGGCGGACGCTGAGCTGCTCTTTTACCGCCCCTTTTTTCCCCCAAACTCTCTTTACAAGGTGTCAGGAGGCACTGACTGGGCCCTCAGATGTGGCCATATGCACCTGGCAGTCCGGAGGACTACAGAAGATCTATGCTTGCTGCTTTCAAATGCTCGATTATACTTTTAACACCGAAAGAATCTGCAGGTTCTTTTTTCTCCTTTTGGAAACAAAGTTTTTTTTGTTGTTTTTCCTATTTTCACTTGAAACTTGAGGAGTGGAACAAGAAGTATTCCTCTTCTCCCTGAACACATATAATTTTTTATTTTTGTGTTGTAGGGGTTTTTTTGTGTGGGGGGTTTTTTTTTTTTTCTCTCACAACTGAACTCACTCCTCACAGTGCTGGAGCCTGTGTGATTTTTTTTCTTTTTTAAATCGCACATCCGTTATAACCTCTTTTGGGTTAAAGGTTTTGGGAATGAAGTGCCTTGCAAATTGGGGGCGGGTACAGGGTGGGGGGAGGGGAACAGGGGGGGGGAGGAGTATCAGGGAAATTATCATTATGCTTTGTGTATGCTCATGATTTCAAGCTCTTTTTTGATACATGCTGTCTACCTTATATGTTGCTGCTCATCAGGACGGGGAGGGGGGGTGCTGGAGCCCTGGAAGATATTCTACCAGAACGTTGGGAGTGAGGAGGAGGGGGGGGGGGGGGTTCTTGCTTTATCCAATATGGCTGTGAACCTTAGAGTGATCTCTTGGAACGTCAGAGGTCTTAACTCCAAATTTAAAAGATCGCTGGTCTTTGATTATCTAAAAAAAAATATAAGCCGCATTTAATATTGTTACAGGAAACACATCTGCAGGGCTCCAGGACTCTCTCTTTAAAAAGGGCACATATTGCTGGGGCTTACCATGCAAGTTATTCTCCATTTGCTAGGGGAGTGTCCACACTAATAGCTAAATCCCTACCCATATATATTCATGCAATTAAAACGGATATAAAGGGTAGATATGTTATCACAGTGATAAAGGTGCATAACAAATTCATGACCTTTGTGGACTTGTATGTCCCGCCTCCCTTCTCCTTGTCTCATCTCGATGATATGCTTCAAGCGACTTTTGAGATAGCGGAAGGGAGGATTTTCATTCTGGGAGACTTGAACGCGGTGGTGGATCCGACAATGGACAAGTTGGATGCACCGCCAAGAACGCCAACACCCCTAGCGAAGTGGATGTCAGCCCACGGCTTCTATGACGCATGGCGGGCGAGACACCCAGAGATTAGGGAATATTCCTGTTACTCTGAGACATATAACACTGTCCAGGATAGACACTGTATTGGTCGAAGCTGAGGGACTGCAACTGGTGGCTGGGGCGAGGTACTTGCCTAGAGTGCACTCGGACCATTCACCTATACTGGTGGATATTGTAGTGGGACAGAGACAGGGAATCAGACACTGGAGAATGGAGGCTAGTTGGTTACAGGAGGAATATGTTAACATTAAATGTAATGAGTCTATTCAGCTGTTCTGGAAGGAAAATAAGGAAGCTGGCTCAGATCTAAGTGGGAGGCATTCAGAGCTACTCTACGAGGGGTGTTCATAGCGGAGGTGGGTAGTTTCAAAAAGCAACTAGCCTCTTCAATAATGGACAGGGAACGAGAGGTATCACTAGCTGAGGCAGAATACGTTAGGCGACCAACTAGGGAGGGATGGTGCACTCTCCAGGATAAGACACGGGCATACAAGGAAATACTGACTGACCAGACCACCAAACTCGGACTTGCGCAACGTAGACGCATATTTGAATTTGGAGACAAAAATAGTAGACTGTTGGCATATCTGGCACGACCAGAATACACACCCATATGTATAACGAGTATCTATGGCCAAGGTGGGGTAGAGGTGAGTGATTCCGAGGGTGTGCTACAGGTCTTTGTCCAGTTTTACAAAGAACTTTACAAGTCATGCATCCCACCGGGTGGTAACACTCTAGAAAATTATCTGAATGATATTAATCTTCCTAAGTTAACAAATCTAGACCGTGAAGAATTGTAAGCTGACATAACTGTGGAGGAGGTTGCGGGGGCGATAGCTTCTTTTGCCCCTAGGAAATCTCCGGGCCTAGATGGTATACCCTCGGAATGCTATAATACCTTTAGGGGTGGACTGGTGCCCCGACTATTGCGAGTGTTCCTGACTGCGCGGCGGGAGGGGAAACTTCCTCCTTCTATGAGAGAGGCCTTGGTGGTTCTGATACATAAAGGGGGAAAAGACCATAAAGAATGTGAATCCTATAGGCCCATTTCATTGATGAATGTCGACACCAAAATACTAGCGAAAGTATTGGCGGGGAGATTGCAATCGGTAATCTTAAAACTAGTTAACCCGGATCAGACGGGCTTTATACAAGGGCGCTGTGCACAAATGAACGTTAGAAGGTTATTTATTAACCTACAGACGGACCATAACAATTCCGGGGAGAGAGTGGGGGCCTCTTTGGACACCAAGAAGGCCTTTGATTCGGTGGAGTGGGCCTATCTGTTTGGTCTCCTGGAGATATTGGGATTCGGGCCTATATTTATATCCTGGGTGAAGCTGTTATACACTGACCCATTGATCAGGGTGAGGGTAAATGGAATTATATCTGAGCTCTTCTCTGTCCTCCGGGTGACCAGACAGGGGTGCCCGCTATCCCCCCTTCTTTTCGCTTTAGCCATAGAGCCACTTGTTGCAAAGATAAGGGATGATCCCCATCTGAAGGGACTTCGGGTGGGGGGGATTGAGGAACGAGTCTCCCTTTATGCGGATGACATGCTTTTGTATCTGCAGGATCCGGGTGCTTCGTTATCTACGGCCTTCCAGTTGATACAGGAGTTCGGAGATTACTCTGGGTTCCGTATCAATTGGAGCAAATCATCCTTGTTTGCTATAGATGACACAGTGGCGGTCCCGGCGGAATCCCCCATTCAACTGTCCCAATCCTTTAAGTATCTGGGAGTTGTAATTCATGACATGAGATCCTATTTCTTCGCATCCCAAATGACATTCTTGCATTGGCGGTGTTTCCCCCAGATACCTAATGCCACTACTTTACTGGAGGCAGCTGTTGCCACGTCCCAGGAAACATTACTGAACATCCTGTTTAGAAAAGAGATACCAGGGAGAGAGATGGGATCTGTTATGGCACTACCAGGTAGGGTGTTCCATCTTTGTGCGCAGAAAATAATGGATGACCCGCTATGGTTATCCCCTAATTGTCCCCTCTGGTACAATAAATCCCTAAAAGAGTTTTGCAAAATAGAGGATGGGCATGGATGGGCCAAATATGGGATTAAATATCTACATCACATATACCAGGATGGCAGGCTAACATCCTTTGCACAACTGAGGGAGCAGTTTGGTGTACCTAGTAACTGGCAGTTCAGATATACCCAACTGCAACATGCAGCGACAGCCCAGTTTGGGAGGGGGGAGGGGAAAGTACAAAACACAACCTTGGAAAGGGTCCTGATTGACCCAGAACCGACTAGGCGTATATCTAGATACTACAAGGAGATTAGATTGGGAGGCCCTGACCTGACTGCGAGGACCAGAAGTAGGTGGGCGACTTTCATTCCGGAACTGACTGAGGAATTGTGGCAGGAGGTACTCGATACATATTTAGTATCAGTGATTTCCTCCACGGATAGAATGATACAGCTTAGATATCTACACCAGCTGTACTACACTCCAACCAGACTATTTAAAATGCACAGAATCCAGAGTGTCATAAATGTAGGGGTAATGAGGGAACTTTCCTTCACATGGTGTGGGATTGCCCTAGGATAAGACCTTTGTGGTCTCAGGTGACCGAGTTCATATCTGACCACTTTGGTCTCCCAAACATATGCTCTCCTATGAGGTGTCTGTTGGGGATTTTTGATGAGGAAGAGATGAATACAAATACTAAATTGTTCCTTAGACTTCTCTATTTTGGGGTGAGAAAACTGATCGCTCGACGATGGATTCATGGTGAACAACTCACTTTGGGAATGTGGATAAAAATAATAAATGCTGATGGATGTACTTATGTATAGAATGACATATGAGGCGAGAGGAGCCCCCAAAAAATTTAGGAAAGTGTGGGGTAGGTGGACTGAGTCCAAAAATACCTTATCGGTAGAAGAGGAGGGGAGCAAATAGGGAAGAATATAGGCAATGATGAGGGTGGACAGTAGAGGGTGAAAAGATGCATACAATATTATGAGCAGATAAATCACGAGGGGGGGGTGGGAGGGGAGGGAGCCCATACAGGGGGGGTCTGTTTGGAGTTTGTTTTCTCTGGATGGCACTAAGTTCTCAATGTTTATGTTGACTGTCCAGATGCTCCTCTTTATGAGCGGTTTTTCAATAAAATATGATATATATATATATATAAATAAAGGTTTAAAAGAGGGGGGGGGGAGGAAAAAAAAAAAAGAGCAAAACAATCAGGTTGAAAGAAGTAAAGGCATTTTTTTACTATTGTAAGGAATAACTGCAAAACATGTGCAACTGGATGTGTTATATGCGTAGAGGTACCATGTTATCTTCAATTGGATGTACAATGACCTATTGAGTACAGAATGTGATGTAACATGTCAATACGCTCAATAAAAAAATCTTGTTAAAAAAAAAAAAAAAGATGTGTAATTTATGCTCCTAGAACACCTGATGGTGCTCCCTGCATGTTGGGCCTCTCTATGTGGCCAGGCTGTGAAAAAGTCCCACACATGTGGTATCCCCATACTTAGGAGGAGTAGCAGAATGTATTTTGGGGCGTTATTTGTGGTATACACATGCCATGTGAGAGAAATAACCTATTATAATAAACATTTTGTGGGGGGAAAAAAAAATATTTTGCAAAGAATTGTGGGAAAAAATGACAACATCAAAAACCTCACCATGCCTCTTACTAAATACCTTGGAATGTCTACTTTCAAAATAGGGGTCATTTGGGTGGTATTTGTACTTTCCTGACTTGTTCGGGTCACAAGAAATGAGATAGGCCATCAGTACATCAGGTGTGATCAATTTTTTATGATTTACACCATAACTTGTAGACTCTCTAACTTTCACACGGACCAAATAATATTCACTAATTTGGGTTATTTTTACCAAAGATATGTAGCATTATAAATTGTGGCCAAAATTTATGAAGAAAAATTACTAATTTGCAAAATTTTATCACAGAAACAAAGAAAAATGCGTTTTTTTTTCAAAATTTTCGGTCTTTTTTCATTTATAGCGCAAAAAATAAAAAACCCAGAGGTGATCAAATACCACCAAAAGAAAGCCCTATTTGTATGAAAAAAAGGACAAAAAATTAATTTGGGTACAGTATTACATGACTGAGTAATTGTCATTCAAAGTGTGAGAGTGCTGAAAGCTGAAAATTGGTCTGGTCACGAAGGGGATTTAAGTGCCCAGCTGTTGAAATAGCCACCGTTGACCACCCTAAAGCTGCTAGTGTCTGGCTGTTTTTGGCTGCAGTGCTTACTAGCATTTTATTCCAAAGTGTTCTCTGGGGCCAACATGATCTCCACATTGTCCAATCAAAGAACGCTTTGCATTCAGAAGGAAAAGGCAAGATGTTTGAATGGCAGCCATGCTGAGTGACCACCAACCCTCCCCCCCCCCACCCCCCCCCCCCCCCCCGGTAACCATGCAGGATGGCAGACGCTAGGAATGGCACCCAGAAGACTGCAACTATCGCTGTAGTAACTATGACTACTTCGATGATTTCACAACTTCCACAGGGGCTGATCAGGTATCAAATATGAGTATGCAAAAGATATTATTCCTGGAGTTCATCTTAATGAAAATCTGATTTCATTCCGTTGTCACTCCTTATCTGTATAATTGTTTTAAGTCAGTTATGTAGATAGGTACAGAAGTCATTTGATTAATATGGTGTAGTGGGTAGCACTCTCACCTATCAGTAAAAAGGGTTGCTGGTTCGAATCCCAACCACGACACTACCTGCCTGGAGTTTGCATGTTCTCCCTGTGCCTGCGTGGGTTTCCTCCGGGTACTCTGGTTTCCTCCCACACTCCAAAGACATGCTGGTAGGTTAATTGGCTTCTGTCCAAAATTGGCCCTAGTATATGAATGGGGACCTTGGATTGTGGGCTCCTTGAGGGTAGGGACCGATCTGAGTGTGCAATGTACAGGGATGGGGACAATTGTAGACACTCACTCAGGTTTAAATGGATGGACTGGTGTCTTTATTCAACCTTACTAACTATGTAACTATGACAGCCAGGAAAAAAGTATTGTCCAGAGGAGAGTTCAGATCAGCTTCCATACTTCCTCAGTACAGGTTAGCTGTAGCATCAAATCAATGTGGCAAATCAGAGGGTTGGCCCATAAGTATAATACTTAGGATAGGATGTGGCAGTTTCCCTTGTATCCTGTGCATGTACTCCTGGTTATCATCAATAATAAAATAAAGTTGGCTTTCTTTGCATTCACAAATACCCTCTGGACAACAAGCAACCTGTGCAAATTAACCTCCCCAGTGCTTTGATAATCCTGATTAAAATCTGAGGCAGAGCGCCTTTAAAGGAACTTGTCAATATAGAAATTGGCATCTACCATTGCTTATTTTGAAAGTACAGGGACCAGGGCTGTAATCCTCAGTAGTCACTCATTCCTAATTGATAACTGTCCTGGAACGAGCATGCGTATACTAGGCATCCTCGCACCTAGTATACAAAAACTTGTTATGAGATGGTTAGATGCTGTGTAGTGAAGGTTTTCTTTTCATACCCCCCCCCCCCATTCGGAATACCTTCTCTTCTCCCCCTTCATTCTCTAGGGCTTCAGAGCAATTTTCGTTGGAGCAGTCACATGCATTCACATGGGACTGTGGGGGTTAGGGTGGAGGGTGTTTACATTTTCATTTTTTGTTTGTGAAAAGGTTTAACTTACACTTAGTGTTATTAAACCCAGGACCCTGCATTCACTATATCTGGTCTCCACAGTACCCGGAAATGCTACTCTTTTAGAAAATATAAACTGCTAAATACATTTTCATCAGCGGTTAGAGCAGTCGTGTAACTTCTATCAGTGTCTGCTAAAGCTTGTAGGAGAAGTTTTCATTCTACTCTGACTGTCCTATAAGGCTGCAGGACCCCTGGCCCTCTGTCTGGACCGTGCTAATTGGTCTTGTGCACTCTACCAAGAAAAGAATAAAACTCTAGCAATATACCCCAAACTGAGCATGTGCAGCTTGTCCCCTAGCCTCTGTTCTATAAGGAGATGGATGGGGACAGTTGAAGAAGGGGAGGAACAGGGAAGACAGGATCAAAATGTCCTTTTTACACAATGCAGAGGATCCACAGCGAGTAAAACAAGCGTGCTTTACTGCATATACAGACTGATTTTACTGTTGTGGGTTTAGTAACACTTTAAATATCATAGGCAGGGACACAGCAATTTAATACTAACAAGCATAGACCTTGAAAACCGACCCATAACAAATAAGAGGGGATTAAGAGAGAGTCTGACAATTAAAAAAAAAAAAAAAAAGTGCAGTGCTTCTAAAAGCCAGAGGCAGTTGTCATCTGTGAGGTTAAAGCGGAGTTCCACCCAAAAGTGGAACTTCAGTTTTAGGTACTCCTCGCCCCCTGACATATCACAATTGGCAGGTCATTTATTTGGGGGGGCTGGGTACCTGGTTTGGAGTGGGACTTCATGTCCCACTTCCTCCTTCTGACCACCTAGGCGATTCCTAGGCGGCCCCTCTCTCCCAGCAATGTTCTGGTACAGGTCCCAGAACATTGCCTGGCCATTGACGGAGCGCAGCGCGGCTCGCTCATGTGCAGTGTGCGCCCGGCTATGAAGCCGTAAACTGTCACAGCCGGGTGCCCACTCTCACGATGTCAGAGCCGCAAAGCGGAGGGGGAGATAACGGAGGCTTCGTGCGGCCGCATCGCCAGACCCTGGGACAGGTGAGTGGCTGTTTATTAAAAGTTTTTTTTAATAAACTCAAAAACCAGTGGAACTTCACTTTAATCTGTTTTATGTACAGTACTGCACGGTGTTGTAGTTACATTCCTGACTGTTGTATTGTGTGGCTTGTTCAGGATTTGCTCCTGTGAGTTTTGTAGTGGACAACAAAGGTTTGTTGATTTGTGAACACTAAGAATCTGTTCATCCATTGATGGTGAATTGTTTGCCATTTCCTATTAGGACTGACTTGGGTACTAGAGATTATTTTATCTATCTTATTACGGAGTTTTGTGCTTCCAAGTCCGTAGGCTTATATCCACCCACTTGCACATAAGTACTTTGAACACTCCCTGCTCAGTGTATAAAAGTACAATAGAAACAGTTGCCTTCTGTATTGGATGTGGATGCCAATAGGCGTGGACACTTCCCTTTACTCCGGCACATTTTGAAATCTCTTTATTAGGCATGGCTAACGTTGTACTTTGTGTTCCATGGTAATTAAACCCTTGTCCATCATAGACAGCAATTGTGTTACTAAATGCTTTTCTGTGCTGCTTACATGAATGTGGAGTGCTATAGTATTCCAGTGTGACAAGAGCTTTATGTCTACAGGCTTTTAAAATAATTTTGATGGACTAATTGTATTGAATGACACATCTTAAGTCCTTCTTTTTCTTCCCAAATACTATTGCTTGGCAGCTTTAAAAAAAAAAAAAAAAAAAAAAAAGGCCTTAACCGTAGGTGGGACCTGGATCTACATCTGAAGTAGCCCACCTCTATTTCTCAGATACAGATTTGTTTTTCTAATGACTGCCATTTGTTTTTCCAATTATTTCACATTTAAATTTTTTACTCATGTTCTATTTCTTTTGTTCATTATATATAGCTTGTATATGTGTATGGCATTCATCAGATGAGAGAGGCTAGTACAGTTGGAAAATCATTGAAGGGTTAATTTACCTGGTCTGAAGACCTGCCCACTCCTCCCCTCTTGCACCTGTGCTCTTGCACCTGTGATTTTAGTACTTAAAACCTGCTTTCACGTTGTTATATTATTATGACTAATGCCATGTAAGTGGCTGAAACGCGTAAATTACAGGTATTGAATCCTTTTTATGGATGGATCTAAAAAAAAAAATCGCATATGTTTTAACTTTGAGACATCGTGGTCCCGGATTATTTTCTTTTAAAAAAAATAAATTATGCCTGCAGTATTGTATTCTTTTAACTATTGTCTTATTAAGAGAATGTCTTTTGGAACTGGCAACCTAGGGCTAAGTAGTATCTTAGCCCCCGTTCACATTGACCGTGGCTTTGAAATTGTGTGACTTCATCTTAATCAGCTCTATGCCGCGGCTCCCACACGCATGCGTGGGAGTGACGCCATTGTGGCTAGGCCATGCAAGCGGCCGCAGCCTGAGAACCCAGAGGAAGACCTGGTGAAGATGGCAGCCTCTACAGCGGTGATAGTGTGCCGCTGCAGGGCTTTGTTTCAAGGTAAGGCTTTCATAATGTGCTAGTGTGCAGTGCTTTGCACGGAGATTTTTTTTTTCTTCAATGCTTTCTACTGTTTTAAAGCCCATACACACTATCAGATTTTCTGATGATTTTTTCCTTCAGATTTACCAATACCATATAATATGAGGTCAAACCTTAGGAGTTTCAATTTGTATGCAATCAGGCAGGCCCTTGCACTACATGGTTTTGGTAAATCTGCAGGGCAAAAATCAGCAGAAAATCTGATAGTGTGTATGGGGCTTAAGCCAGGCTCACACTAGTACGTTTTCAGATGTGACACAGAATCGCATGACAAGGATCACATTGTTTTCAATGGTAGCTTTTCACGTCAGCAGGGTGCAATTTTTAGAAAAAGTTCCTTTACTACTTTGCGATTCCAGTGTGATTTTGTCCCCATAGAACATACAAGCCTTATCAAAGTTGCATCCAAGTAGCACTACGTAATCGCACTGAAAGTCGGATCAAAATTGTAATGCAGCAGTGTGAACCTACCCTTAGAGTATATCTGAACCCAAGGACAAAATGTCTCTCATTCACATAGATGTCAGGATATACCGATGCCTATAGGCCACAGCCCAGGATAACCCTCCCGTACCCAGCGTGCTTCCCTGTTTTTTGTTTTTTTTTTTTTTGTTTTTTGTTTTTCATCTTTTTTCCGGACTTCCGGACCGGAGAAAAGTCTAGCCATATTTTTTGCTAGTTTTTCATTGATTTTTGTTTGATTTCTTCACAATTGTTCAATCAAGTCTCCTCGCTACACCGTTGCTTGTCCCTACATGGCAGCTTTCCTGATCAACTGTTCACCAGCCTAACTTTGGAGTGCTGTACTCCGACCCCACTGGACATTGCAGGGCGAGTCGAAAAGTGACCTTTTGAGCTCTGGGTCTGCTTGTAGTGCTTTTACGACCCAGTACTGGTGCAAGTTAGCTGCAGAGTGCTTTCCGGGTCCAGAGTCATTGATCTTGCCTCAGCACTTGCACTGTCTATGAAAGCTCACTTTTTTGAATAGGCTTATCAAGAAGAGCACCAAGGAGCCACCTTATTGTTTGTCATTTGGCGCACTGTGAATTACCCACTATTGCTGGTTTCACCATGGAAGAGGTTAATTCTGAGAGATAGAGTGCTGACATCATACGCATGCTCACTTTCCTGCCATTCAGTGTAGAGAAAACATCCCTCTTCTGCTCTTGCTTTGCTAAAGCACCATGAGGAACTCTCTGGGCAGTTCTAGTGGCTGCCTACAGTGACCCTGGTCACCTTTGGCCAACTGAACCTAATCAGCCATCAGCTGCCTGAGTTTGTGAGTACCCGTCTGTTACCTTAAGCCTTGGGCATGTGGTTGCAATATGACTGTATCTGAACGCAAAGTCCTGCTGCTACAGGCATTCTTATCTCACATTCTCATAAGTGTTCTGGTGATTTTTAATCTGTAGGGCACTGACATCTGAAATCTGGATTACAGTGACCTTCGTTTTAGGGTCTATCATCAGAATCTACCTTTGCTCCTTGGGTCTGGTAGATTAATCTATCCTGTTGTTATGAGACTCTACTGCGGTAACAGAAGACTACACCCCATTATGCCTTCCTAATAAAGCATGCAAAATAGATGTCTTGAGCTTTATGTGCTTCAATTGTGATGGCTTGTTAGAAGTGTCTAAACTTGTGTCCCTTATGGGTCTGATGTCCATACAGATGCAAACAGTACCAAGGTTAAGGATGTTTGCATGCAGATGCTGTATCCATGGACTGCCTAACTTGGCCTTCTAGGAACATCATTTCTTTAACCCTACCCTTAAAGAGGAAGTAAACCTGATGGGTTTTACTTCCTCTTTTGCACTGCATACTAGCCCATTATGTGCCACTTACCTGCAAACTAAGCCCGCGATGTCCCCATTGGTGGCCGCATCCATCTTCACCCCTCTTCCTTCTGGGGCCATGGACTCTGGCTCTGTGACTTGCTGGAGTTGCTTGACCCGACAGTCACGGCATGGGGCCTGTAGAAACTGCCCTTTCTTCAGTGCGAATGCGCTGATGACGTTGTCGCAAGTGTATATGGTAACCGTGCAGGTTTAGGAGATATTTCCAGTACCTCCAGGTAAGCCTTATTATAGGCTTACCTGTAGGTAAGTGTTATGTAAGGGTTTACAACCACTTTAAAGTGATTGTAAACCTCAGTCATGAAATCTGAACTAAGCACATAAACAAGTAAACACTACCGATATATCTCCAAAGCTGTAAGTGTCGTTTCTCTCTGGTACTTTGTTCCTCTGTTATCAACATTAGTCACTTCTGAGACGTTTTCCGGACACATGAGATAGATTTGTAATGGGGAGGGAGCTTAGCACACAGCTTGTCTATTCAGAACACAGCTCTGCATGTTCCTTCGTTCCTGTGCAGTGTGTGGGGGGAACGTCTCTTTCCTCCAGTCGGCTCTCTCACAATGTAGAAGAGCTGTCACTGCAGCTCTCTGCCCCCTCCTTTCTGCTCCTTACAGATGCAGAAGGATTTTATCACATATCTGCACTTTTGAATGGATGTAGAGAAGAGGTGGCTGCAGATTAGCAAGTAAAATTTATGTAGGGAGGTTTGTTTAATCTCTATGTATCACCTGAGGCTATTCACTTCATTGGGTATATGAGAGGTTTTACAAACACTTAACCTCCCAGATAAAGAATAACTCAGGATTTTTATCCTTGGGGCTGCACCTGAGTATTCTATAACATGTGGTTCCTTCTACATTACCGGTTCCCACTTTAAGTAGGTCTCCTGGTTTGGATACCGTGGGACATTACCTATGTACTGCTGTGTCTTGACGATCAAGAAGCAACGGGAGTCCTTCCTGCAGCAGGGAAGGTGGTTTGGGGTTCCCTTGTGGAAAGTTCAGGGGGCCTGTCTCACCCGTGCTGATACATTTAGGGTATACCCTCTGAGGACTGGCTCCTCCAAGCTATTTGTTTCTGGACATTGGGTGAGGTTCACGCACCAAGGGTTGTCTTGGACCCTACGTTGAAATTGCAGAATGTCATAAAGCTGCACAATGACATAAAGTGCAATGCGGGTCCAATAGCCCTGCATTGTATGTGAGGAAGGCAAGTGTTGGCCCTCAAGCAGAGGAGGACATTGGAGCAGGGATTAATGTTGGTGTGGCATCCTATCTCATCCCATAGAGTTAACAAGCATTCAACCATTGCAGAGATGGTTATTTCTTTATTTTTATTCTTGGAGTAGGGCTTTTTATGGTTTAAAAAATCATCTACATTTCCTGCAGTCTATATTGTCTATTCCCCTGTGAGATGTCAATGAAGTGAGACTGGAATACCATACATTTACACTTAAACTGTGACTCAACTCCTTTGTGTAATATATTCTGGTAATTCAACCACAATTTCTTAGTAATGCTGTCTCATGTGCATATGCAAACATTCCGTATAATGTATGCCATAACATGATCAGTAACTCCTGTAACTCCTATTTAATGCATAAAGTGACACTACACTTTTTTCAGTGTTTATTACCTCTGTAGCCATATATGTATATAAATCTATAATAAAATGTAATGTAGAATACTCGAAGTATAGCAGTTGCATATGTGGATGCATTCTCTGCTGGCACATCATCCTGGAAATCTGAGGCAGCTGTATAACAGCTGCATGGTCACTGGGATTGGTTTCCAGAGTCCGATTCGGTAAAGAATTTCAGAAACAGCTGTAGCATCCTTTCAAAGCACCTCAGATTAGGATGGTCACAGACAATGACTGCATCCTTTCATATTTTCCCAAGATGCTAGTATGTTATTTCACGAACTGGTTAAATTCCAGCTATGGAAGATATAGCTCACAGATACAGACCAGCAGATCCAGTTTTAGGAGTACGAACAACCATGTCAAATTGTTTAGGGGAGTTCTCGTAGAAAATAAACTAAAATACATATACTGTACATGGGTCAGCTATTTTCCTTAAAACTGAACTGCACAAATCTGACAAAAACAACCCGTGCAATGGAGCCCTGCAATACTTTAATGCCAAGTACACATGATCGGACATTCCGACAACAAAATCCTGGATTTATTTCTGATGGATGTTGGCTCAAACTTGTCTTGCATACACACGGTCGCACAAATGTTGTCGGAAAGTCCGAACGTCAAGAACGCGGTGACGTATAACAGATACGACGAGCCGAGAAAAATGAAGTTCAATAGCCAGTGCGGCTCTTCTGCTAGATTCCGAGTATGCGTGGAATTTTGTGCGTTGGAATTGTGTACACATGTTCGGAATTTCCAACAACGGATTTTGTTGTCGGAAAATTTGAGAACCAGCTCTCAAATTTTTGTTGTCGGAAATTTTAAACAACAAATGTCCGATGGAGCCTACACACACTCGGAATTTCCGACAACAAGCTCACATCGAACATTTGTTGTCGGAAATTCCGACCGTGTGTACGGGGCATTTGAGTTAAAAGAAAAAAATTAAGTCTAGGGGTGCACAGATAAGAGAAAATATTCACCTTTTTCTTGGCTCCAGCAGGCTGTCTGGATCCATGCAACTGGTCTTCCTCAGCCTCCTCTCTAAGTCCTGCAAGCTGCATCTTTGGGGTGGTGTGGGAGCGGGGGTATACACCGCTACCCATATTGCCCTGGCCATTGAAATGAAGCGCTTCTGCAGTGCCACAACACTGGCGCTTTTAACCCTTTCTTCGGCCGCTAACGGCGCTTTACCGCTAACGCCGCCACCACCCCAGTGTGAAAGTACAATAAGACACACTTTGAATTCCAATATAAGCTTATATAAGCTAAAATAGAACTGTTGTGTGTACTGGTATGACAATACTGATGTTCTAAAAAGAAAGTGTATGCTGTGACCATAGATTTTCTTTAAGGCCTCATGCACTCTGTTGCTCCTAAACTCATGTTTAGGACCTTGTGGCATTTTTTTGCTAAAACCCCTGAACACAACTCGGTAAAGGCTTATGTGTCCAAGCACACATAGGCTTTTACCAGAGTTTAAAATCAACAGAGTTTAGAGGCAGTAAAACGCTCCTTTCCTGAACGCAGAAGAATGGCGTTCAGGAGAGGAGTGTTTTGATAGAAAAACGCCACGCGTGCTCAAACATGTTTAGTACTTCAGTGTTTATTTCAGTGCCCAGAATAAATTAAAATTCTGGCCAATGAAATGAATACATGCCCAAACTCCAAATACTGCTAAACTCATCTAAACTAGTTTGAAAAAATGCAACTTTAGGTGAGTTTATAATGTTGATTTTCTCCTGTCAGGAGAAACGGCGTTTAAAATAATCCAGTGTGCTTGAGGCCTAAAGCTGATCTCCATGGTTCAGTGAACTTTATATAGTTCGTTTGGACCAAGCTAAAAGATGCAGTGGCTATAAGTGCTATATAAACTGTATGCAGCCTCAGCTACATTCAGTATACAGTGCTGTGTTCCTGGCAGTGGGATGGTAATGCCCTCTCACCCTCCCAAAACAAAATAGAGTCCAAATCGCTGCTCAGCCATACGAAGGGAGCTTTAAATTTTAGAAATGAAGACAAAGCTTCCTCTGGCTGAGTTGGAGACTGTGATGTCATCCAGCTGCCTCGCCCAAAAGTCCAGACCAACTATAAAAGTTCACTGAAGCTTGGAGTTCTGCTTTAAGGATAGACTTAGACATGCATCTAAGTCTCCCTTTACTGTGAAGCACAATCTGCATTCGTGGGGAGCCGCCCCTGCCGGGAGAACACAGTTATTACTGCTATTGGCTATAATTGCTGGAAATAAGCACATGCTAAAAATCCTACCTGCTGGTTGTACCCAAGTCGATCAATCAATGGACTTGCTTACAACCAGCCTGCCCATACGTGGATCAAATCTTGGCCGGTCCCTGCTGAACCGGCTGAGATTCGGACCATCTATGGCCAGCCTTACTCCTTGTTTGTGTAATCTGTTGATCTTGGAAGATGCCTGCTTTTTTTTTTTTTTTACAATATATTTTATTGAAGTTTTTCTTATAAATTACAAAGGTAGAATGATACACATAACAGTAGAATATAGAACTGCGTATAATACACAAAGTTATAGATTGAAGACAAATTGTCAGTACGTAGACGTTTCTCACAACCAGCAGTCATCTTAAGGCCTGATTGGGAAGCTTTAATGTGACTGATGGAGGAAGCAGAGAGAACAAGGCACAGTGGCTGGCTGGCAGCCTCCTCTGACAGTAGCATTTTATCTAGCACCCATATGGACTAATTATCATGGACTTTTTATTGATTATTGTTTATTCATATTTATTGTCTCCCACCCCCCCCTTTTTGTATGATTGCACCCCCACCTAGAGTGCGCTTAATTTACCTATTTTGTCTACAGACTTCAGGGAATACATTTACTGCGCTTCTTTTGAAAAGTGGTGTGGGCATGCAGTAGATTACACAGAACCCAAATTACTATAAAAAGAGCGAACCGTCTGATTTTTTTTTTTGCACAGTTGCCGTGCGCTGGAATACATTAGTAACATATTGGATTGGTTACACTTTTTCTGGAAAAACACAGTTTACAACATTGTTTACATCAAGTTGATATTTAATCTGCATTTCAAAAAAATTTATTATGCTAAGTATTACTAGGCATGACCCCAGCTGCCTGCTGTCTAACAAGCTTAAAGGGGTTTTCGGGCCACAGCATACTCTTCTTTTTATTTTTATTTTTTAATATAACATCAGTGTTGTAATACTCAATAGAAACAATAGTTATTTTGACAATCCAATATAAGCTTACTTGAAAAAAACTCCTTTAATGTTTTGAGTGCTGCCTGTCTACTGACCGTCTTACCACAATTTCCTGGATTCCCTACATGCTTTGCAGCTTCTCCTGTGCTGTTTACTTAACATTACTAAGGACTACATATCCCATGTTACCTTGCTGAATGCATGCAGTGATTCCTATGATGACTCCGCCTCCTTGAACTCCTCCTCTCAGCACTGCCTGTAGTTCCCTCTGTGAATGTATTGCCCAGATTAAGGACCTTTAACAGTCCTTCTAGTCTCTTCTTTGGAGTGGCGGGTGTTGCCACCCGCTGATATCTGATCCAATCCTTTCTGCTAAAAACAGACGGATGGGGATCCATTCCACATCTATCTGGCCGATTGGATGGCAGTCAGGTGTAAACGGACAGGTGGCCGAGCGAGTTGTCTCCATCCGCCTGCTCAGCGGACAGATTCCGCTGTGTGTAAGGAGCCTATTAGGAGTAGGCTAGATGTGAAAATGAATATAAGATTTTATATTTTGACTATAGATGCACTTAAATTGAAAACATTGGATTCCTGTGTTTGAATGGGCTCATACTAATAGATAACCCCTTGAGAGATGAGAGTGGTGAGGGATGCCTAAAGCTCCATCACTTGGCAACTTGGCAAAGCATTTCTTTTCTGTTCTGACCTTGTTTAACCTGTTTGTTTTGTTGCAAGAGATAGAATCAACTATTTATTTTCTTTAATAGCTTTTGATGTGATTGTCATTTACAGTACGAGCTTATTCAGACGTGCAGCCAGGGCATTGTAAAAGCAGATGGCAATGGCATCTTAACCATCTAAAGCCCATCTAACCAAGGGCATGCAGCCGCTTAGGGCTGTACACATGCTGTGGCTGCCGCACTTTGCTTCACACCTGCAGTGAAAATTAAATCTCCTGTAGCGTTTGTCGTCCAGTACCGCCATCGAATATGCTACATTCATGTGAGAGAGGCTGCACCTTGCAACTGCAAGCCGTGCACACAGTTGTGGCATAGGTGGGTCAGCATTTTCGTGGTTAACACATGCAGTGAGGAGTTTACATAATACCTCCTTGCCGCCTGTCAAACAATCCACCACCGATCGCTTTTCAGAGAGACAGTGGGTTGTGGCACGTCAGATTGAGCCCCATCTTGCAGTAACCACATTGTTGTCAATATTCAAAATTATTCTTTGTCACCTGTCATAGTTTGTGACAGGGTGGCTTTGATTTAAATCAAGATGATTTAAATCATAGTTTAAAGTGAAAGTAAACCCTCCTATGGTTTCTAGCCAAGGAAGCTGCCATCTTGGCCTCTGTTTGATCTTCAACTGCCATGATGGTGCACATGTGATCAGTTATGACACCAGCCATTGGATGATTTGACAGTTTGAAAGCACAACCAATGTGACCGCATTTCCGGCACGCCGGGAATGTAATTGGTTTTTAAAACCATTAAATCAATGAGTTTACTTCCGCTTTAAATCATGATTTAAATCACTAGTAAAATAGCTTGATTTAAAGTGGTGTTCTGGCCGAAATTATACTTTTTAAATAAAAATACCCCTATAATACACAAGCTTAATGTATTCTAGTAAAGTTAGTCTGTAAACTAAGGTCTGTTTTGTTAGTTTATAGCAGTAGTTTGTTATTTTATAAACTTACATCAGGCCGTGGGCATCTGAAGTCAGACTGTATTTCTTCCTGGATCTCATCCTTGCAGATCTCGCACATGCTCAGTGCAGCACAAGCAGTGTAATAGGTTTCAGGTCAGGTTTCCATAGTAACAGCAGTGTCAGAGGAAGTTGCCGCCCCTTCCCAGAAGGCATTGCAAACAGGAAATGATGCAGTCGGCCACTGCCAGGGAGGAGGAAGTGAAAAATGAATACAGCAGATATACAGTAAGTGCTGAGAAAATTTTTTTTTAAATATCCAATTCGTTTACAGTGCACAGTTTAGTGAGGGATGCTGAAGAGTTGTAAAAGTGGGTGGAACTCTACTTTAAATTATAATTTTTAAAGAGCAACTGTCATCTCTGTTCTGCAGAGGCGGCTCCTCTGACCCGCTGTTGCTATTCTTAAATATTTCTCTGCAGTGGTAAATCTAAATAACCAACTATATGGTTAGGGAGCAAAATATCTAATCCACTCTGAGAATCACAGACAGAAGAGATATACTATTAGAGGAGATATACTGTATATACTATTAGGAGAGATATGCTGTATATACTATCAGAGGAGAGATGCTGTATATACTATTAGAGGAAAGATACTGTATATGCTATTAGAGGAGAGATAAACTGTATATGCTATTAGGAGAGATATACTGTATATACTATAAGAGGAGCAATTTATTGTATATGCTATTAGAGGAGAGATATACTGTATATACCATTAGGAGCGATATACTGTATATACTATTAAAGGAAAGACTGTTTGCTATTAGAGGATATATACTATTAAAGGTTGAATCTGGCAAATATCAATAAAAATGAATATTAATAAAAAAAAGTCTTCCTTCAAAAAAAAGAACATCATTTTAAGAACGTTCGTTCGATTTTCTAATCGTTAGCGGGGTCAAATTGACGTTCATTTTCAACCACAGTGATGGGAAAATTTGGAAATAATAGAAAACTTCTTGGTCAAAGGAAATTTCAGACAGTGCATGTGGTTCAGA